>NC_050578.1:142281333-142655083 GCF_011100635.1 Trichosurus vulpecula
TAAGATAGATGGGAAGACCAATGACATGTCTGTGTCTGTGTCTGCTTCTGTCTTTCTATTTCTGTCTCATTCTATTTACACATACACATGCATTTATATGTACATATATACATATATAAATTAAAATAAGAGTATTAGGACATAAAAATTAAAATATATATTACCTGAAATACTAGCACCAATAAAATAAACAATAATCGTCAATAAAATAATAACAGCCTTATTACTGAACCAATTTCCTTTTAAATGTTAATCTTAAAGATTAGTAAACCAAGGTCACAGGCCTTTTTGCTATTAAGACAACCTCTGATTTTTACACAATGCCTGAGAGAAGGCAATTCACCATCTTTTAAAACAACGAAATTTGATTCCTTTTTTTTCTCCCCAACTTAGAAAATGTTGGGGAGTTCACTATCTTTTCTAATATTTGCCTTGCATGAGTCAGGTGCCTATTTCACTTTTAGATAACTTTAAATTTTAGAATGTAAGCCAAAATCTCCCTGTAATTTTGGTCCATGGGCCCAATAATTATCATTGGTCTCCAAAACTTGTCTTGGCCTTGTAACGACACCAGTCGCCATTTTCCATTTTTGCCCCACTATCTTTACTGTTAAAGGCACTTACAATCTTATGACAGAGATTCAATAGTACCTTCTCTAAAGAAGTATATACTGCATCTATCTGTACTCTTCGAAGACTTTTCAGGCTGTGTTAATTCTGAACATGAACCGTTTTGCTCTCTCCTTCCCCTTTTCACATTTACTCTGAAAAACAAGTAGCAACAAAAGATGTGATTTGTGTTGAAGAGTTTTTAGTGAGCAAAGGCATCCCATTAGCAAGGCATCTGGATACTCAAGTTGAAAATCAGAACAGTATTTCAAAAAAGACTCCCCAGTAACAACTATTCGTGTCAGTTCTTACTACTTAATTAGATTTATCTGTAGTAGATGTTGAAGATTGCTCAAACATCTGATATTATTTTAGATTTTCTCCTATAGGGCTCTAACCATTCATACTATTTCCAGGTAAGAGGATATAGTGACTGAAATGTAATTTTATTCATTTCTGTCTCACTCTACAACTAATGTATTAATGTTTTCTAGCAAATTATGTAAATAAAAAAATCCAAACTCACAAATGTAACTTCTTAGAAAACATTACACAGAAATGTCATGCTATCACATTTAGGTATTGTGTTTTATTCTTTCTCCTTTAAGTACTGGTATTGTTTCATGCACTGACTTACAGGGATCTGGTCACAAGCTTTTCTCAGACACAAATTTAAAGAAGTGCTCACAGCACTGGAAATTCTCTCCACTGAATTTTCTGAAAATGACAAGTAAGTGTGAGTATACTATAGAACTTTGAATAGCAATGATGCAATATTGGTTAAACATAATCAAAAGTAAGGTTTAATAGTGCACATCCATTTTTCCTCCTACCTGGAATCTGAGGCTAGTGGATATCTTGATCTGTAGAGTTCTGAGTTGTAGTGGTCTAAGCTAACAAGGTGTTTCAACTAAGTTCAAAATTAATATGGTGAGCCCTGGGAGTGGGAATCACCAGGATGCTTAAGGAGGGGCAAAACAGCCCTAATTGGAAATGGAGCAGGTCAAAGGTCCTGGACCAATCAGAGTGGGATAAGGCCCAAGAGTAGACCCAATACTTCCAGAGTGGGTGAGTTAGTTAATAAAAACAATTACAACAACAGCAGAAACAGGGACTCTAAAAATAGACTGAATCTGCTTAACTATATAGTAAAGAGTGAAGATTGCATGTTTAGGAACAATGGTGCTGTGGAAAGGACTCTGTATGTAGAGTCACAGGACCTAGTTTCAAATCTCAGCTTTACTGCTTACTGCCTTTGTGACTGTAGAGCAGTAATTTAAACTCCCTGAATCCTAGTTCCCTTTTGGAAGTTGGGTAAATGGAAACAGTGCTAAGTATGGAGTCATAAGAAGCACTGGAATTCAGGTCTCAGTCCTGACAAATCATCTGACCACTTTGAGCCTCAGTTTCATCTGTCAAATTGAGGGGTTGAACTACCTGGCGTACTTTCCAGATCTATGTGTATTATCCTATTAACTCTGAGGGCCCTGGGACTTCTCACTAGAGTAAAGACAAGATGTATTTGTCCATATCATATATACTCTATTTCAATGTTTGACTTCTGGAGCCCTTTCATGGACTTAGTTTTTTTGGAAGATTTATTTGTGTATAGGAATAATACAGCCAAGCATTATTTTATACTCAATTAAATACACATTAGTGAAAACATATTTTAGCTGCTATAATTGGCTAACTGCTGTCTTTCTAATAGTCATCTGGTAGTTTTTGTCCTTACTGTTTCAAAGCCCCCAGTGCTGACATGCAAATGACATATACCTGAATAGGGATATGTGTGTGTGTGTGTGTGTGTGTGTATATATATATATATATATATATATATATATATATATATATATATATATATATATATATACACATATCTCCATGTAGCAGAAATGTTGGTACTGGGAAGATAGACAGAGTTAAGGCAATGTGCATAAACTTACAGATCAAAGATGAGCTTATGAAAAAGGAAATGAGGTTTCCTTTTTAAAGGATGTCCATAATATTGGCTTTGCTATTTATTAAATTTTCTTCTCTGGATTCTATTTACAGCATAATACTTTGTTCAACTTCAGAAATCAAATTTCAGAAATGAAACACGGCAGTGGCAAAGAAACCACACAGGCACCGGGAAATTAAAACACACACACATAATAATCTTTTGATTTCACACATTGAAGTAGAAGGAGAAGGACAGTTAGTATTGGTGGACTGGGAATCTTAGGAATTAGTAGCATAGAGCACTTATTTTAAATTATCAGCAGAATTATGAGAAAATGAGATCTATATCCTTAAGGTCATCTTATTAGTTTTAACCATGCTAGCAAGAAAGTAATTGTAAGAAGATTGTATGGTCATGTGAATGTATTAAATTACTACAATGTTCCAAAGCCAAGGATATTTTAGCATTTGTTTGAGACTACCTAGAAAAAAAATAACATTCCTGTCTCATGGTCTTTCCTCATCAAAAGGTTCCTAATGCTTTTCAAAGTACACTTGTTGATAATTTAAAGACTTGACAAATTGGAAAGACTAATGATTCATCATACTTGTGATTGTAGCTAAGTGATTCATTACAAATAATTCAACAAAAATTTATTAAATACTTACAGTATTATATGCAGTACACTTTTCTAGGCCCTAGGAATGCAAAGATAAATCCTGAAATAGTCCTTGCCCTCCAAAAGATTACAATTAATTAGGCAGTATGGACATGCTATATGTATATACCAATATTGTGTGTAAATATAACGTAAATATGTATAACTACTAAGTACAGGAGAATATGTGATCATAAAAGAGATTCAAATTGAATATTACAAATGATTTGAAGAGGAATGGATCTTTTCTAAATAGGATGTCAGGGAAGATTTCATGAAGGAGTTAGCACATGACCTAGATCTTGAATGGAAGAAGGAAAGGACCTCCATGGCCAAGAAGATACAGAGAACTTAAGGGGGCAATTCGTACAATGGCACGGTGTAATAGTAATTAAGGTGGGACTTTTTGCTGTTGACTTTTAACGATTCTGGCTTTTGTTTGAATGGGGCAGATAAAATGGGATGTTTTTGTATTTCTCAGCACTGAGACAATTGGGATTTATTGATTTGTATCTGATGTGATATTGGGGGTGGGGAACTTTTCCATAGCCAGCCTGGGTGAGGATAGGGCCCTCGGGGCCCTGAACAGGATATATAAGAGCAGAGGTCAGCGTTCTCTCTCAGAGCTCTGAGCCACAGCAAAAGTGGAGCGTGATTCTGGGCCAAGCATTGTAATGAGCTCCCTGCCTGCAAACTCAGATGTTGATACCTACGAAATGTACTTGGTTTGTAACGCAGGTGCTGCTTTTTTTTCCCTGAACTAAGTAAATGATATTTGTATGCTGGATTAAAGTAAAATTGTTAACCTTTTAATGTTGCTTTCCTTAAATAAGGCAGATCTAAAGGACCTGGGCTTGTAGAGTTCTGTGAGCTGGTGGTTGTTGATTTTACACCCTCACAGCAGCTGCTAGCAGGTTTGTTGAAACACATGGAAAGGAAGAGAAGGCTTACTAAATTACATACTTGAATCATTGACTGCATAAATTTGATGACTTGTTTTCTTCTCTAATTAAGGATCAAGATAAATTGTAGCATACATCTTTTTATAGTCCGTGAAAAATATATGAGAAATGGTTAAAATAACATGTGTTTCATACTATTACCATTTCCTAAGAAGGTTTAACCAATGTATTTCAATCAACATGACAAGAGGACCAAAATTGCCTAGATGTCACTTTAGTTGACAAATTCTTGATGTCTTTGACAAATCTTAACAAGAAGGAGGGAAAACTATGAGCTATATTATCTTGCAAAACATCAAGAAACAGTCGATGGAAAAACAAGTTTACATGGAGCTTGGCAAGAGACCCAATGGAACAAAACCATCCCAAGAGCATTTGAAAAGAAGTAAAAAGGAGAACAAGATGAAAAAGGAAAGGTTTTGTCAAAAATTACTCTAACAAAAAGTTCTTATCAATTAGAGTCAAGACATTATATTTAGCTTCTTATATAACAGCCTCCAATATGCTTCATGAGGATATAAGAAATAATACTAAAGAAAATAAAGAGGAGAAAAGATCCTAGACTAGGCCAGATAGATATACAAAGAAAGTCCATCCTAGAACCCATGCACTTAAGGGCATTCAAGAATTGTTTGTCAACATAGTGGTACATGGGGGAGGATGTGATTTACAGGTCAGAGGGGTAGTGGGGGTTGGGAGAAAGATCATGGATAATATTTCTACAAAAAAGGAGTATTTAAAAATATCAGTTACTGCCAGCTCATATATTTTCATATCTTTTCAAAATCTTCATGAGGGTAATCTATAACCAATTTGGGAAGCTTTGATGAAAGTATGATAAAGGAATAGGCAGGCTTTTGATAACAGCCCACATCTTTATAGTAACACAATTAGCCAAAACATGTAAAGAATGCAAGATCACACTTGTAAAACACATTAAAAATACTTTTTATTTAGTAGAGGAAATCATATTATAGTCATTCTCTAAGTGTCTCTAAGTCAAAATCTACAAGAAGCCTTGAAATTATCAACAATAGACATAATTCTATTCAAAGACCATTTGATTTTAAATATCAAGCAAGACATTAAAAAGGAGATATATGCTTATCATCAATATGGAGGTGGCCCAGGGCAGAATCCAAATGAAGCAGGGATCTCTGTAGTTGTTGAAGTTCTCCAGATATTCCTATTTATGGATGATGCACTGTTTGAAATGAATCCTGGAACATTACCTAGCCACTTACATGAGATGAATACTCAAACAAGGAGCATTTACTAAGCACATACTGTGTGACTGACACTATGCTGGGCTCTGAGGATTTAAAGGTAAAAATGAAATACTCCCTGCTGTAAAGGAGCTCATGTTTTTTTTGTATATAATTGCACACAAATATATAAAAATTGTGTGTGTGTATATATATATATAGAGCAGACAGATAAAGTCAAAAGTTTGTGATAGCTGCCATACAAAAAAAACCCACAAATAAACAACACATCTATTGTCCAAACTGTGATTTGTAGATGGATGGACAATATATAGAGCTAGTCCATCAGTATAAACACTCCTTAGCTACATATTTCAAGTGACCAACAAATTGGACCAGAATCAAACATGAGAAAGAAAACAGGCTGAATTGTTTTTGATAAGACCTGAAAGCAATGTTTTTAATGACTCCCAGTTTCCTTTTGAAAGAAAGAGCTATCTTTTTAACCCTAATATTCTTACAGAGGTCCTTTTGCAAAACATGCAATGCTCATATCCAAATCGTTAACATTGAAAGTTACCAAAATTGAAATGGAAAGATGGATGGTGCGCATGCGGAAGTTAAAGCATATTACTGATAGAAATTTCTCAGAGGTGTCATGAGATATTATCATAGAAATTTATGACTATAAAGGGTGACCAATCAAATAGAAAAATGAAGAAAAACTAATGGTTATGGGCTCTATTAATACTGTTATGAGATCTTGAGAAAGGACTACAGTATGTTGAGTTGGTTGTATTTTATGTTTCTGGAGAAAGAATCCACTTTCGTGAGATCACAGAAACATTAACAGGATCCCCGAAGTTTATGGTGCATAGGTTTTCAATATTTATTAATATATGACTATGGGATTTTAAATTCAGAGCTGAGGAGGGAACTTAGAGGTCCTTTCATTTAACTCCAATTATTTTACAGAGGAGGAATGGGTTTACTTGCCTTGACTTGGGATATGTGGCATCAGTGAAACAAAATCTTAGACTTAACTCATTTTCTAATTTTGAGCTGTAGAATAACATGACAATACACTTCTGGACAAAATCTAAGGAATCTGAGTTTTGTAAGATCATAGTTTTGAAGCTGGGAGGAACCTTAGAGGTCATACCATCAAGTGCAACCCCCTCATTTTATGGATGAAGAGCAGATGAGTGTATAGAGATTAAATGATTTGCCCAGAGTCAAAGAGCTATTAAGTGTCTGAGAAAGAATTTAAACCTAAGTATTGCTAAATTTGACCTCAGCATTCTTTCCAGTATGCCATGATGCTGATCTATATATCTTCCTTTATGTGGTACTGAATATTTGAATATTTTAGAATTTCCTTCTGAGCAAGAAGTAATATGTTAATAACTTTGCCAATTTAAAATACAATAGTAAGTCCAGACACAGATAAAGATGGTTAAGAAAATAAATGTTATGATGTCTATGTACTTTATTCCTGGAGAGAACTTTGAAGCTATGCTTCAATCATCACCCAAATAATGAACCAATAAATCTATGATCTTATCAATGCTGTTGCTTTTAATGAAGCTGATCATAAACCATATATATTTCATCTAATGGGCTGGACAGTTTCAGTTTTCTTGATATCAAAATAATATTACTTGAGCCCACATTATTTCTATCACTTATTTCTGATTTTTTTTTAAGTTACAGGCTCATTTTCTTCTTCCATCATACATTTCTTCAAGATATATTTTATATTACTTATCCTACCTAATGCTTTATTCATAGAATTTTATGGCTTATTAATACTCACCACAAATTCCTTCTTTGCTGTTTAGTGCCTGGATGCACTTCTGTGGACTTTTCCATTATGCCTTAGGAACCTCTTCATCCTACAAGATCATGCCAGCCCTAGAATTAACATCTCATTGTACCCACTGCCCCTACTACCCCTAAAGCCCCTTGATTGGTGGACTCAACCCAGTTTAAGGAGGATGTCCAGGACAGCCATACTTCATTTCCTCTCAACTTCCACTCCTCTGGACTTACTTCTGCATCCTGCCCCCATGCCACGTATATTCCCCTCCCTCCATTTCAGTTCTATTTTGTGAGTTATCTTCCTCTATTAGATTGTAAACTCATTGGGCAAGAACTGTCTTTCTTTTTTTCATATTAGTATTACTAACACATCACAATTCCTGTAACACAGTAGGTACTTATTATTTTTTTCCTGACTTTCTTTGGTTGAGCATTAAGTTCAACTCTTTGGAGACTGTAATATTTTTCTGAATTTCAGCCATGCAATTCCACTAAAGAACATTGTTAGTAAGATAGGTTTTTGTTTCAAGAAGAAGTTTAGATTCATGAAAAGAATTCTGTGGTTTTCAAAAGGCAATCAATCCTCCTTGCTCCTCCTGTTCAACTACGGGTCTACTATTTTTGCAACATTTGGCCAAGATACAGATATATCAAAACACAGATGTATATGAGCATATTTATTATGTTATATATTGATATGGATTATATTTTATACATATATATTTATACATACATATTATTACATATATACGTAAATATATGTAATATGCATGTATAGTAAGTAGGTGCAACATACGTATAGATGTTTATTTGTCATGTACTATATATGTATATATAATAAGTATCTGTATATCTATACATGCAACCATGTTGATGAATGATTTCCATAGTTTATTTTGCAATGTAAGTAATATAGGCTACATAAAGGATATACATTCATTTAGTTTTTTCTCTTCTCTTTTTTCTTCTTTTGGGTAAATATGGATCTTGGGTTCTTCAATGATATGGATCTTATTTCAATAAATATAATGTCATCCATAAAGTAGATTATATGAATGAATAAATAAATAGTATTTATTACGTGACTTGCTGTATGTCAAGCACTGTATTGAAGTAAAAGTTCATAAATACAAAAGCAGGATAATACCTACTTTCAAGGTTCTTATTTTATTCTAGAAAGTGACTATATATATCTGTGTGTGTGTGTGTGTGTGTGTGTGTGTGTGTGTGTGTGTGTGTGTGTGTAAAGAAGCCATGGAAGGGAGCTTGAGTTTCTAAAGTCACAGAAATTCTTGCTGGAGCCATTGGGGAGTCAATTGGCACATTCATTATGGAAGACACATTAGTATTGTTTTAGTTCGTGTTTTCATAGAAAAGTTGAACAAGTAAGATATGTAGAATGGATGGGAAGGAAATGTCCAGGGTAGATCGTCCAGTTGGATTTAAAAAGCATTCACTCTCCTTTTCTGTATGATTTTTCAAATGAGTTATGCTTTAAACTGGTGTTGTATTTATCCACCATAACTTTCTGCTTAGCAAGTAGATTAGGTATTTACTTATTGAGTTAGATTTTCAGTTCATGTTATCTCCTTATTACGGTATTTAATTTCCATCACTTACATGTGATATTTTTATAATCAGAATTGTTGTTACTCTTATCCATTTCCCAAATTTTGTTTTCAATAAAAGATTTAAATAGGTCAGATTAGATATGATTGAATTGCATGTTATATAATTTTCACTGTTCTAGTTTTATACAAATGTTAGTTTTTGTTCTCATGAGTGAATAGTCAGATTGTCCATAAGCAACTGATTCAGGAATTATTTTCTTATCAATAGCAAACTGTTTCAAAAGTATTCAGCTTCATTTTTGAGAGCTTTCTTTTGTTTTATCTGTGTCCAGTGCCTTCTTTTCATTAATGTTGTATAAGTATGATGCATTTGTATACCATAAAAGGCTTCATCTTTTCTTAATTTGAAAATTCCTGGACTAAACTTTCCATCACATTTTTGCTATTCTTATCTATGCCCATTTTTCCTGTTAACTTCTTTATTTGCTTCTAAAATCCACCCTGTTATTTTACCTTCTGCTTTCATTTATAATAAAAATATCAGGTTTGATAATATTTAGTTCTACCAGTAGTATGTCATCCTGTATATAGTATGTCACTAGGCAATGTTTTCACATTTTTAGTATCAACAACTAAATGTACGTTTACAGAGGGTCTAAATACTATGTGATTTGCAACATCTTCTACCCTTTTTTGGCTGTCATATTGCCATTGTCATTGAAGAAACAGACAGGGAGTAGGCTGTACAGCAGTGAGTATCATTTTATGTTTTTCTTTGTTCCCTAAATCACCATGATCAAAGAATTCATCACCAAATGGCCTTCATTCATTTGTTCCTGCTATGAGGATGCATAAGAGTAAGACTTTGAATAGAAATGTTGTATAAATTATATATAAAATACAGTAAAGATTGCCAACAGTGGTTTTTTGTTGTTCAGTAATATCAGTCATGTTCAACACTTCATGACCCCATTAGGGGTTTTCTTGGTAAAGATACTGGAGTGACTTGCCATTTCTTTCTCCAGCACCTTTTACAGATGAGAAAACTGAGAGAAACAGCATTAGGTGACTTGCCCAGGTCACAGAGCTAGTAAGTGTCTGAGGTCATATTTGAACTCAGTAAGAGGTGCCTTCCTGACTCCAGGCCTGGCACTCTATTGACTGAGTCACCTAGCTACCTTTAAATACAGTAAAGCCAGCCTAATTGCAGGAAGAAATAATAGGTGAGGACTGGGAAAGGGAACAGAAGTCTCAAAAGCAGATGCGAGAAGTATAAACATCAATGTCAAAACATGATGCCCTTTATTTCAGGGTTTCCATGTGTTATATTAGTCCCTGAGGGCAGAGCTCTTTGATAACAGATATTCATAATGTTGAACCTGAATCATTAAGAAACATTAAGAGTATACTTTGATTAAAAAGCCAAAGAAGTGCTTTCCTTTTAGAAAAAAAATCATAAAAATGATTGATATAATAAATAAAAAAAAACAGTTTGGACCCTTAAAGAAGCAGGGTTTTTAATTTGGAAAATTCACTTATGTGAAACAGTGCATTTCCCAGAAATACAAGATGAATGAATTAGCTGTTACCACACATAAATAAAACATATAGATGATTAGACAAATTTTTTGGCCTTTTATGAAATGATTTTATAGCTGATAGACATAACTTAAATTATAGAACATATATGAACCAAAACCTGGGGGAAAGATTGTTTTTTTTTTTTTTTGCTATGGATCTTTTGATATACATTTTAAAATGAATTTAATCCAGCAAAATCTTCTATCATTTAGCTTTTTTGAGTTTTTTCTTTCTCCCAATGGATCTTGACAGTCTTTGGAAATAACTCTGCTAAAATGTTGTAGCAAAAGTGTAGTCAGTTATTTATTAGATTTTATGCCACAATTTGGTATAATTGACCTTGATTTACTTGTACCATTAGGAAGATCCTGAGAGGCATGAAAGAAAAATCTGTCAGCAGATTTCTACAGTTTATAGGAGTAAAATACCAAATCCTGATAGCATTCTGTTATTTTCTTTAAAACCATAGTTCTAGAGAAGCAAGCACAGAAAATACTAAGTAATATAATCACACTGATCCATCTCATCCTATTTTAAATGCAAAGCAAGCTATAATATTGTGTCTTTGTGCCCAGTTCTCAAGAAAAGATAAGGTGTATAACATGTTTGCCAGATATTACTGCCAAACAAGATCAGAGAAAATGGGAAATGCTATGCTATTAACTCAAGAAAACCAAAAGCTGATACTATACCCAACAATAATCAATGACATCCATCTTGATAACTGAATCTATTAATTTTACACATTAGTTGTCATTTGATAACATCAACTACACTATTTTAAATTTTGGCTAGAATTAAAGAAACATCGTCCATTGTTGCTTGCTTGCATGTATGTTTTGTGTTTCATTTTGCTTTTAAGCGCTGACCTATAATTTCATTGGTTTGACAGTCTCCTTTCATATCATAACTTACAAGCCCTAGAAAATTGCTTGGGATTCAAGGAGATGATATTTATATAATGCTTAGCACATTGCCTTGCACATTCTTTCCCTATTGAAAGGCTCAGGGACTTGCCCATGGTCATAATGGTACTATATGTCTGAGGAAGGCTTGAACCTAGAGCATATTTTCTTAAGGTTGTATAGCTAGTTAAGGGTAGAGTAAAAATAAGAATGCAAAATATTAAATTTTTCTACATTCTTCTTTCCAATAAATCATATTAAATCTCTGAATAATGACAAAATAGGTGGGGCAGTGGATAAAGCACTAGGCCTAGAGCCATAAAGACCTCAGTTCAAATATGGTCTCTGTGGTTTAAACTTGTATGACCATAGAAAAGACACAAGAACTGTTTGTCTCTGTTTCCTCATCTGTGAAGTGGGGATAATGATAGCATCTAGCCCCATGGTTTTGGAATGATAAAATCTGCCAAAATTTGTAAAGTGATTAGAAGCCATCCTCTCTCAGTTTCCTGAGCTGTAAAATGGGAAGAAAAATAATACCTGTCTACCATAGATTTTACAAGAAACAAATGAGATGAATTTTATAAAGCACTTAAAATACTGCCTGGCATATAGTGGCTATTTAATGAATGTTTGTTCCCATATCTTCCACTGTGAAATAGAATATTAGGTTATTTGTGAAATTCCATATTTTCCCCTCACCAAAATGCAAGTGAGGTTTATGTTTCCCTATCAATATAAACCATTCAAGGGGGAAAGTAGGATATAAAAATTAGTTGGTGGGGGGCGGAGCCAAGATGGAAACTAAAAAGCAGGGACATGCCTAGGGCTCTCCACCAGGACCCTCCAAACACATATAAAAATGGCTCTGAACAAATTCGAGAACTACAGAACCCACAAAATGGCAGAGGGAAGCAGGTCTCCAGCTCAGGACAGCCTGGATTGTCACTGGGTAGGGTCTGTCATGCACAGAGCTGGGAGCAAAGCAGAGCAGAGCCCAGAGTGGGAGGAATTAAGTGGTGGATCAGTGCGGGAATGTAGAGCCTGCTTAAGATCAGAGTCCTGTCCTGAGTGGTGGATCTTGGGGGAGGTAGAGCACTGCTGTGGCAGAGCTTGCTGTACAGAAATAAATCTGAAAACAACAGCATAGTCCCTCAAGCTTGGAACAAAGTACTTTCTACTCTACAAACAGTCATAACCTGAAGAGAAACTGAAGGGTCAAGTAAGTTGGCTGGGAACATGGCCAGGCAGCAAAAATGGACTCCTATTCAGACTCAGACTTTGGAATCTTTCTTTGGTGACAAAGAAGACCAAAACATACAACAAGAAGTAGTCAACAAAATCAAAGAGCCTATATCAAAAGCCTCTAAGAAAAACATGAATTGGTCTCAGGCCATAGAAGAGCTCAAAAAGGATTTGGAAAAGCAAATTAGAGAAGGAGAGGAAAAAAAATGGGAAGAGAAATGAGAGTGATGAAAGAAAATCATGAAAAAAGTCAATGACTTGCTAAAGGAGACCCCCCAAAACTGAAGAAAACACCTTAAAATAGACTAACTCAAATAGCAAAAGAGCTCCAAAAAGCCAATGAAATTTCTGCCTTGAAAGGCAGAATTAGCCAAATTGAAAAGGAGGTCCAAAAGACCATTGAAGAAAATACTACCTTAAAAACTACGTTGGAGCCAATGGAAACTAGTGACTTGATGAGAAATCAAGATACTATAAAACAGGACAAATGGAATGAAAAAATGGAAGACAATGTGAAATACTCATTGGAAAAATCGCTGACCTGGAGAATAGATCCAGGAGAGATAATTTAAATATTGGACCACCTGAAAGCCATGATCAAAAAAAGAGCTGAGATATCATCTTTCAAGAAATTATTAAGGAGAACTGTCCTGATATTCTAGAGCCAGAGGGTAAAATAGAAATTGAAAGAATCCACAGATCACCTATTCAAAAATATTACTAAAAGAAAACTCCTAGGAATATTGTCGCCAAATTCCAGGGCTCCCAGATCAAGGAGAAAATACAGCAAGTAGGCAGAAAACAAATAAAAAAAAACAATTTGACTATTGTGGAAACATAATCAGAATAACCCAAGATCTAGCAGCTTCTACAATAAGGGATTGAAGGGCTTGGAATATGATATTCCAGAGGCCAATGGAGCTAGGATTAAAACCAAGAATCACCTACCCAGAAAAACTGAGTATCATGCTCCAAGGCAAAATATGGATTTTCAATACAATAGAGGACTTTCAAGCTTTCTCAGTGGAAAGACCAGAGCTAAATAGAAAATTTGACTTGTAACACAAGAATCAAAAGAAGCATGAAAAGGTAAACAAGAAAGAGAAATCATAAGGGACTTACTAAAGTTGAACTGTTTTGTTTGCATTCCTACATGGAAAGAATTGCATATAATCCATGAGACCTCAGTATTAGGATACCTGAAGGGAATATACATATATACATACATACATACATACATATATATATATATATATATACACACATATATATATGTGTGTGTGTGTGTGTGTGTGTATACACACACATACATATACATACAAAGATATACATACGTATACACATATACATATGTGTGTATGTATATATATATATGTATATGTATATATATATACACACACACACATATACACAGAGGGAACAAGGTGAGTTGAATATGAAGATATGATATCTAAAAAGATAAAATAAAATTAATGAATGAGAGAGGAATATATTGAGAGAGGGAGCAAGTGAGAGATAGAATGGTGTAAATTATCTCCCATAAAAGTGGCAAGAAAAATCAGTTCTGTTGGGAGGGAAGAGGGGCAGGTGAGGGGGAATGAGTGAATCTTGCTCTCATTGGATTGGACCTGGGGAGAGAATAACATACACACTCAATTGGGTATCTCACCCTATAGGAAGGAAGGAGGAAGGAGATAAAAAGGGGAGATGATAGAACCGAGGGCAGATAGGTGGAGGTGGTAATCAAAAGCAAACACTTTTGAAAAGGGATAGTGCCAAGGGAGAAAATTGGATAAAGTGGGATAGGATAGGAAGGAGCGAAATATAGTTAGTCTTTCAAAACATGAGTATTGTGGAAGGGTTTTGCATAAACATACACATGTGGCCTTGTTGAATTACTTGCCTTCTTAGGAAGAGTGGGTGGGGAGGGAAGAGGGGAGAGAATTTGGAACTCAAAGTTTTAAAAGCATATGTTCAAAAAAAGATTTTGCATGCAACGTGAGAATAAGATATACAGGTAATGGTGTATAATCATCTATCTTGGCCTACAAGAAAGTAAGGGAAATGGGATGGGGGGGAGTGGGGTGACAAAGGGAGGGCTGGCTGGGGAATGTGACAATCATAATATATGCCATCTTGGAGTGGGGGGATGGTAGAAATGGCGAGAAAATTTGTAATTCAAACTCTTGTGAAAATTAATGTTGAAAACTAGAAACATTAAATAAATAAATAATGATTTAATTTGAGTGAAAAAAATAATTAGTTGTCTTGGAAGGCTCAATAATATAAAGTCTGAGGTCGATTAATGCTGAAGGAAAGATCCTGTATGTATTAACAAAATGTTTCTTAGGAAAGATGCTTAGGATGGGAAAAATGACTCACTGCCCAGCCAATTGGGTAGAAAAACCTTCATTTTAAAATATATTTGTTTACTTCAAAGATTTTGAATGTGCAACAATATGGATAGAGCTCTAAATAAGAAAATATTTTGCAACAGTTTGACATTCCTTTTATGAAATGTCTTTGGAAAACTTATTTTGGACATTTCCCATAAGAAAGAGCTTAGGTGGGGGTGGAGCCAAGATGTTGAATTAAAACCAGGAACTTACCTGAGTTCTCCCTCAAACCCCTCAAAATACCTTTTTTTGTAACTCAAAATCTTGTGAAAATCAATGCTGAAAACTACAAATGTTAAATAATATTAAAAACTAAAAAGTATTAAATAATATTAAAAATATTAAATAATAAAGTATGGAATTTAAAAAAATCAAAATAGCTTTTAACAATAACTTTAAACAAATTCTAGAACAGCAGAACCCACAAAAAGACAGAGTGAAACAAATTTCCAGGTGAAGACAACCTGGAAGATCCACAAGAAAGTTCTGTTGCGACAGGTTGAGAGAGGAGCACAGTCCAGGACAGATTGTGCCAACAGATACTGGGCCCCAGCAAACCTGAAGGAGGCTTCAAGGAACTTAATCATTGGCAGCAGTGGAGATTTCCATAGTTAGCCCACAAAATACCAAAGACAACTTAGAAGGTCAGTAGTAAAGGTCTGAAGGACCTGGGTGAGAGGGGGGCACAGTACATCACAGGCCAGGGCAGCATAGCACTGGCCCTAGGAAATGAGAAGCAGGCCTTGGGAGTGACTGGATCAGCAGTGGTAGTGGCAGTGGCTAGTTCTAGAGCTCTCAGCCTATAGATGGTAAGCGGATTGAACAACTGCTCAGGAGATTACAGGGGTCTCTTTGCTAGCACTGAGGCAAGACTGTTGCTTCGCTCAAACTTGGATCAGGATCACAGCCTTATTTGGCACCCCTGGGGTGAGGAGAAACACTAGCATATCTGAGCTTATGACAGCAGCAGGGAGGGGATCCTCCTCACAGTTCCAGGGCAGAAAGGAGTGCTTGTGGTCACTCAATAATCAGAACACAGGGCAGGAGAAAAGTAAACACCTCCCTTTAGATCATGCCACCTCGAAAGAAATGAAAACTTACAGAACTCCAGAAGTATCTCTGAAAACAGCTGCACAAAACCATCAAAGCTTGTGACAGTTTGCTCGATACGCTGGAAGCACAGCCTACCTTAACAAAGAGTTTTTTTTTAAGTCAAGTAATATCCTGGGAAAATGAACAAACAATGAAAAAAAAACTCTGCCTATAGAAACACACACTAAGAAAAAGACAACAAAGTCAAAACTCCTACATTCAAAGCCTCCAAGAAAAAACACTAATCTACCTCAGGCCATGGAAAAGCTCAAAAAGGATTTTGAAAATCAAGTAAGAGAAGTAGAGGAAAAATTGGGAAGAGAAATGACAGTGATGCAAGAAAATCATGAAAAATGAGTCAACAGCTTGGTAAAGGACATCTAAAAGTACTGAAATAATACCTTAGAAATAGACTAGACCAAATGGCGAAAGAGATCCAAAAAGTCAATGAGGAGAAGAAAGCCTTAAAAAAAGCAGAATTGACTAAATGGAAAAGGATTTCCAAAAGCTTACTGGAGAAAATGATTTATTAAAATTAGAATGTATCAAGTGGAAGCTAATGACTTTATGAGAAATTAAGAAATTATAAGACAAAAGCAAAAGAATGAAACAATAAAAGACAATGTAAAATATTTCATTGGAAAAACAACTGACCTGGAAAATAGATCCAGGAAAGACAATTTAAAAAATATTGCTTGACCTGAAAACCATGATCAAAAAAGAGCCTAGACATCGTCTTTCAAGAAATTATCCAGGAAAACTGTCTGATATCCTAGAATCAGAGGGAAAGAAAGAAATTGAAAGAAACTACCCATCATCTCGTGAAAGAAATCCCAAATGAAATCTCCTAGGAATATCACAGCCAAATTTCACAATTCCCAGGTCAAAAAGAAAATATTTCAAGTAGCCAGAAAGAAATAATTCAAGTATTGTCCAACTACAATCAGCATAACACAAGATTTAGCAGCTACTACTTTAAAAGACCAGGGGGTTTTGGAATATGATATTCCAGAGGTCAAAGGAGCTAGGATTACAACCAAGAGTCATCTACTTAGCAAAGCTGAGTATAATATATGAGGGGGGACAGTTGTCATCAAATGAGATAGAGGAATTTCATGCAATCTTTTTTTTAAGTTTGTGATTAGTCTTTATTATCATTACCAGTATTAGCTCAATACATCAAGAATCTCTGATTATATCACTGATGGTATTCTTTCCACCAATACAGATAGTCATCTCTGCATGAATTAGTACAGTCTTAGAAAGTTTCTGTGGCCAAAAATACCGGTATCATCTGGTCACTTAAACAACAACCAGACACTCTTCTAGGCAAGAAGGAGTTAACATCAAATGGGAGAACAACACTTAAATATATAGGTATATACAAGATTCATTTATTATTATTGATTTTCAGTTTTTTTTAAAGAATTTCACACATTCTTGAGAAAGGATCAGGGCCAAATAGCAAATATGACTTTCAAATGCATGAATCAAGAGAAGCATGAAAAGGTAAACAAGACTGAGAAATCATAAGGGACTTCTTAAAGTTAAACTGTTCATATTCCTACATGGAATTATGCTATTTTATTAGGATAGTTAGAAAGAGTATACATAGACCAAGGGCACAGATATGAGTTGAATATGAAAGCATAATACCTAAAAATAAAATTAAGGTGTGAGAGATGAATGTACTGGGAGAAGGAGAAAGGGAGACCTACAATGGGGTAAATTATCTCGCATAAAAGAGGAAAGAAAAAAAAAACTTTTACAGTGGAAGAGAAGAGGTGGGAGGTGGGAGAGGTAATGAGTGAACCTTATTCTCATCAGAATTGCATTAAAGGGGGGCAGAGACAAGATGGTGGCTGGATAACAGGGACTTGCCTAGGGCTTTCCCCAAAGACCCTCATAAAAATGGTTCTGAACAAATTCTAGACAGCAGAACCCACGAAATAGGAGAGGGAAGCAGGGCTCTGGCCCAGGACAGCCTGGATGGTCATTGAGTAAGGTCTATCACATGGATCTGGGAGCAGAGCAGAGCCCAGAGGGGGCTGCACCTGGACCAATCTGACTGGAGCCAGGTGGAACAGGCCATAGCACCCTGAATCAGTGAGCTGTGGCAGTCACCAGACTTCCCAACCCACAAACACCAAAGACAACAGAGAAGGTTAGTGGGAAAAAACGGAGGGGACAGAGTGAAAGGAGTTCATGGGTTGGCCACGACCCCAGAGGGGGCGCCAGATGTGGTGCAGCTACAGATATACAGCTGCAGTTGCTTCTGGCCCCTGGCCCACCTAGTGGGAGGAATTAAGTGGTAGATCATAGCGGGAGTGCAGAGCCTGCTCAGATCTGACTCTCGGCCCAGGTTGGCAATTCTTGAAGGAGGAGCAGAGCTCGTGTGGCAGAGCTGTCTGTGTAGAAGAAACTCTGAAAACAACAGCACAGCCCCTCAAGCTTGGAACAAAGTACTCTCTACTCTACAAGCAGTCAACAGGAAAGCATGATGGCACATCATACCATATAACTCAAGGGTAAAGTAGTTGGCTAGGAACATGGCCAGGCAGTGAAAACGAACTCAGATTAAGACTCAGACTTTGGAATCTTTCTTTGGTGACAAAGAAGACAAAATCATACAGCCAGAAGAAGCCAACAAAGTCAAAGAGCCTACATCAAAAGGCTCCAAGGAAAACATCAACTGGACTCAGGCCATGGAAGAGCTCAAGAAGGTTTTGGAAAAGTAAGTTAGAGAAGTAGAGGAAAAATTGGGAAGAGAAATGGGAGTGATGTGAGAAAACCATGAAAAACAAGTCAATGATTTGCTAAAGGAGACCCCAAAATTATTGAAGAAAATAACACCTTAAAAATAGACTAACTCAAATGGCAAAAGAGCTCCAAAAAGCCAACAAGAAGAAGAATGCTATGAAAGGGAGGATTAACCAAATGGAAAAGGAGGTCCAAAAGTCCACTGAACAAAATATTACCTTAAAAATTAGATTGGAGGGAATGGAAGGTAGTGACTTGAAGAGAAATCAAGATGTTATAAAACAAAACCAAAGGAATGAAAAAATGGAAGACAGTGTGAAATACCTCATTGGAAAAATCGCTGACCTGGAAAATAGATCCAGGAGAGAAAATTTAAAAATTATTGGACCACCTGAAAGCCATGATCAAAAAAAAGAGCTGAGATATCATCTTTCAAGAAATTATTAACGAGGATTGTCCTGATATTCTAGAGCCAGAGGGTAAAATAGAAATTGAAAGAATCCACCAATTGCCTCCTGAAAAAGATCCCAAAAAGAAAACCCCTAGGATTATTGTGACCAAATTCCAGGGCTCCCAGATCAAGGAGAAAATACAGCAAGCAGCCAGAAAAAAAAAGCAATTTGAGTAATGTGGAAACATAATCAGAATAATCCAAGATCTCCCAGCTTCTACATTAAGAGATCAAAGGGCTTGGAATATGATATTCCAGAGGTCAATGAAGCTAGGATTAAAACCAAGAATCATTTACTCAGCAAAACTGAGTATCATGCTCCAAGGCAAAATATGAATTTTCAATAAAATAGAGAATTTTCAAGCTTTCTCACTGAAAAGACCAGAGTTGAATAGAAAATTTGACTTTTAAAAAAGAAGAATCAAGAGAAGCATGAAAAGGTAAACAAGAAAAAGAAATCATAAGGGACTTACTAAAGTTGAACTCTTTTGTTTACATTTCTACATGAAAAGAGGATGTATGTAATTTATGAGACCTCAGTATTAGGGCAGCTGAAGGGAATATACATACACACCCACCCACACCCACCCACACCCACATACATATATATACACACACACACAGAGGGCACAGGGTGAGTTGAATATGAAAGGATGATATCTAAAATAATAAAATCAAATTAAGGGATGAGAGAGGAATATATTCAGAGAGAGAGAAAGGGAGAGATAGAATGGAGTAAAGTATCTGGCATAAAAGTGGGAAGGAAAAGCAGTTGTGTAGGAAGGGAAGAGGGGGAAGGTAAGGGGGAATGAGTGAATCTTGCTCTCATCGGATTTGACCTGAGGAGGGAATAACATACACACTCAACTGGGTATCTTACCCCAAGGGAAAGAAGGAGGAAGGAGATAAAAAAGGGGGGACAATAGCAGTGAGGGCATATGCGGGGAGGAGGTTATCAAAGGCAAACACTTTCCAAGAGGGACAGGGTGCAGGGAGAAAATTTAATAAAGGGCGATGGGATAGGAGGGAGCAAATTATAGTTATTCTTTCACAACATGAGTATTGTGGAAGTGTTTTGCATAATGATACACATGTGGCCTTTGTTGAATTGCTCGCCTTCTTAGGATGTATGGCTGGGGAGGGAAGAGGGGAGAGAATTTGGAGCGCAAAGTTTTAAAAGCAGATGTTTAAGAAAAGATTTTGCATGCAAGTAGGAAATAAGTTATACAGGCAATGGGGCATAAATATCTCTCTTGGCCTACAAGAAAGTGAGGGAAAAGGGAATGGGAGGAATGGGGTGACAGAAGGAAGGGCTGACTGGGCAATGTGGCAATCATATATATGCCATCTTGGAGTAGGGAGGAGGGCAGAAATGGCGAGAAAATTTGTAATTCAAACTCTTCTGAAAATCAATGCTGAAAACTAAAAATATTAAATAAACAAACAAACATAAAAACAAAAAAAATTGGCTTAAAGAAAGAGTGACATACACACTCAATTGGGCATAGAAATCTATCTTACCCTACAGTAAAGTAGAGAGGAAGAGAATAAGAGAAGAGCAGGTGATAAAAGGGAGAGCAGATTGGGGGATGGGCTAATTAAAAGCAACCCCTTTTGAGGAAGGCCAGGATGACAGGAGAGAAGAGAATAAATGTGAGGTGGTATAAGATGGAGGCAAATATAATTAGTTTTTTTCACAGCATTACTATTATAGAACTGTTTTGCATGACTACATATACATAGTCCATATTGAATTGCTTGCCTTTTCAATGAGGGGGCCTGGGGAGGGAGGAATGATTGAATTTGGAACTCAAAGTTTTAAAAATGAATGTTAAAAGTTGTTTTTTACATATAACTGGGGAAAAATAAAATACCAAAAGAAGAAACCCAAAACAAATGCAAAAATAGCTCAGGTAATATTTTACATATATTAAAAGTTCAGAATACAAAGTAAATGGAAGAAAGGGTTTGCAAACAGTAAAGTATTTATTTAAAAGTGACAAACGTTTATGGTACAAAAAGCAACGTAATGTTTTGAAAGATTTGCAACCAGAATGAGCCAACAAGAGGTTTGTCTCTAGTGGCATAGAATGGAGAGGGTTCTGAATTTAGACTGCTGGCACCAAATGACAAGTTTCTTAGCCCCGATCCCAAAAAATGGGGGAGAAGCTATAGATACCACAATGGGAAGATGATGATAGCAGGCACAGAACTATCAAAACTCTAGGATAATGTGGTGAACGTGGTTGCATGGTCATTGGGCTGAACATCACTGGCATCTGAATGAGTTAGATCCAGAAACCTTCCAATGCTGAGCATCTAATATTACCCACAAACCCAGTCTGAGTTCAACTGAGAGAGAGGCAAGGAAGGGATTTAAGGATGTGTATGGGCCATCCAGATGGGCTTTTAGCACTTATTCAGTCAAGTGCCCTTGAAGAGTTTGGTTTTTGTTTTTGTGATTAAATTAGGTGTCCTTGATGACCTCCTTGCCCCAAAGGAAAGCCTAACTTACATGGGTTTGAGTGACATGTTTGCGACATCAGAGGCTTTTAGACCATGTGGGTTTAAGTCATATTTCTGTGATGCTTTTAGGTCACGTGGGTGAGTCACATGGGTGAGTCACCTTTGACCCTGAACAAGATATAGAAACCCAGAGGTTAGTGTTCTCTTGCAGGCTTTCATTCCTGGACACCTGGGACTCTGGGCAGTCGCTCTAACGGCCTCCCGGATGAACTCACATGTTGAAGGTTTCTTGGTAACTATGAATAGTATTTGGTCCATTTATAAATGTATGTTTGTAATTGGTTTGTATTTGCTTTGAAGTTCAGGGTGCTGGCTTCTTCCCCTGAACTAAGTGAATGATATATGTTTGCTGGATTGAAACAAGATTGTTAACCCCCGTAACTCTACTTTCCTTAGTAAAGCAGATCAAAGGAACCTGTGCTTGCAGTGTCCTTGTTGCTGGGCTTATGTTGGTTTTTACCCCCACAGCAGCTGCTAGCTGGATTGTTGCAACAGGATGGGATGGAAAGGTAAGAATGGGTGAGTGGGCTTAACTCACCTGTACTCCAGATTGCTGGAGACCTACTAAAAACACAACCGCTTTCTGCAATCCTCTATGTGATTTGGGTGAGAGACCACATATGCATGCTTCTGCTTTGCATTGATTGGAGCTTTGCAGCCAAAAACTCTTATTCCCATTGCCTCAACAGAATTTTCTGCCTCTTTTCTATCTTATCTCCCATTGTCCTTCCCCACAAGAAGAAATGGACGCACAGGGTCTCACCTGGATATGCATGCAAGACTCTTGATACTAGGGAAAAGGGTGAGTGGGAAAATAAAGTTGTCAGAATGCCCCCCTATTTTACCATGCCCTTGATACTCAAGTCCCTACACCAACCATGGATAGCCTATTAGAGTGTAGTTATTTAAATAGATAACTATTAGATGGCTTGCAGGAGTGATCTTTACCACCATCCCAAACCATAAGTCTAGTTACCCAAGTTCTTTGTCTTTCTACCTCCTCTAGTGGAGACCATCTTTCCTATCTCTTGCTACAGGTACAAAATTTCTTAATTATGGCAATACCATCTCTCTAGTCACCCAGTTAAAAACAAAACAAAACTTGGAGCTGTCTTCTGTTCTTTACACTTCCTTAATCCCCTTAAATCATCAGTTCCCAGTTCATGTCAATTCCACATCTATGAAATTTCTTGCGTACATTCCCTTCTCTACTTATAATCACAACCTTAGCTCAGGAACTCATAACCTTTTGCCTGGACCATGGCAATGCCTTCCTAAATAATCTCTCTTCTTACAGTTTATCATTTCTGCAATCCAACATAAAGTTGTATGCCTAAAGCACAGGTTTAACCATGTCATTCTCTCACTCAGGAAACTTCAGTGGTTCCCTATTCCTGCAGGATAAAATGTAAACTTCTTAGTTTTTAACAGCATTCATTATCTGGCTCAAATTTCTTTTCTTTTAATTCTGGTTTCATATTGTGTACAATTCTCCCACCTCCTCACATACTATGCACTCTATCTTCTATTCAAACTTGTCAACTTTCTTCTCTCTATATGTGACATTCCATTCTTTGTACTTAGGCAGGTTAATCCTCTCATTCCTAGACTGAAATTCCATCAGACTGAATTACATTGTATGCATTTTACAAAATAGATCAACTTGGATGACCAATTAAACCAAAAATTGGTCAGAAACATTTAAGGACTGGACTGTTTCATTTTCATTCATGTAGTAGGATAACTAAAAATTGAAAAGATAGAATTTTTTATATCAAACAGCACAGGAGGTCTAGCACACATATTATATAATAAAAAATTAACCTCTCCCACTTTACAGAGGCAGAGTCACACCAAAAAAATACATACAGATTTCAACAGTAGAGAAGGCCAGGGTAATCAGTTTGTATGTATATGTTGGTGAACTCCAATTTTAAGCCATATACCAAAAGTGAAAAGACACCTATTTTAGAGAACAGGGATGGCTTTCCTTTTTTAACTGGTAAGATAAGAAAGTTTGATCTCTTTGATATTAAGTCATTTTTAAACTAAGCAAATTGACAAATAAAAGAGGAAGAAGCAAAGTACCAATAATGCTTTATATGTTTATGTAGTTCACATTTGAACTAACAAGATATGAGTGACATCCTCTGACTACTGTTCAATCTCCCTTGCCCTCCCTAGTGTTTTTAGACACTGTTAAGAAGATCCAAATCCTCATGGAACTTCTGATGTTTACCATTCTCTAGCCGGGCTTCAATATCAGCACTATATATTTTTCTTTTTTTAAAAATTTATTTAATATATTTAGTTTTCAGCATTGATTTTCACAAAAGTTTGAATTGCAAATTTTTTTTTCCATTTCTACCCTCCCCCCCACTCCAAGATGGCATATATTCTGGTTACCCTGTTCCCTAGGCAGCCCTCCCATTTGTCACCCCAGTGTAAGCAGAATGGCCATTGTTTTCTTTGAGTGACTCAGTTTATCTCATTGAGCCTTGCTGGGTGCTGGGCCCCAGGCCCAGAGCCCTATTAGGTGAGGAACCTTGGTGCTAACTCCAGGGAGGGCCTAGTCTACATGTCTGGGACAGCAGAGGCTTTTAGACCACGTGGGTTTAGGTCCACATCTTTGTGACAATTCATGGGGCTGGCTAAGGGGAGGTGTTAACTCCAGAGCCATGCCCTATTGAGTGTTAACCTAGTCTACATGGATGTGAACCTCCCAGGGTCCTAGGGGGAGGGGCCAATTCAAGAACCAATGAATCTGGTCATTCAGGCGACACTTGATGATGTCAAAAACTCTATAAGAGGAGAGAAGACAGCTTGAAAATCCCTTTTTCGGTTGGAGCAGCAGTGGTGGCAAGCGAGACTCTGTGTCAGTCCTTGTTCCAATCTCTCGGGTTGAAACTAGATGTTGGTAACTATGAATTGTATTGGATCTGTCTGTTGATATTTGTAATTTGATTATATTTTGTTCTGAAGTTCAGGGTGCTGGTTTTTTCCCCTGAACTAAATGAATGTTCTGAAGTTCAGGGTGCTGGATATTTTCCCCTGAACTAACTGAATGCTCTCTGTATGCTGGATTAAGGTAAGCTGATCAACCCCTTCACCTTGCTTTCCTTGGTTAAGCAGATCAAAAGAACCTGTGCTTTCCTGGCATGCTGGCAGCTTTCTAGGTGCTGAATGTGGGTGGATCTTACACCCCCAAAGAAGCTGCTAGCCATATCGTTAAAACAAATGGCATATGTTGGATTGAACTAAGCTGGTCAACCCCTTCACTTTGCTTTCCTTGGTTAAGTAGATCAAAAGAACCTGTGCTTTCCTGGCATGCCGCAAGCTTTCTAGGTGCTGGCTGTGGGTGGATCTTACACCCCCACAGAAGCAGCTAGCCAGGTCGCTAAAACACCCACTCCCCTCCCATCTCCCTTTCCCTTCTCTTGTAGGGCAAGATAAATTTCTATGCCCCATTGCCTGTGTATCTTAATAGTTGCATGCAAAAACTTTTGTTGTTGTTGTTGTTTTCGAAGTCTGTTTTTAAAACTTTGAGTTCCAAATTCTCTCCCCTCTTCCCTCCCCACTCATCCTCCCTAAGAAGGCAAACAATTCAACGTAGGCCACATGTGTATCACTATGTAAAACCCTTCCACAATGCTCATGTTGTGAAAGATTAACTATGTTTTGCTCCTTCCTAACCTATCCCCCTTTATTGAATTTTCTCCCTTAACCCTGTCCCTTTTGGAAAGTGTTTGCTTTTGATTACCTCCTCTCCCCGTCTGCCCTCCCTTCTATCATTGCCACTTTTTTATCTTCTTCCTCCTTCTTTCCCGTGGGGTAAGATACCCAATTGAGTGTGTATGGTATTCCCTCCTCAGGTCAAATCCAATGAGAGCAAGATTTACTCATTCCCACTCACCTGCCCCCTCTTCCCTTCCTACAGAACCACTTTTTCTTGACACTTTTATGCTACACAATTTACCCCATTCTATCTCTCCCTTTCTTCCTCTCTCAATATATTCCTCTCTTATCCCTTAAATTTATTTTATTTTTTTAGATATCATCCCTTCATATTCAACTCATGCTGTGCCCTTTGTGTGTGTGTGTGTGTGTGTGCGCATATATATATATATATACACACACATATGCATATATATGTATACACACACACACACACACACACACACATATATATATATATGTATATATATATATATATATATATATATATATATATATATATATATATATATATGCATATTCCTTTCAGCTACTATGATATTGAGGTCTCATGAATCATACACATCATCTTTCTATGTAGGAATGTAAAGAAAACAGTTCAACTTTAGTAAGTCCTTATGATTTCTCTTTCTTGTTTACCTTTTCTTGCTTCTCTTGATTGTTGTTTTAAAAAGTCAAATTTTCTATTCAGCTCTGGTCTTTTCACTGAGAAAGCTTGAAAGTCCTCTATTTTATTGAAAATCTATATTTTGCCTTTGAGCATGATACTCAGTTTTGCTGGGTAGGTGATTCTTGGTTTGAATCCTACCTCCATTGACCTCTGGTATATCTTATTCAGTCCCTTAATGTGGAAGCTGCCTGATCCTGTATTATCCTGATTGTTTTTCCACAATATTCAAATTGTTTCTTTTTGGCTGCTTGCAGTATTTTCTCCTTGATCTGGTAGCTCTGGAATTTGGCAACAATGTTCCTAGGAGTTTTCTTTTTGGGATCTATTTGAGGAGGTGATCTGTGGATTCTTTCAGTTCCTAATGTACCCTCTGGCTCTAGAATATCAAGGAAATTCTCCTTGATAATTTCTTGAAAGATGAGATCTAGGCTCTTTTTTTCATGGTGGCTTTCAGGTAGTCCAATAATTTTGAAATTATATATCCTGCATCTATTTTCTAGGTCAGTGGTTTTTCCAATGGGATATTTGACATTGTCTTCCATTTTTTCATTTCTTTGATTCTGTTTTATAATATCTTGATTTCTCATCAAGTCACTAGTTTCCACTTGCTCCAATCTCATTTTTAAGTTAGTATTTTCTTCAGTGGTCTTTTAGACTTCCTTTTCCATTTGGCTAATTCTGCCTTTCAAGGCATTCTGCTCCTCATTGGCTTTTTGGAGCTCTTTTGCCACTTCAGTTGGTCTATTTTTTAAAGTGTTTTTTTCTTCAATATTTTTTTCAGCATTTTTTTGGGTCTCCTTTAGCAAGTTATTGACTTGTTTTTCATGGTTTTCTTGCATCATTCTCATTTCTCGTACCAATTTTTTCTCTACTTTTCTAACTTGCTTTTCCAACTCCTGTTTGAGCTCTTCCATGGCCTGAGACCAGTTCATGTTTTCCTTGGAGGCTTTTGGTGTAGGAGCTTGTACTTTGTTGACTTTTTCAGGCCATACGTTTTTGTCTTCTTTGTAACCAAAGAAAGATTCCAAAGTCTGAGACTGAATCTGTGTGCATTTTTGCTTCCTGGCAATGTTCCCAGCCAACTCACTTGACCCTTGAGTTTTTCATCGGGGTATGACTGCTTGTAGAGCAAAGAGTACTTTGTTCCAAGCTTGAGGGGATGCACTGTTGATTTCAGGGCTATTTCTATGTAGCCAGCTGTGCCACACCAGCACTCCTCCTTCCTTAGAACCACCAACCCAGTGCTGATACGAATCTTCAGCAGGCTCTTTACTCCTGCTCTGATCTGCCACTTAATTCCTCCCACCACGTGGGCCCATGGCTGGAAGTAATTGCAGCTGTAGTTCTGTAGCTGCATCTTCCCCGCTGCCCCTGGGGCAGTGGCCGAACCTTGAACTCTGTCCCCCTCAGCTTTTCCCACTAACCTTCTCTGTTGACTTTTGTCTTTGTGGGTTGAGAAGTCCAATAACTGCCACTGCTCACTGATTCAGGGTGCTAGTGCCTGTTCTGCCTGGCTCCTGGTCTGCCTGGTCCTGTTGCCTGCCACGCTGAGCTCCACTCCTCTCCACTCCATGCACGATAGACCTCATCCAGCGACCATCCAGGCTGTCCTGGGCTGGATCCCTGCTTCCCTCTGCTATTTTGTGGGTTCTGAAGTTCTAGAATTTGTTCAGAGCCATTTTTATAGGTTTTTGGAGGGACATGGTGGGGAGGTCATGCAAGTCCCTGCTTTCCAGTTGCCATAGCACTATATACTTTTCATAAGTCAGTTCAAATGCAAATACCAGCCTAAAAGTAATAGAGTGTTCTTTCTAGAAAAGTGACCATTTTAAAGAGATTTATGGGCTTAATAAATTTATAAATTTTAAAAGTGTTTCACTTTGTAGGAAAAAGAGAGGCTTTTAAAAACATCACTGGAATTATATAGTTCTTTTGTTGCTGTTGCTGTTGTTTTAAGTGATCATAAATATTTCTAACGATTTACCTGTAATCAAAATTCTGGGTATATTTTAGTTTAAATACTCAGTGATACAGAGTAAAGAAAAATGTTTTGGTTCTGGGAGCCAAAATGGTGGAGTGAGCACTAAATCACTCTCATCCTCCCTTGTTGACCTTGAAAAACCCAGAAAACAGCAACCCAGGGAAAATCCTGGAACAGTGGAGCCAGCAGAAAAATGGAGTGTAGCAGTCTTTTAGCTCAGGAAGCTAGATGGATTAATGGGAAAGGTGCCTCTTTGTATAGCTAAAGGGGACCAGTGAGACTAGATAGGAGGTATCCCAGGAAGCCCCACCTCAACAAAGCAGTGTGAGATACTGAGCCCCAAGCTGGTGTAGCAGGCAAGTGCCAACAGCAGGACCCCTGTGTGCCTTGTCACAGTCAGGGCAACTGACAAACACCAGTTTGGAGAACCACCACATGAGCCCAGGCATCCGCTACCAGCTGAACCTATCCAGGTTGTAGTGCAGCCCTGTGTGAGAAGGCAACTTCCAGTGGCCAGACCACCCCCCACCCCAATCCCACCCACTACCACCACATAGGCTTCAGTATAACCCTGATGAAATACCAAAAAAAACTCCACCTGGCCTGAGCACACACCAGCCACCACTACTAGCTCCAGCTAAGCACCAGGTAAACTACCAGATATCTACAGACTCCAAATGCCACCACCTGAGGTCCCAGCACAGAAAGTCAGTAACCAGGTCCCTAGCCCACAGCACAAGAAGTATGGGACTGTGCCCTCTGGGCCCCAGAAGCAGAGATCAAATTTAAAAGCCAAGAAAATTGCAAAAACAATGAGGAAAAAGCAATGTTCATAAAAAAATCATATGGTGACAGAGATCAAAATAGAAATTAAGGAGGACATTGTCAGTATACCCACATCTGAAACCTCAAGGGGGAATATGAACTGGTCTCAAGCCCCAAAAGCCTTCTTGGAAGATCTCAATAAGGATTTTAAAAGTCAAATAACAGAGGTAGAAGAAAAATCAAACAATTCCTTCATCAATATAATTGATAAAATGGGAAAAAAGACATTGAAGAAAATAACTCCTTAAAAAGTAGAATTGGCCAAATGGAAAAGAAGGTACAAAAGCTAACTGAAGAAAATGATTTGTTAAAAATTAGAATTGGGCAACTGGAAGCTAATGATTCTATGAGACATCAAGAATCAGTCCAACAAAATAAAAAGAATGAAACAATAGAAGGAAACACAAAATATCTCATTGGAAAAACAACTGACCTGGAAAATAGATCCAGGAGAGATAATTCATGAATTTTTGGTCTACCTGAAAAGAATGATCAAAAAAAGAGCCTGGACAGCATCTTTCAGGAAATCATTAAGGAAAATTGTCCTGAGGTCCTACAACCAGAGGGTAAATTAGTAATTGAAAGCATCCACTGATCACATCCTGAAAGAGATCTCAAATTGAAAACTCCAAGGAACATTATAGCCAAATTCCAGAATTATCAGGTGAAGAAGCAAATACTATGAGCAGCCAAAAAGAAACAACTCATATATTGTGGACCCATAGTCAGGATTATGCAATACCTTGCAGTTTCGACATTAAAACATTGGAGGGCTTGGAATATGGTATTCTGGAGGGCAAAAGAGCTTGGATTCCAACCAAGAATCACCTACCTGGGAAAATTGAGCATAATATCTCAGGGAAGGAAATAGATATTCAATGAAATAAAGGACTTTAGAGCTTCCTGATGAAAAGACCAGTGCTCAATGGAAAATTCAATCTTCAAATGCAGAGGCATAAAAAGGTAAAGAGGAAAGAAAAAAGTAAGCACATTATTTAATAAGGGCAAAAGTTTTACATTTCTAGATGAAAAGATGATACTTGTTACTCTTGAGAAATGTATCTTTATCACTACATTTAGAAGGGATATACATAGGCAGTGGCTGTGTGGGTATAATTTGACTTTGATGTAATGATAAAAAAACTAATTAAGTGGTGAAAAGTGATTGTACTGGAAGAAGAGGAAAGGAGGAGAAAGAAAAGTGTGAATTACATCACATGGAGAGGCACAAAGACATATTACAGTAGAATGAAAGAAGGGATACAGACAGACAAGCATTATTCGAACTTTACTCTCATTGGATTTGGCTAAAAGAAGGAATAACATACTCAGGTATAGAAATGTAACTTGCCCCATAGGCAGTAAGAGGAAAAGGGGGAAAAAGAAAGGAATGGAGAGAAGGGAGGGTAGATTGAGTTAGGTGGTGGTCAAAAGCAAAACTCTAGTGAGAAGGGAAAGGGAGAAGGGAGAAAGAAAAATGTTTTGGAAAACTTAGATTTCTACAATTCCAGTAAAGGACCACCATCAAAAGTTTTCATACTTATCAGGATAAGCAGAGAAACTTATAATCTGAAGGAATAATGCTTTTTCTGACAGCTACCTGCCTATTAATTTAGAGTTTACACATTATCTTAATTTGAAATTATTAAAAAAATCTTAAATATTCGTTGCTGTTTTTCTTCACCTAGTCTTCCCATTTTAACTTTAACATATGGACTATTCACAAAATAGGTCTTAGCATTTCTAAGGAAAACTTAAAGAAAGTTGTTCTAGACTTCAAATACAAAATCAGTTCCAAATGAAAAGAAAATTTAACTTAAACCCATTATTTATAAAATATTTTGAAAAAACAGAAAACCTTTATTAAGAACCTGTTATATGAAATAAAACTACACTAGGTCTCTGGGGATAAAAGGGCAAGACTAAAATAGCCTTACTTTTAAGGAGCTACATTTTACTGAGAGGGATACAACAATAACAACAGCAGCACCACAGTAATATCTAGCATTTATATAGCACTTTAAGATTTATGAATCACTTAAAATTTTTTCTCATTTGATTCTCACAATAACTTAAGGAAGTGGGTTATGTTATTATACACATTTTCAGGTGAGAAAACTGAGAAAAACAGAAATTAAGTCACTTGGAAAGAATCATACAGCTAGTTAAGTGTTAGAAGTTGGATTTGAACTCAGGACTGCTTGTCTCAAAGTCCTATACTCTATCCACTGCTCATCCAAATTGATTTTTCAAACTTAACAATTAACATTTGGGGGATTAGAACATTAACAGTTGGCAGTTCATAAAAGGGCTACCTAAACTGAATCTTGAAGGAGGATTAGAATTCTTAGAGGCAAAGATGACAAATGTGTTTAAAGTATACAGGAGAGACTCTACAAAGGTATGGAAAGAAACTATGTGTGTGTAGATGTTTTTATACATATGTATGTGTGCATGTGCATGTGTGTGTCTGTGTGTAATATATGTGTGTATATATGTGCATATATATGTATATATATGTATATGTATATATATATATATATATATAGAGAGAGAGAGAGAGAGAGAGAGAGAGACAGAGAGACAGAGAGACAGAGAGACAGAGAGAGACAAAGACAGAGACAGAGAGAGACAGAGTCAGAGAAAGACAGAAAGACAGGGAGAAAGGAAGAAGAGGTGAAAAGGGAAGAATAGATAGAAGAAGGGATAGGAGAAGGGACAGAAGTAGGAGGGAGGGATAGGGGCAGAAGCAGGCCATGGTTCTTTCTCTGTATGTGGGTAGCCTTTTTCGTTATGATTCTTGGAATTGTCTTTGATCATTGTACTGCTGAGAAGAGCTAATTCTATGAAAGCTGATCATCACACAATGTTGTTATTATTGTTGGTGGAGTTCTGAACTGATCCAAATATTCTGGAGAGCAATTTGGAACTATGCCCAAAGGACTATAAAATGTACATACCCTTTGATCCAGCAATAGCACTTCTAGGGCTATATCCCAAAGAGATCATACGAATGGGAAAAGGACCCACATGTACAAAGATATTTATAGCAGCTCTTTTTGTGGTGGCAAAGAATTGAAAATTGAGGGGATGCCCATGAAGTGGGGAATGACTGAACAAGTTGTGGCATATGAATGTAATGGTATACTACTGTGCTATAAGAAATGATGAGCAGACAAAGTTCAGAAAACCCTGCAAAGACTTATATGAACTGATGCTTAGTGAGGGGAGCAGAACCAGGAAAACCTGGTGCACAGTTACAAATACATTGTGAGATGACTAACTTTGAGAAAGAGTCATGGAGTCTGAATACAGATTGAAGCAAACTATTTGCTCTATCTTTTCTTGTTTTGTTTCTCCTTTCTTGTGGTTCATTTCATTGGTTATAATTCTTCTTTGCAACATGACTAATGTGAAAAGACATCTAATGTGAGTGTATATGTAGAGACTATATCAGATTGCATGCCATATTGGGGAGGAGCGGAAGAGAGGGGGGAAATTTCAAAGTCAAAAGCTTGTGAACCTGAATGTTGTAAACTAAAAATAAGTAAATTAATTTGAAAAATAAAATAATTTTTAGCACCTTGGCATGACACTGAATAAGTAAATTAATTTAGGTAGAATTGTCATTTTTATTTTATTAGTTCAATCTGTCCATGGGAAATTGATATTTTCCCCAATTATTTAGATATGACTTTATTTGTGTGAAAAGTGTGTTCTTATAGGTCTTGGGTTTATCTTGGCAAGTAGACTCCCAAATATTTTATAAGCTCTACGATTATTTGAAATGGAATTTTTCTTTCTGTCTCTTGCTGCTAGGCTTTGTTGGTAATATATAGAAATGCTGATGATTTATGTGGGTTTTCATGTACTGCAACTTTGTTAAAGTTATTTATTATTTCAAGTAATTTTTTAGTGGATCCTTTCAGTCTACCATCATATCATGTGCACAAACTGATAGTTTTGTTTCCCATTACCTATTCTAATTCCACCAACTTCTTTTTCTTCTATTAGTGCTAAAGCTAAAATTTCTAGTACAATATTAAATAATGGTAATTATAATCTGCATTTTTCCCACCCCATTCTTACTGGGAAGCTTCTAGCTTATCCCCATTACATATAATGCTCACTGATGGTTTTAGATAGATACTACTTATTACAAAAAAAACACACTGGATTTATTCCTTTACTCTCCAGTGTTTGTAATAGGAATAGGTGCTGTGTTTTGTCAAAAGCTTTTTCTTCGTATATTGAGAGAATAATATGATTTCTGTTAGTATTGTTAGTGACATGGTAAATTACATTGCTGGTTTTTCTAATATGGAGCCAGCCCTCCATTCTTTATATAAATGCCACCTGGTTGTAGTGTATTATGCTGATGATAAATTACTGTAATTTCTATCCTAATATTTCATTTATTTTTTATATTACTATTCGTTAGTGAAATTGTTCTATAACTTTCTTTCTCTGTTTTGGCTCTTCCTGGTTTAGGTATCAGCACCACATTTGTGTCATAAAAAGAAATTGGTAGGAGTCCTTCACCAATTTTTCAAAATAGTTTATATAGTATTGGCGTTTATTGTTCTTTAAATGTAAGGTATAATTAACTTGTAAGTCCATCTGGTACTGGATATTTTTTCTTAGGGAGTACATTGATGGCATCAATTTCTTTTTATAAAGTGGGGTTAAGTATTTTATTTCATTTTATTTTAAATATTCATCCATTTCACTCAGCTTGTCAGAATGATTGTCATATAGTAGGGCAAAATAGATTCTAATTGTTGTTTGAATTTCTGCTTCATTGGTAGTAAGTTCACCGTTTTCATTTTTGATATTGGTTATTTGGTTTCTTCTTTCTTCCTTTTTTGAAATCAAATTGACCAAATATTTATCTATTTTGTTGTTTTTTTTTCATAAAACAATACTTAGTTTTATTTATTAGTTGAAAAGTCTGGTTATTATCAATTTCATTTATCACTCTCTGATTTTCAGAATTTCTAATTTGCTATTTAATTGGGGATTTTTAATTTGTTCTTTTTCTGACTTTTTTAGTTGCATGCCTAATTTATTGATCTCTCTTCCTCTGTTTCATTCATGTAAGCATTGAGAGATATAAAATTTCCCCTAAAAACTACTTTTGCCACATCCCACAAATCATGGCATGTTGCAAGTCTCATTATTTTTGTTCTCTTTGATGAAATTATTGATTGTTTCTATGATTTGTTGTTTTACTCACTCATTCTTTAGGATTATTTAGCTTCCAATTAATTTTAGTCTATCTTTCCATAGCCCTTTATTATATGTATTTTTATTGCAACATGCTTGGAAAAGGATGCATTTAATATTTCTGCCTTTCTGCATTGGATTATGAGGTTTTTATGCCCCTAGTACAGGGTCAATTTTTGTGTAGTTGTCATCTACCACCAAGAAAAAAGTGTATTCCTTTCTATCCCCATTCAGTTTTCTCCAGATGTCTACCATATCTAAGTTTTCTAAAATTCTCTTCACGTCGTTAACTCCTTTCTTGTTTATTTTGTGGTTAGATTTATCTAGTTCAGAGAAGGGGAGATTCAGGTCCCCCACTAGTATAGTTTTGTTGTCAATATCTTCCTGTAACTCCCTTGACTTCTCCTCTAAAAATATGACGCTATACCACTTGGTGCATATATGTGCAGTAATGATATTGTTTCATTTTCTATGGTGCCTATTAGCAGGATATAGTTTCCTTCCTTATCTCTTTTACTTAGATCAATTTTTGCTTTTGCTTTTTCTAATATCAGGATTACTACCCCTGCTTTATTTTTTTTTTAAATTTCAGCTGAAGCATAATATATTCTTCTCCAACCTCTTACATTTATCCTGTGTGTATCCTTCTGTTTCAGATTTGTATCTTGTAAACAACATATTGCAGCATTATGAATTTTAATCAGTTTTGCTCTCTGCTTCTGTTTTATGGGAGAGTTCATCCTATTCACATTTATAGGTATGATTACTCTTTGCGTCTTTCTCTCCATCCTACTCCCTCCCAGCATTTATACGTTTCTTTCTTCTTTCACCTTGTCCCTACTCACAAGTTTTTTTCTTTGCTTCTGACCACCATTTCCATCAGTCTGCCCCTTTCTATTAGCTCTCCTTCCCTTTTCTTTCCTTTTTACCCTTCTACTTATGTATACAATAAGATAAATTTCTATGCCCAGCTGAGTGAGTATGTTATTCCCTCTTTAAACCGAATCTGATGCTAAGAAGTTTCAAACAATGCTCACCTCCTCCCTTCTTTCCCTCTGCTCTAATAGATATTTTTTGCCTCTTCACATGGTGAAAATTATGCTACTCTGCCACTTCCTTTCTTCTTCTAGTAGTACAATCCTTTCATTTTTAACCCCTTTTTTTTGTCATCAGATCAAAGTCAACTTATATTCACATGCTTTGTATATGCATACTCCTTCTAACTGCCCTAATGGACATACAGTTCTTAGTAGTTACAAGTATTGTCTGTGTAGGGATATAAACAGTTTAACCTCATTGAATAACATGTTTTCCCCTCTTTTCCTTTCTATGATTGTTTTGAGTCTTTTATTTGAAGACTGAATTTTCTGTTCAGCTGTGGTTTTTTCATTGGGAAGTTTGAAAGTCCCTTATTTCATTGAATGCCCATATTTTGCCCTGAAAGATTATGCTCAATATTTCTGGATAGCTGATTCTTGATTGTAATTCAAGCTCCTTAGCCACCCATAATATCATATTCCAAGTGTTCAGATCTTTTAATGTTGAAGCTGCTAAGTCCTATGTAATCATCACTGTGGCTACTTCATATTTGAATTGTTTCTGGCTGCTTGAAGTATTTTCACCTTGACCTGAAAATTTTGGAATTTTACTATAATATTCCTTGGAGTTTTCATTTTGGCAACTCTTTGAGGAGGTGATTGGTGGATTATTTTGATAACTATTTTACCCTCTGCTTCTAGGACCTTGATAATCAATTTACCTTGATAATTTCTTGAAAGATGTTGTGTGGGCACTCTCTCTCTCTCCCTCTCTCTCTCTCTCTCTCTCTCTCTCTCTCTCTCTCTCTCTCTCTCTCTCATAGCTTTCAGGTAGCCCAAAGATTTTTAAATGATCTCTCTTGGTTCTATTTTCTATGTCAGTTGGTTTTCCAGTATTTTACATTTTCTTCTTTTTTATTTGTAAATTTTATTTGACTGATTCTTGATGTCTCATACAGTCATTATTCCATTTGCTCAATTCTAAGTTTTAAGGAATTATTTTCTTCAGTGAGCTTTTTTACCTCCTTTCCATTTGTCCAATGCTAATTTTAAGGAGTTGTTTTCTTCAGTGGATTTTTTTCCAATTTGGCCAATTGCATTTTTTAGGGAATTTTTTGCTTCAGCCTATTTTTGTCATTTATTTTCCAAGCTGTTGATTCTCTCTTGCATAACTATCATTCCCCCCTCCATTTTTCTTCTACCTCTCCTATTTTATTTTTTAAAAGTTCTATTTGAGTTGTTCTAAGAAGGCTTTTTGGGTTTGAAACTTATTCATCTCCCCATGAGTCTTCTCATGTACTAATTTTGACATTGTGATACTCTTCTGAGTTTGTGTTTTGATCTTCCTTGCTGCCATAGTTGCTTTCTATGGTTAGTGCTCCTTTCTACTTCTTACTCATTTTTCAGCCTGTTTCATGACTTTATAAGTTGTACTCTTGTGGCACAGAGGTCACTGTCCCGAGCTTCTTATGTTAGAGGCCAGAGGGCTAGTCACTGGCTTTCTGTTCCAGGAACTTGGGTTCTTGCAATTTATCCACTGAACGGGGGAGGCCAGGCCTACTCACACCTGTTGTTCTAGGGGTTCTGAGCCTGGCAGTTCACCTTCTGCACTCGGGCAGGAGGTCTCACAGCTAGCTTGCTGTGCCACTAACCTATTGAGCTAGGACCTAGGGGCTTTGTTTGCTAATCTGTTCTGTAGCTAAGAGCCTCCCTCTGGCTTTCCCAGACATTATCAGTGCTGGGCTGTGATCTCCTTTTGCCCAAAGGAGACAGATCTTTCCTGAAATCCTTCTAACTTATCTTAAGCTAGAAAATTGTTTCACTCCATTTTTGTGGGTCTGTCACTCTAGAAACCATTTAGAGGCTTGATTTAAGGTTGTTTCTGAGGGAAACTGGGGAGAAATCAAATAAGTTCCTGGCATTTCTCCACTACCTTGGCTCAGCTTCCCCTTTTCTGCCTCATTTCTCAATGCATAGCAGTACTCTATCAATTCATATGCCATTTGAATTCCTCATTTGATATCAGTTATTCCTCAATTAATGAGATTTACATTAGTTTCCAGGGATTTTTTGCCCCTAAGGGAAAAAAAACTGCTATTTTTTTTTCTAAATTGTATTTTTGTATATATTTTTCTTCTTTCTTCGATTTCTTTTTGATGAAATTTTAGCACTAGTATAGCTAGTGAATACTTCTTAGTAACTTTTTGTGTGTAGTCTCAGTTTACTCTTTATAATCATTGTACCTGTTCCCAGGTACACCAACAGGGGCTCAATTTGCCTGTTGTCCCAAAACCCCTCTAACATTTATCATTCTTTTTTTTCATGTTGGTTACTATAATGGGCATGACATAGAGAAGGAGAATTGCTTGAATTTACATTTATTATATTAGTATTTCTTTTGATATGGCTCTAAATAGCCTAGGTTTCTTCACTTCAGAACTATCTATTTGTATTCTTAGATAATGTGGTCATACCACAAACAGACTAGAAAAACTTGTGAAAATAACCAGTGAGATCTATGGATATCAAAAAATTCATGAACAAATAAGGACTTGAGAGTACTATAGAAAAGAAAATAAACTATTTTGAGTACATAAAATCTAGAAGTTTTGTACAAAAAATCTAATAAAGTTAAAATAATTAACTAGGAAAAATCTTTGCAATCATTACTTTTATATAAAAGTTTTCCTATCTGTAATAAGTGAAGAACTGGTTCTAATTTATATTTTTAAAACATTACTTTTAGCACTAAGAAGTGACTTGACCTAGTTGGTCTGTACCAGAAGCATGACTGAAATCCAGTCTTCCTGATGCCAAGACCATCTCACTATCCATTTTGTCATATTGTCTCTTAAATACTAAATATATTGATGTTAATTCATAAGACTTAGATATGGAAAGAACTTTAGAAATCATACATTCTGCCACCACCTCCAATTTATAGATATGGAAACTGAGTTTCAGAGAGATAAAATAAGTTATCCAAGGTAATGACACAAGGTCCCACAGGTACTAAGCAGCAGAGATTGAATTGGAATGTAGTTCTTGTGTATCCAGATCTCATTTTCCACCCACAGTATCAAACCCCACTACTTCAGAGAATTACAGGATGGGACCTCACTGGACATTTAGTCCAACCTATACATTAAAGGAATTCCCACTATAGCATACTGGGCAAGTGGTTATCCAAACACTGCTTGAAGACCTTTAAGGAGAGGGAACTCAAAGACTCTTAAACTAACTCTTTTCACTTTTTTACATATCCATTAGGAAAGGATTTCTTTACATTAAATGTTAAATTTGGTTCTTTGTAGCTTCCACCTACTATACTAGGTTCTGGCCTCCTAGGGTCAAAGTGAACAAGTCTAATTTCTCTTGCAAAAGCAAACCCATTTAGTACTTTGTTGACCTTTTTTTTTCTCCACCTTGAGGCTAAACAGATTCAATTATTTCAAATAATCGTCATACTTCATGGTGGGAGACTGGCTGGGAGAAAGCTAGGCTCCCAAAACCAGCAGAGATCCCCAGGCCTCCCAACACAGGACAGCAGTCTGTGGAAGCGACAAGAGGCAGCGCAATGCCACCAGCCGTGAGACATCAACTCCTGAGCCTTGCAGCCCAAAGGTATGAAACACATCTTCCTGAACTTCCAGGAAACATAATGGCCAGGTAAATGGTGTCACTGATAAAGGCTTCATTTCTAAAATATACAGGGAGCTGAATGAAATATATAGCAATACAAGTCATTCCGCAATTAAGAAATGGTCAAAGTCTATGAACAGACAGTTTTCAGAGGAAGAAATTAAAGCTATCTATAGGCATATGAAAAAATGCTCTAAATCACTACTGATTAGAGAAATGAAAATTAAAACAACTCTTAGATACCACATCTCTCCTGTCAGATTGGCTACAATAACAAAACAGGAAGATGATAAATGCTAGAGAGGATGTGGGAAAATTGGAACATTGTTACATTGCTGGTGGTGTTGTGAACTGATCCAGCCATTTTGGAGAGCAATTTGGAACTATCCCCAAAAGGCTATAAAAGTGTTCATACCCTTCAACCCAGCAATACTACTTCTAGGGTTGTATCCCAAAGAGATCACACAAGTGGGAAAAGGACCCATATGTACAATGTGATAGCAAAGAACCGGAAATCAAAGGGATGCCCATCAATTGGGGAATGGCTGAACAAGCTGTGGTATACCAAGGTAATGGAATACTATTGTGCTATAAGAAATGGGGATGATACAGACTTCATAACAACCTGGAAAACCTACATGACATAATGCTGATTGAGCGGAGCAGAGCCAGGAGAACATTACACACAACCACAGATATATGGATTCTGTGAGGACTAATCCTGACAGACTTTGCTCTTCTCAGCAAAACAAGGTGCAAAGACAATTCCAAAGGACTCATGACTGAGAATACTATCTACATCCAGAGAAAGAATTATGAAGTATGAATGCAGATTGAGGCACACTTCATGCTCGCCTTCCCTCCCTGCCCCTTTTCTTTCTCTCTTTTGTTTTTGTTTTTGGGTTGTTTTTTTTTTTTTTGGTTCTGTTTCTTCTTTCTCATGATCCATTCCATTGGTCGTAATTCTTCTCCACAACTTGACTAGTGTGTATATTAACTCAATACGAAGTTATATGTAGAAGTTATATGGGATTCCATACCGTGTTGGGGAGGGAGGTGGGGAGGGAGCAAGAAAATTTGAAACTCAAAATTATGTAGAACCAAGTGTTGTAAACTAAAAATAAAAATAAAAAATAAATAAAAAATAACAAACAAATAAATAAATAAATGAATAAATGGATAAATAAACAAACAAATAAATAAATTAATTAATAAATAGATGAGTTTGAATACCAAAAAAAATATTGTCATACTTCAAGAATTCAAGGACCTTCTTTATCCCGGTTGCCCTCCTCTGGATGCTACCTAGTTTACCAGTGTTCTTAAACTGTGATATCTAGAACTTAATGAAATGCACCACATGAGGTCTTACAAAAGCAGAATACAATGGCACTATAGTCTCCCTGATTTAGGAAACTGTAACATTCTTAATGCATCCCTAGTTCTCATTGCATTTTTTTAAGTTTCCGGTCACATTGTTGACTCATACTACTACTAAAATTCCCAGATTGTTTTCAAGGCATTCATCCTCAGTCTGATACTTGTAACTTTGATTTTTCTTAGAGATCTTCTAATCTAAACACTCTTTTTATAGGTAAGGGAATGTAGGTTGTTATAGCAGAAAGAAATATAAATAAACTTCAAATGAGAAATTTCTTAGATCTAACAGCACTCCTTACAAAATCAATACACAAACACACACACTCACAGACACACACTCACACACACAGTACTCTTTTTGAAGACTTGGTAACACTACCTTATAACTGGATGGCTATTACCAATATTTGTTTTAAAGGGGTACTTATGAAGAACCTCACTTGTAAACACTAAGTTTCAGTCCTGATTACTTTGTCAATTTAGAGATGAGAGCCGCATGTGCTAAGAAGTTAGTTTGGTACATAGGAGCAAAAAGGAGATGATAGGAGTAAGAACAAAATGGATTTTTTTTCTTGAGTAGCTCTCAATGGGAATCAAGGTTCACAGGAGGAATAATTGAAAAAGTCTAGATTCTAGATTCTTATTTTTTGTTGGGGAAGTATTTTAGTGGGAAATGTATTAAATATAGACATATATAATTTGTGTGTGTATACATATAAATATATATGGAAACATAAACCATTTTATAGCCATAGAATAATATTTACAAATTTACATCATTTTAAAAAAAGAATATTTAACATATATTTAAAATGTGTTGTGCAGTGACATTTTTGTAGTCCTATTTAACTAATATTCAATAATGATTATATCAGGCAAAATGGCATCATAGGGTATTTTGACAAGCTGTATTTTGACTCAATAAAGAATAATTGTTTCATCTATATTGTCACTTTGTAGTCAGAGACATATTAATACACAAATTATTGACAGAATGAAACATAACCCCTGTTCTGGATTCTTTGTACACTATTAAAAAATGCCTCCCAGCCTATATAGTATGCTTAGGAATAGTTTCAATGAAACTTCTTCCAAATTGCATCATAGAATACCATATAATATTTAGTGAAGAATGGGGAAAGAGACAAATCCTATAGGTCTCTTTTGAGCTGACATTTTTATTGCACAAAATTCAAATAAATCCATATATTAAGAAGTTATAAATGAAGAATGTGTACTACTGAAAACTATAGCTCAGGGATTCAGTGGACCTGTCTCTTGTTTTCTCATTCTATTCCTACTTTCCAATGTTAGCCCTGATACTAAATTTCCTCAGCTATAAGTGAAGGTATTATACCAGAAGACTTCTAAGGCCCTCTACACCTCTAATAGCATATAATTAATCTATATAAAAATTTCTTTTCTATATATGCCTCCCCAAGTTTATTTTCATGTTTACTAGTAGGCTCATACCCAGTAGAAGAACAATGGCAACGGTTGCAGTAACAGCAAAAATGGCAGCAGCAATAATAATAACCAGCACTTACATAGTGCTTTAAAAATCTGCAAAACGATTTCAAGGAAATTATGATTTGCATGAAAGGAAGAAGAGTAAATGGAATAGAATCAAGAGATCATTGTATACAGTAACAACAATATTGTTTTAAGAATGACTGAATGACTAAGTCATTTTGACTATTATAAATACACAAATTAAAAATTAAAGGACATATGAAACAAGATGCTGTCTTTATCCAGAGAAAGAAGTGATAAATAGAAGTATGTATGTGGGGGTGGAGCCAAGATGGCTGCTGGAAAGCAGGGACTTGCATGAGCTCCCCTCCAGATCCCTCCAAAAACCCATTAAAAATGGCTCTGAACAAATTCTAGAACTGCAGAACACCCAAAACAGGGGAGGGAAGCAGGGATACATCCCAGGAGAGTCTGGATGGTCACTGGATGAGGTCTATGACACATGGAGTGGAGGGGAGCAGAGCCCAGCGTGGGCAGCAGCAGGACCAGGCAGACCAGGAGCTGGGCAGAACAGGCCCTAGGGCCCTGAATCAGTGAGCTGCGGCAGTTACCAGACTTCCCAACACACAAACACCAAAAACAACACAGAAGGTTAGTGGGAAAAACTGCTGGGGACAGAGGGAAAAGAGTTCTCGGTTCAGCCACTGCCTGGGGACAGTGGGGGTGGTGCAGCTACAGAACTACAGCTGCAGTTGTGTCTAGCCCCAGGCCCACCAGGTGGGAGGAATTAAGTGGCAGATCAGAGGAGCAGTGCAGAACCTGCTTAAGATTTCAGTCAGGTCCATGTTGGTGGTTCTTGGGGAAGGAGGAGAGCTGGTGTGGCAGAGCTGGCTGTATAGAAATAGCTCTGAAATCGATGGTGCATACCCTTCAGCTTGGAACAAAGAACTCTTTATGAGCAGTCATACCCCCACGAAAAACTGAAGGGTCAAGTAAGTTGGCTGGGAACATGGCCAGGCAGTGAAAACCCACACAGATTCAGTCTCAGATATTGGAATCTTTCTTTGGTGACAAAGAATACCAAAACATACAGCCAGAAGAAGTCAACAAAGTCAAAGAGCCTACACCAAAATCCTCCAAGAAAAACATGAACTGGTATCAGGCCATGGAAGAGCTCAAAAAGGATATGGAAAACCAAGTTAGAGAAGTAGAGCAAAAATTGGGATGAGGAATGAGAATGATGCGAGAAAACCATGAAAAACAGGGCAATGACTTGTTAAAGGAGACCCAAAAAAATACAGAAAAAAATACTGAAGAAAACAACACCTTAAAAAATAGACTAACTCAAATGGCAAAAGAGATCCAAAAAGCCAATGAGGAGAAGAATGCCTTGAAAGGCAGAAATAGCCAAATGGAAAAGGAGGTCCAAAAGACCACTGAAGAAAATACTACCTTAAAAATTAGATTGGAGCAAGTGGAAGCTAGTGACTTTATGAGAAATCAAGATATTATAAAACAGAACCAAAGGAATGAAAAAGCAGAAGACAATGTGACATATCTCATTGGTAAAACCACTGACCTGGAAAATAGATCCAGGAGAGATAATTTTTTTGGACTACCTGAAAGCCATGATCAAAAAAAGAGCCTAGATCTCATCTTTCCAGAAATTATCAAGGAGAACTGCCCTGATATTCTAGAGCCAGAGGGTAAAATAGAAATTGAAAGAATCCACTGATCGCCTCCTCAAAAAGATTCCAAAAAGAAATCTCTTAGTAATATTGTTGCCAAATTTCAGAGCTCCCAGGTCAAGGTGAAAATACTGCAAGCATCCAGAAAGAATCCATTTGAGTATTGTAGAAACACAATCTGAATAATACAGGATCTAGCAGCTTCCACCTTAAGGGACTGAAGGTCTTGGAATACGATATTCCGCAGGTCAATGGAGCTAGGATTGAAACCAAGAATCACCTATCCAGCAAAACTGAGTATCACACTCCAAGGCAAAATATGGATTTTCAAGAAAATAGAGGACTTTCAAGCTTTCTCAGTGAAAAGACCAGAGATGAATAGAAAATTTGACTTTCAAACACAAGAATCAAGAGAAGCATTAAAAGGCAAACAAGAAAGAGAAATCATAAGGGACTTACTAAAGTTGAACTGTTTTGTTTAAGTTCCTAAATGGAAAGATGATATGTACGATTCATGAGACATCAGTATCATAGTAGCTGAAAGGAATATGCACATATATATGTGTATGTACATATATATATATATATATATATATATATATATATATATGTGTGTGTGTGTGTGTGTGTGTGTGTGTGTGTGTGTGTGTGTCTATGTATGTATATATATAGGTATAAATATATATATATAGACAGAGGGCACAGGGTGAGTTGAATATGAAGGGATAATACCTAAAAAAATTAAATAAAAGGATAAGAAAGGAATATATTGAGAGATGGAGAAAGGGAGTGATAGAATGGGGTAAATTATCTCACATGAAATTGGCAAGAAAAAGTGGTTCTGTAGGAAGGGAAGAGGGGGCAGGTGAGAAAGAATGAATAAATCTTGCTGTCATTGGATTTGACCTGAGGAGGGAATACCAAACACACTAAATTGGGTATCTTACTCTGCAGGAAAGATGGAGGAAGAAGATAAAAAATGGGGGACGATAGAAGGGAGGGCAGATAGGGGGAGGAGGTAATCAAAAACAAACACTTTTGAAAATGGACAGGGTCAAAGGAGAAAATTCAATAAAGGGGGATGGGTTAGGAAGGAGCAAAACATAGTTAGTCTTTCACAACATGAGTTTTGTGGAACGGTTTTACATAATGATACACGTGTGGCTTATGTTGAATTGCTTTTTTTCGTAGGGAGGGTGGGTGGGGAGGGAATAGGAGAGAGAATTTGGAACTCAAAGTTTTAAAAACAGACATTCAAAAACAAACAAAAAGGTTTTACATGTAACTAGGAAAAAAGATACACAGGCAATGGGGCGTAAAAACTTATCTTGCCCTACAAGAGAAGAAGGGAAAGGGGGATGGGATAGGAGTGGGGTGACAGAAGGGAGGGCTGACTAGGTAATGGGGCAACCAGAATATATGCCTTCTTGGAGTGGGTGGGAGGGTAGAAATGGGGAGAAAATTTGTAATTCCAACTGTTGTGAAAATCAATGCTGAAAATTAAATATATTAAATAAAATAAATAAAAAAGAAGTATGTATGAAATATTTTTTATTGTATTGTGTTATGTAAATTATTGTTTTGTTCTGTGAATTGAAAATAAAATAAATTTTAAAATAGGCAAATAAAAATAAGTTTGCAAAGGACTGTACATATATTTTCTCATTTGATTCTCCTCCCCCAAAACTAATTATTTCCATTTTACAAATAAGAAAACTGAGGCAGTTTGTGATTTGCTCATGATCACAGAGGTAGTAATCATATGATTGAGGAAAAATTTGAATTCAAGTGTTCCTAACTTCAAGCCCATTGTTTTTTCTCACTGTTGCACCCAGCTCCTAAAGACGTAGAAACCATTTTAGTGGTCAATTCGTCTAACAATTTGCCCAGTGCTTCCACCAAGGAGCGTTCCCTTGTTAAACAACTAAATTACTGGGTTGAAAAGGAAAGGATAGAAATGTTGATTCCTAGACAATAAGTTTTAAATGTTACTACCCTACTCACTAAGTTCTAGTCATTCTCTATAGTCTCTAGGAGAAAATATAAATACTTTGATTTGAATTTCAAAGCACTTCTCTACCCGTCCCAAAACAGTCTTTTTAGTATCATCATATTCAAATTCTTTTTTAGATATTTTCCTCTTAAACATATTCCTTCCTTAAAATATATCCCATTCAAGGTATTAATTGGCAAGCAATATGGCAGTGATACTGGCAAGGAGGAAATCTTCCCCTCCTTCATATATGTGGCTATTTGTGCTTCTTCTGTGTTATCCTCCTATTTTTGCTATATATAGTCATAGAATGTGGAAAGGCAAGAGTTATAGGATGATTACTTAATGCAGTAAACATGTATTTAATTCTTACTATGTGCCATCAGCAATACAGGAAAAAAACAAAAAAGAAACAATAATCTCTACTTTTAAATAGTTTTTATTCCATCAAGGAGACAACATATATAATTTTGTGGTGCTGAGTCATTTTTTCAGTCATGTGCAACTCTTCATGACCCCATTTGGGGTTTTCTTTGCAAGAATGCTGGTGTGGTCTGCCATTTGCTTCTCTAGCACATTTTATAGATGAAGAATTGAGACAAACAGGGTTAAGTGACTTTTTACCCAGGGTCACACAGACAATGTCAAAACTGGATTTGAACTCATGAAGAAAAGTCTTCCTGACTACAGGTCAAATTCTATATCTACTGTGCGTTCTAGCTGACATTTGTAAAAATACCTATGCACACCCACATGTTTATTCTCTTTCCTATATTTAATGGTTCTAATAACGTGGACTTCTCTCTGTTTTTCACACGTAGCTCTCCATTGCTCACTTTCTTATCTTTGCTATGATCTTCCCTCATTCATAATACACACTGATTTCTCACTTTTGCCTTAAAGAATCCCCTCACTTTCTTCAAAAATAGCATTAACATCTCTTTTTTATTTAATTTTATTTAATATATTTAGTTTTAAGCATTTATTTTCAAAAGAGTTTGAATTACAAGTTTTCTCCCCATTTCTGCCCTCCCGCCACTCCAACATGGCATATATTCCGGTTGCCCTGTTTCCCAGTCAGCTCTCCCTTCTGTCACCTCACTCCCCTCCCATCCAGATCCCTTCCCTTCCTTTCTTTTGGGGCAAGATAAATTTCTATACCCCATTGCCTGTGCAACTTATTTCCTAGTTGTATGCAAAAACTTTTTTTCGTTTGTTTTTGAACATCTGTTTTTAAAACTTTGAGTTCCAAATTCTCTCCCCTCTTCCCTTCCCACCCACCCTCCCTAAGAAGACAAACAATTCAACATAGGCCACATGTGTATTTATGGAAAACTCTTCCACAATACTCATGTTGTGAAAGACTAACTATATTTTGCTCTTCCTAAACTATCCCCCTTTATTGAATAATCTCCCTTGACACTGTCCTTTTTCAAAAGCATTTGTTTTTGATTACCTCTTCCCCCTATCTTCCCTCCCTTCTATCATTCCCCCTTTTTGGTCTTCTTTCTCCTTCTTTCCTGTGGGGTAAGATACCCATTTGAGTGCATGTGGTATTCCCTCCTCAGCTGAATTCTGATGAGAGCAAGATTCATTCCTTCCCCCTCACTTGCCCCCTTGTCCCTTCCTACAGAACTGTTTTTTTCTTGCCACTTTTATGCTAGATAATTTACCTCATTCTATCTCTCCCTTTTCCCCTCTCTCAATATATCCCTCTCTCATCCCTTAATTTGATTTTTTTTAGATATTATCCCTTCATATTCAAATCATCCTGTGCCCTCTGTCTATATATATATATATATATATATAAACACTTACATATATACGTACACATACATTATATATATATATACATATATATATACACATATGCATACACACACACACACACACACACATATATACACACATATACACACATGCATATATGTATGTTCCCTTCAACTACCCTAATACAGAGGTCTCATGAATCATACACATCATCTTTCCATGTAGGAATGTAAACAAAACAGGTCAACTTTATTAAGTCCCTTGTGATTTCTCTTTCTTGTTTAGCTTTTCATGGTTCTCTTGATTCTTGTGTTTGAAAGTCAAATTTTCAATTCAGCTCTGGTCGTTTCACTGAGAAAGCTAGAAAGTCTTCTATTTTATTGAAAATCCATATTTTGCCTTGGAGCATCATACTCAGTTTTGCTGAGTAGGTGATTCTTGGTTTCAATCCTAGCTCCACTGACCTGCGGAATATCATATTCCAAGCCCTTCAATCCCTTAAAGCTACTAGATCTTGTATTATTCTGATTGTGTTTCCATAATATTCAAATTGTTTCTTTCTGGCTGCTTGCAGTATTTTCTCCTTGATCTGGGAGCTCTGGAATTTCGCAACAATATTCCTAGGAGTTTTCTTTTTTGGGATCTTTTTGAGGAAGTGATCAGTGGATTCTTTCAATTCCTATTTTCACCCTCTGGCTCTAGAATATCAGGGCAGTTCTTGATAATTTCTTGAAAGATGATGTCTATGCTCTTCTTTTGATCATGTCTTTCAGGTAGTCCAATAATTTTTAAATTATCTCTCCTGGATCTGGTCAGTGGTTTTTCCAATGAGATATGTTACATTGTCTTCCACTTTTTCATTCTGTTTTTTTGTTTTATAATTGATTTCAAATCAAGTCACTAGCTTCCACTTGCTCCAATCTAATTTTTAAGTTTAGTATTTTCTTTAGTGGTCTTTTGGACCTCCTTTTATGTTTAGCTATTTCTGCTTTTCAAGGCATTCTTCTCCTCATTGGCTTTTTGGATCTCTTTTGCCATTTGAGTTAGTCTATTTTTTAAGGTGTTGTTTTCTTTAGTATTTTTTTCCGTATTTTTTAGATCTCCTTTAGCAAGTCATTGGCCTCTTTTTCATGGTTTTCGCGCATCATTCTCCATTCTCATCCCAATTTTTGCACTACTTCTCTAACTTGCTTTTCCAAATCCTTTTTGAGCTCTTCCATGGCCTGAGACCAGCTCATGTCTTTCTTGGAGGCTTTCGATGTGGGCTCTTTGCCTTTTTTGACTTCTTCTTGCTGTATAATTTGGTCTTCTTTGTCACCAAAGAAAGATTGCAAAGTGTAAGACTGAATCTGAGTCTGTTTTTGCTGCCTGGCCATGTCCCCAGCCAACTTACTTGACCCTTCAGTTTTTCGTGGGGCTATGACTGCTGGTAGAGCAAAGAGTACTTTGTTCCAAGCTTGTGGGGATGACCCATTGATTTCAGAGCTATTTCTATATAGCCAGCTCTGCCACACCAGCACTCCACCTTCCCCAAGAACAGCCAACCTTGACCTGACTCAGATCTTAAGCAGGCTCTGCACTCCTGCTCTGATCCACCACTTAATTGCTCCCACCAGGTGGGCCTGGGGCTCAAACCAACTGCAGCTTTAGCTCTGTAGCGGCACCACCTCTGCTGTCCCTGGCGATGGCCAAACCACAAAGTCCTTTCACTTCTTGAAGCTTTTCCTACTAACCTTCTCTGTTTGTCTTTGTTGTTTGTGGGTTGAGAAGTCTGGTACCTGCCACAGTTCACTGATTAAGGGCGCTAGGGGCTGTTCTCCCCAGATCCAGGTCTGGTTGGTCCTGCCACTGCCCACGCTGGGCTCCACTCCCCTCCTCTCCCAGCTCCATGTGCCATAGACCTCACCCAGCGACCATCTAGGCTGTCCTGTGCTGGAGCCCTGTTTCCCTCTGCTACTTCATGGGTTCTGCAGTTCTTCTCTGTTGTGTTTGGTGTTTGTGTGTTGAAAAGTCTGGTAACTGCCGCAGCTCACTGATTCAGGGTGCCAGGGCCTATTCTGCCTGGCTCCTGGTGTGGTTGGTCCACATGGCCCACACTTGGCTCCCCTCTCCTCCTCTCCCAGCTCTGTGTGCGATAGACCTCACCCAGTGACCATCCAGGCTCTCCTGAGCTGGAGCCCTGCTTCCCTCTGCTATTTTGTGGGTTCTGCAGTTCTAGAATTTGTTCAGAGCCAATTTTTATAGGTTTTTGGAGGGACTTGGGGGGGAACTCATGCAAGTCCCTGCTTTCCAGCTGCCACCTTGGCTCTACCCCTAAATAGCATTAACATCTCTTACAAGAAACTTTTCAAATCCCTGCAATTGCTAGTGCACTCTCTCTTAACTGCTTTATATTCATTTTGAATTTATTCTTTTTATATTAATTCTGCATAAACATGTACATATGTGTATACTATAGGTGTATGCATATATACGCACATATATACATATGCACACACATATAAATATCTGTCCCTCACAAATCTTATCTCTGATATTTATTAGTTGTATGACTTTTAGTTAGTCACTTAAGGTCTCTGAATTAAAATTTCCTTCTTTCTAAAATAATGAATTTGGACTAAATTGCTTCTTAGTTCCCTTCACACTGTAAGTCTACCATATTAAGATCCTTATCAAATGGCTCTTATTTAATGTCATTGTTTAGTTTGTGTCTACAACAGTTTTGAAAAAAAAGCACCAAATAATAAAAGACACTGTCTAGAATGCAAAACAAGAAGGTGATGGGGAGGAGGTATGTGGAAGTGAGGAAGCAAGAGATGAAATGAAGAAAATTTGGTCAGACTTATTTAAATTAAAAAGAAAAGTCTGATCAGAGAGAGAGAGAGAGAGAGAGAGAGAGAGAGAGAGAGACAGAGACAGAGAGACAGAGACAGAGACAGAGATGGAGACAGAGAAAGACAGATATAGAGACAGACAGAGAGACAGACAGAGACAGACAGAGGCAGAAACAGAGAGAGACTGCCTTGATAGAAACGACACACGGAAGGTAGAAAGATAGAACTCGAAAATTTGAGGACTAATCTCACCGTGAAAGCACATAGTTCTAGACATTAAAATATCCTGTATTATCATCACTAAAATAGATATGGCAGAATAAGTTTACAAAATAGAAAGAAAAATGTGTATCTCAGGGTGATGGTAATAATATGTTACCACCAATCATAACAATACTTATTTTCCTATTGGTTACTATCTACATTTTATACACCTTTTGGAGTGTCTTTTGATGATATTTTCTAAAGTTTTCCATACCAAGGTAACACATTTGGTTGCTAATTAGTGCACATCTTGTGTGCTATAGATACATAATCCTTTTTTTAGTCTCAAAAAAGTCCTGCAAATTCTCATTAATTAAGTTCAATCTGTTTTCAAATTGTGGTTTATCAATTCCAGCAACATTTATAGAAGTTAAAATGTATGCTTTAAAATTACATGCCATATGGGACATTGATACGGATATTTTTGTTAATTGCTTAAATATCTTTTTCACCCTATCCTAGAAAATGTGGTTCTCCAATCCTACACCTGTTTAGTCAAGGAAAGGTTATTTTTGTGGACCATATATGCAAAGGATCTCAAAATTAATGAACTGAATAAAATATGATTGCCAAAAAGAACGAAAGCAGGATGATTGAAGACAGCCTGTAATACACGAATGCTATATCCATTAGAAAAGGATGCTTTGATTTATTATTTTAAAAGGAAATCACAAAGGTTCTCTAGCTGATTGTTCCTACTTTTATTTAGATGACTGTTTATGCCAGTACTTAAGCTATTTTTCAAAACCACTAGGCCAGCAAGAAAGTCATTGGTTTGACAGTTTGTTCTGATATCTTTAAGGTAAAGTGGCACAACAGTGTTAATAGGTTTTAATTTTGAGAGTCCGATGCCTATTCTGACTCAATAGGTAGGAGGTGCATTTGGAGACATGTTTAAGGCATGAAGAGTTAGGGAAAGTCTTGAGAGAAACTGAAAATTGTGTGGTAGTTTAGAGTTATATGTGATTGAACTCAAATTTGAAACTATTAAGCCCCCTATTTTAGCAAAAAATGTTAATAAATTATGAAAGAATCCTATGTGTGCAGGATGTCAGTAATTCTGGACATAGTCACCTGCTTGCTGCTAATACAGACATACACTTGATTTCATAATTGTCCTGATCTATGTTCCATAAATGTCAAACATGTCAAATGTGCAAGAAAGGTTCTTCTGTATATTGACCAGTTACAAAGACCATAGGTGTTCAATTCTATTGGAAATTGTGAAGAAAACTGTCCTGAAATGTTTTTGTTAGTTATTTTTAAAAATTATTTATATGTTTAGATGTTAAGATGTAAATAAAAACAACAGAAAATGATGGCTTTCATTGAAGCTGAAAGAGCTATTTTCTGAATAATTGGTCCTCTTAGTAACACATGGAACAAAAAATACCTAAATATGTTATGTAGCACTGGCCATCATATAGAGAATACCCAGGGATATGGCTGCTACCTGATATCTTATGGTGAGGCTCTTGATAGAAAACATAAGCATCCGGAAGCTTCTGGTTGTTCCTTCTTTGTTCTTTCCACCTTCCTCCTTCATGATAGGTAGATGTTTTGGAAAAGTATTTATCATAAAACAGAATCAACCTCCATCTTAATAAACTGCAAAGGAAAAGACAACCTCCACTAATATACTTTTCTTACTATAAGCATATTGTGTCTCTCACAATACTAGCTCAGATGTGCCAGGAAGGAAGCAGTTATGGTGGCTACTTGGACATGGTAATAAGATGTTCTTTTTGGCAAACTAAGCTTGAGATTAGATCTCAAGACCTGTTCTGCTTTATATGTCAAATAGCAATTCCCAGGTTGATGTTTCTAGCTATAGCTACAAATTCATGAATAGTTGAATCTGAGAATTTCTTCATTTTGCCTAGCTGGAAATAAATTCCAAAATAAATTCTTGGAGGAGAAGATAGCCACAATTAAAAAGAAGCCTGATTCATATTTTTCCTTGGAAAGATATGGACCCAATTTATTGTGTTGCTTGGACAATGCAGAAAACAAGTGAAATCAGAATGCCTGTCCAGAAGTCTAATAAAATGTTTCATGTTTAAATATTTTAAATATCAACACCATGGGAGAGTTGTTATTTATTATGAACTATTATATCACAATCTCAGTATGTCAATGATTACTTATGCATCTTTTGTATTTTTAATATTTGTTGGAAGAAATAAATAGCTGTCCTATATCTGATCTACTTTTTATATGTTGAGTCACTTTTTGAAGGGATTCTGTTGATTTCTTTTAGAGGAGACCATGTATAGCCCTAAACTAAATGATATTTTCTGGAGCTCTGGGGTAGGGTCATATTAATTCAAAGAGCATGAAAAAGCCCTCTTTTTCTCTCAAATGAGATTATATTTGTAAAGAATTTAACGCAGTGCCTGGTACATAGTAGGTACTATATAAAAGTTTATTCTCATCCCTTCTCCCCTCTTTAGAAGTCAGGCATCCTCCACTTCCTTTGAGTCTTATCTATGTGAGCCAAGAAGTGACCCATTAGTGTTGTAAGAAAGATTCCACCCAGAACCCCGAGCCAGTAGGTCTTTACATCAGGGAATCCTAAAATCATTCAAAAGTTTTAAAACAAGATGACAATACGAACACTTGATAGCATCAGTAGAACATCCACAGAAAGGAACCATCAAACAGGAGCTTATCAACAAATGTGTTAGCTATATTATAGACCAACTGGGATGACACAGAGCTTGTACCAAGGAATTCTAATGATAATATCATAGAAATATTCATCAACGGTGAACAATAAAAATGAAAATTGACCTACATGCTGTCCTGTGAACATAATGTTCCATTTTCCAGCTCTGTGTTTTTGCAAAAACAAAAAAACTTACTTTAAGGCTTGAAATACTCTCTTCTCTTACCTCTAAAAATCTCTGAATAACTGGAAGGCTAAACTCACCAAAAGTACCCTGGTCTACTCAACTATTAGTGTCCTTTTTCCTGTCTTAGAAGAAATTACTCTCAATATACTTTGTCACAGACAATCAGTATGCTTTTGGAATATGGGCTCCCCTTCATGAAGACCAATGGAAATATTTCCAAAAATTGTCAGCACAACCAGCCCAGACTATGCATTCCTATTATTTGCATATATTTTGTGTTGTCTTATCCAGGTAAATCATGTTACCCTCTGTTCCCCAGTGAAATGTAAGATCCTTGAGAACAGAGAGTATTTTATTTTTGTCTTTGTTTCTGGATCAAACAGCACAGTGCCTTACACATAGTGAGTGCTTAATAAATGCTTGGTGAATTTAATTTAATGTAATTATATAGTTGAAAAAGGAAGATGGCTTACAACCAAGAACAATAGACTGTGATGTTGAGGACGATACTGTGGTGGAGAGGGGGAAGGGAAGAAGTACAATTTTATCAGATTTGGTGACTTCTAAGCATTCATTTTGAGGAAATAAATCATCTTCGAGTAGAGTCTTTTACATGCAAATGCAGCTGAAAAGATAACCTTAAGAAAGATGAAATAAGTACAATAGCTTAAAAGGGAATGGCAATGATTCCTGCTCATTTAATGAAAAGGAGAAAAAAAATTGAGGGGTCTCACCTTTTCTCAGGTCATTTAGGATATAAGGAATAGCAAGCTCTTTGATGAATGAGGGAAGAGTAAGGTAGTGACTTAGAATTTTTGGAAGAAATTCTTCCCTCAAACTCTATGTATTTGGAGGGCAACTAGATATTGATTACCCTTTGCTTTCTGGTAAAGAATGATTAGCTATTTTGCGGAGAACACACTTTGCAAGTGATTTATTCGGGTGTTTGTTGAAAAAGGCCTGTGTGTCAAAATGTCAATACATTTTCAAAAAATAGATGCTTCACAATATTGTGGAATTTATTTTGGGTGATAAATTTTCTATCTTTTGTAATTAGAGAGCTGCTTACTGCCATGGGTCATTTAAACATTTGTCAAAAAGGGAAAGATTATTCATGCTATTCAAACCAATTAAAATAGTGCAACTATTTTATTTTCTTTTTTATCATTTTTATTTAATATTTTAGTTTTCAACATTGATTTCCACAAAATTTTGAGTTACAAATTCTCCCCATTTCTATCCTCCCCCCATTCCAAGGTGGCATATATTCTGATTGCCTCATTCCCCAGTCAGCCCTCCCTTCTGTCACCCCACTCCCCCCTATGCTCTTTCTTGATATTTGGGTGAGTCTATTCTTTAAGGTATTATTTTTTTTTTCAGTATTTTATGGGTCTCCTTTAGCTAGTCATTGACTCGTTTTTCTTGATTTTCTTGCGTCACTGTCATTTCTCTTCCCAAGTTTTCCTCTACTTCTCTAACTTGTTTTTCCAAATCCTTTTTGAGCTCTTCCATGGCCTGAGACTAATTCATATTTTTCTTAGAGGCTCTTTCAATTTGTTGAGTTATTCTATCCGTATGGTATGCTCTTCTTTGTCACCAAAAAAAGGAATCTAGAGTTTGAGTTTGAGTTTGAGTCTGAGTTTGTTTTCACTCCCTGTTCATGTTCCCAGCCAACTACTTGAACCTTGAGCTTTTTTTCAGTGTATGACTGCTTGTAGAGTAGAGAGTACTTTGTCCCAAGCTTTAGCCTCCAAGCACTGCTGTTTCCAGAGCTACTTCTACTCCACCATCAGCACAGGCTCTGTCACAGCAGCGATCCTTCTCCACCAAGAACTGCCAACCAGGACCACAATACAGATCCAAGCAGGGCACAGGAAGAGAATCTGCCTTTGTGACCACACAGAGCTCCTTGCATTCCCATTCTGATCTGCTGCTAGATTCTTCCCACCATGTGAGCGAGGGACTCAGGAAGCAGCTGACACTGGAGCTCTGGAGGCAGCCTCAGGAGCTTCCTGCTGCTGCCACCACCACTGCACCACCTCCACCACCCCCAGGGCTGGTGGTCCTACTGCTTTGAACTCAATCCCACAGTTTCCCTTAACCTGCTCTTTGGTGTTTGTGGGTTGAGAAGTCTATTAACTGCCACAGCTCACTGATTCATGGCCCCAAGGCCTGTTCCAGCTGGCTGATTCTGGGTCTGGTCTGTGCTGGTGTGGCCCGTACTGGGCTGCACTCCGCTCTCAGCACTGTGTGATAGACCCTTCCAGACTACTGTCCTGGCTCCCCTGGGCTGGGGACCTGTTTGTCTCTGGTATTTCGTGGGTTCCACAGCTCTAGAATTTGTTCAAAGCCATTTTTTACAGGTGTTTGGAGGGATTTGGGGGAGAGCTTAAGGAAGTCTCTGCTTTTCAGCCACCATCTTGGCTCCCATAACTATTTTACAAAATAGTCAGGTGGCAAAATGAAATGAGCACTGGGCTTGGAGTGAGACTAGATCTGAGTTCAAATCTGGCCTTAGAAACTTCCTAACTATGTGACCCTGGTCTAGTCACTTAACTGCTATGTGCTTGAGTTTCCACATTTGCAAAGTTGTGTTAATAATAGCACCTGTTTCTCAGAGTTGTTTGAGGATCAAATGAGGTAATAATTTTAAAGTGCTTGGCATAGTGCCTGGCACATAATAAGCACTATGTAAATGTTAGCTGTTATTAACTACAAATAATGAATAGCCACAGATTCCAGAAGACAGTTTCACATAGAACAGCCATGGATTTTATTCTATTTATTCAAGAGAGGTCACTACTGAACCTATTTAGTGACTGGGTGGGTCTGGAAAATCTTAAGTACTGACCGTTCTATTTACAGTATTTTCCATTCAGATTTGTATAAAGACAGGATGTAAATGTCTTTGCAATGCCTTCCCAGTATCATCAGCTATGACCTAGAAGGGCTGCATTCCCCAGTGAAGAAAAAGGTGATTCAATGTTTATGGTAGTTCAATCAAGTTGCTTTGTATAGCAGTAGTAGAAAACTCTCCTGAGTGATAGACTGTGGCTGTCTGATGTGGCTATTACTTCCTGTTAACTAAGTCTAAAGGGAAAAAAATGTGTATAATTGAAATGATGGCAGATATTTAGGTCACAAGGCAAGTTACAGGTCTTATTTTTCATTCACAAAAACAATCTCATTTTTGGACTTTAATTTAATTAATGATTATGAATCACTGGGGTTTTCTGGGATACTCAAACAATGTAAAGCTTGATTATTTTTACTGTTCTTTAGAGGTGAGAACACCATGGATTTAAAAAAAAATCATGTTAATGTGCTTTCACTTGGAATGAATAAAATTAGTAAAAGATGCATTTTTTCTAGTAATCAAGAAAAAAAGTATGTTTGTGGTATATTTTTTGGTACTTAAATTCTTAAGAGAAGGGAGAGAAACTTTATACTCATAGGAAGTGGGCATAAAGTGAGTAACATCAAATCATTGGGTGAATTGAATGCCCAAATTTCAACCCCTTCCTCTGTCTCTCTCTCACTCCCTTTCCTCTCTGTCCCTCTTCTGCTTTCTCCTCTGTTTTTCACATCCACTCCTTTTAGAGTATGCAAATTCTCCTGGATTTCTTCTTTTACATTAATTTTTAAAAGGGTTACATCCTTAAAGTATTGTGCATTATTGCACAGTATCACTAAACAAATTGAGCGTAGAAAATGGAGACAGTGAAACCACTATCTCAGTATCCTGCCTCTAATTTATTCTATTTAAACAGAACCTGAGAGACACAGAGAGGAAGTAATAACTCAAAACTAGGAAGAAGTTATAATATTTCAATAAACCCTTGGGAAATTCTGTTCAGGGGTTTGGGACAGGTTAAAGAGGTAGTGGTACAAAATCCTGAAAAACAGTGCCCTCTAAAAATTTTTATGTTTGCTTTTGATTCATTGAAAATAAAATCCTATGCTTCCTAACAATAATTTTGAAGTTTGAAATTGGCTAGAACCAGCTTCTTATTTTTTACTGAGTTCTATAATTATAATCCTATTATTTTAAATGACCTTGAGGAGCACAGTTTATGCTCTCAGTAGAGTAAGTGTAGTGTGTGATATGTTGTTGAGATTTAGGATTATATTCAACAGTAATATAATCATAATTATAGTGGTTTATATATATGCACATGTATGTGTGTGTATATATATATATATATATATATATATATATATACAAGCATACTTACATATATATACACACACACAACCTGTTTCTCTTCTATGTAAGTATATACTACAGATGGTAGTGCAGTAGGTACCATTTGATATTATCTCTATTTTGTAGGTTCAGAAACTGACTCAAAAAGGTTAAATGACTTGCTCATGGTCATATAACATAAGTGTTTCTATCCTTACAATGGAGCAACTTAATATGCTTGACCCATTATGAGAAGATAATTATGAGGGGGCTGTGAGAGGCAACACAAGATCTCAAAGGATCAGTCAGCCAGTTTATTACTCATGAGAATGTGGCTATGTAAATCTCTAATTCTAGACTCCCATGGCACACAATTATGCCTTAAAAGTACAGTGAGATGTTGAATTCAATCACGAACCCTGATTTCTGCTCTTGTGATCTGACCATTGCTGTTGGATAGATTCAGAAGGACTAGATGTGAGGGATAATTTAGGGCCAGTCAATCAGCAGATGATCAAGACAATGATTCTCATGATTCTTCTCCCTATCCACTACCCATCCCTCACAAAGGGACTATGATTTGGATGGTTTGCTAACTTTGTATCCATAGATTAGATGAATAATCGTTAAGCTCATAGTGCCTCAACTTTGCATTTCTAACCCTGTCTCAGTAGTTGTATATACAGCATATATTTATGTTACTTTAAAAATATATTGTGCTTCTCCTTGGCCTTTTGACTGAGATCAAATCCCTAGAGACCCATTCATGCCTAGGGCAAACATATAAATTGTTATCAAATAAGCCTTTTCCACCCCTTAGTTAAAATTTTGATGCTTTTTTCCATTAAATTTTGTCTTATTTATGGTGTATCTGTTGCTCAGGAGAGATGCTGAAAGCATTATACAATAAATCTTCATTTTCAAATATTTAGGAAAGTAACTTATTCTACTGTACTAAATGTTTTTTTTTAAATCTTTCACTCATTTAGTTCAGAGGTTACTTGTGTTTGCAGATAAAAATACAACTACATGCATTCATCTATGTATTTGTTTCAATTTCTGTGCATGTACTAGGACATGTTATAGACCTGAAGGGACCATGGAGGTCATCTTGTCTAATCTCAATTTACATATGAGATAAATTGAGGAGCAGAGAGTTGAGATGACTTCCCCAATGCAACACTGGTAGTAGTTGTCAGATCTGGGATTCAAATTCATTCAGTCTTCTAATTTAAAATCCACCATTTTCCGCTGCTACACAGACAGATATGGCCTCTTACAAATATGGAAAATCCACATAATATTCTTCTTATTTAGAAATATCTTCTTGTCACAAAGATACCTATGAAACTCATGCATTAGACTTATCAATAGTGAAAGCTTTATACCTTTTTTGTTTTTGTTTTTTGGCAGAACAATCCTAGTGTTCCTAAAGCACAGGGAGGTAGAGGTAAACCATTTGAAAATTATCAAAGGCTCCACCACAACCCAAGCCTTGCCATCAGATGAACTGTGGAGTTTGATGGACTCTAACTTTCAACACCCTTCTCCCTCCTAGAAGACTTCATTCCTAACTAGGCCCCAATCTTGTTTTGAGATATTTATTTCTGTTTATTTATTTTACAGTTTCCCAGAAGGTACTGGTTTGAGTTTAGTTTAAGGTGCTTGCCTTCCCAAGAGTGTTTGCTCTTGGGTTTTAGGACCTACATAAATTGTTCTTCAAGACTGAAATTTAGAGGCTGTGATTGGTAGTGTATGATGTATTTTGCTATTAAATTATAGTTTTGGAATTACAAGGTCAGTGTTTAGGAGATTATTTCTTTCTAAGTACTTTTCTTGCATCACGTGAGCAGATATTGGCCTGTAACTGGACAGAGAGGCAGTTTCCAGATGCCTGATTAACTGGAAAAAATAGTGTGCTACCCAACTAAATTATTATTTTAAAATAATTCATTATTTTTAAAAGTAATGCATAAGTATTACCTCATATAACAGTACTTATTTAAAAAAAGTAAAACACCCATGTACAATTAAATATTTTCACCTTAATCCTAATTTTCAATTTTTAAAATTTATATTTTCTTTCTTCTAAACCTGTGTGTTTAGTACTAAGTTAGATTTCTATACAGTAAGGGAAAGTGGCAGCAAGAGCAAGGGAGAAGACAGTCCTTGTGGTGCTCCAAACTACGCCACTTGCTCTTTTTTGGGATGGGCCAGGAACTGAGAACAAGAATTGCAGGCATGAGGAGCTATCTTTGAGCCATTCCACAAATTTCAAGAAAAAAAAAAAAACATAGTGTGATCGTTTTCAGGTTGGTGAGTGCTGGCATTGGTGACAGCTTCTTACAATGAGTTAAACTGCAACTCAGGGTAGCCAAGTGGGGGCTATAGTATCTTCTGAGTTCATGTCCATTTGCAAAAATTATTTTCCCATTATTCTTTTTTTTTTTACTTTTTTATTTATTTATTTAATATATTTAGTTTTCAGCATTGATTTTGACAAGAGTTTGAATTAAAAATTTTCTCCCCATTTCTATCCTCCCCCCCCACTCCAAGATGGTGTATATTCTGGTTGCCCTGTTCCCCAATCAGCCTTCCCTTCTGTCACCCCACTCCCCTCCTGTCCCCTTTTCCCTTCCTTTCTTGTCGGACAAGATAAATATCTACGCCCCATTGCCTGTGTATCTTATTTTGTAGTTGCATGCAAAAAAATTTTTTTTTGGTTTTGAACATCTGTTTTTAAAAGTTTGAATTCCAAATTCTCTATACTCTTCCCTTCCCATCCACCCTCCCTAAGAAGTCAAGCAATTCCACCTGGGCCACATGTGTATCATTATGTATAACCCTTCCACAACACTCATGTTGTGAAAGACTAACTATATTTTGCCCCTTCCCAACCCATCCCCCTTTATTGAATTTTCTCCCTTGACCCTGTCCCTTTTCCAAAGTGTTTGTTTTTGATTACCTCCTCCCCCATCTGCCCTCCCCTCCATCATCCCCCCATTTTTTATCTTCTTCTTTCTTCTTTCCTGTGGGAACACATACGCAATTGAGTAGGTATGGTATTCCCTCCTCAGGCCAAATCTGATAAGGGCATGATTCACTCATTCCCCCCTCACCTGCCCTCTCCCCTCCTCCCACAGATCTGCTTCCTTTTGCCACCTTTATGTGAGATAATCCACCCCATTCTATCTCTCCCTATCTCCCTCTCTCAATATATTCCTCTCTCATCCCTTAATTTGATTTTATTTCTTTTAGATCTCTTCCCTTCATCTTCAACTCACTCTATGCCCTCTCTCTCTCTCTCTCTCTCTCTCTCTCTCTCTCTCTCTCTTTCGCTCTCTCTCTCTCTCTCTCTCTCTCTCTCTCTCTCTCTCTATATATATATATATATATATATATACACACACACACATATATACCCATATATATATATATGTATATCTATATACATACATACATACACATTCACTTATACATATATGTATATATATATATACATATATATATATACATAAACATATATATGTATACATGCATATTTCCTTCAGCTACCCTAATACTGAGGACTCATGAGTCATACATGTCATCTTTCCATGTAGGAATGTAAACAAAACAATTCAACTTTAGTTAAGTCCTTTGCAATTTCTTTTTCTTTTTCTTTTTCTTGATTACCTTTTCATGCTTCTCTTGATTCTTGTGTTTGAGAGTCAAATTTTCTATTCAGCTCTGGTCTTTTCACTGAGAAAGCTTGAAAGTCCTTTATTTTATTGAAAATCCATATTTTGCCTTGGAGCGTGACACTCAGTTTTGCTGGGTAGGTGATTCTTGGTTTTACTTCTAGCTCCATTGATCTCTGGAATATTGTATTCCAAGCCCTTCAATCTCTTAATGTAGAAGCTGCTAGATTTTGGGTTATTCTGATTATGTTTCCACAATACTCAAATTGTTTCTTTCTGGCTGCTTGCAGTATTTCCTCCTTGATCTGGGAGCTCTGGAATTTGGCGACAATATTCCTAGGAGATTTCTTTTTGAGATCTATTTGAGGAGGTGATCGATGGATTCTTTCATTTTCTATTTTGCCCTGTGGCTCTAGAATATCAGGGCAGTTCTCTTTGATAATTTCTTGAAAGAAGATATCTAGGCTCATTTTTTCGATCATGGCTTTCAGGTAGTCCAATCATTTTTAAATTATCTCTCCTGGATCTATTTTCCAGGTCAGTGGTTTTTCCAATGAGATATTTCACATTGTCTTCCATTTTTTCATTCTTTTGGTTCTGTTTTATAATATCTTCCATTTGCTCCAATCTAATTTTTAAGGTAGTATTTTCTTCAGTGTTGTTTTTGACCTCCTTTTCCATTTGGCTAATTCTGCCTTTCAAGGAATTCTTCTCCTCATTTGGCTTTTTGGAGCTCTTTTGCCATTTGAGTTAGTCTATTTTTTAAAGTGTTGTTTTCTTCAGTATACATTTCAGTATTTTTTTGCGTCTCCTTTAGCAAGTCATTGACTTGTTTTTCATGGTTTTCTCGCATCCTTCTCATTTTTCTTCCCAATTTTTCCTCTACTTCTCTAATTTGCTTTTCCAAATCCTTTTTGAGCTCTTCCATGGCCTGGGACCAGTTCATGTGTTTCTTGGAGGCTTTTGTTGTAGGCTCTTACACTTTGTTAAGTTCTTCTTTTTGTATGTTTTGGTCTTCTTTGTCAAGAAAGAAAAAATCTAAAGTCTGAGACTGAATCTGGGTGCATTTTTGCTGGTGGCCATATTCCCAGCCAACTAACTTGACCCTTGGGTTTTTCAGTGGGGTATGACTGCTTGTACAGTATAGAGAACTATGCTCCATGCCTGGGGGGATGCACCAGCTCTGCCACACCAGCACTCCTCCTTCCCCAAGAACCCCCAACCTGGACTGGACTTAGATCTTCCACAGGCTCTTCACTCCTGCTCTCATCCGCCACTTAATTCCTCCCATCAGGTGGGCCTGGGGCCAGAAGCAAGTGCAGCTCAACCTCTGTAGCTGCCCCACCTCCACTGCCACGGGGACGGTGGCCGAACCGTGAACTCCTTCCACTCCCGCAGCTTTTCCCACTAACTTTCTCTGTTGTCTGGTGTTTGTGTGTTGAGAAGTCTGGTAACTGCCACAGCTCACTGATTCAGCGTGCTAGGGCACACTCCACCCAGCTCCTGGTCTGATTGGTCCATGCCACTCAAGCTGGGCTCTGCTCCTCTCAGTTCGGCTCTGTTCCCAGTTCCGTGTGGGGTAGACCTCCCCCAGGGACCATCCAGGCTGTCCAGGGCTGGAACCCTGCTTCCCTGTGCTGTTTTGTGGGTTCTGCATTTCTAGAATTGGTTCAGAGCCATTTTTTAAGTCTTTTTGGAGGGACTCGGTGGGGAGCTCATGCTAGTCCCTGCTTTCTTGCCGCCATCTTGGCTCTGCCCCCCAATCTTCTCCAGTCATTCTTAATCTAAGTCCCTTCCCTTTGTGCTTATCTTCAATTTGTCATTTATCTATCTTTTCTATACATTTTAGATGAAATTATACTTGATTATCCCTTATATCACCATTTAAAATCTATTTCTTATAAACCGGATTTCTTTAATGAACTGGGAAAGCCTTAGGTGTTAAAAAGTTTAAGAGTTTGTTGGGGGAGGGATAGCAGAATATATCTTTAAAAACACATTTAAGTGTATAGTCAAAGTCCCTTTTCAGACATTGATTGATTTTAGGTAGCCTTGTGGGCTTAACTTGTGTTTTTACATTTTTAATCTGCCCACCTATCTATATGGGAAAAAGAAGAAATTTAAGGTTTCACAAAATATGGGAACACCCAGAGCTCCTTGACAGATATCAGATGAGTAAATGCTACCTGATTTATAGCCTAGGAAATTGGAATTTTGTGGAACAATTGCCATAAGTTAGGTTGAGGTCACTGACTGCAGAACATAAGCCTTATACTAGAAAAATTAGTCCAAAGAATAGGTTGAGTCTCAGGGCATTAGGTAACTGTTACAATCCTGCTCTTTGTTCTAAAGTGCATATCTGCTAGGACTGAGAATCTCCTAATAGGGAGAAAATAGGTTTCAATAGTAGTAGAGACTGAGAAAACTAAACAGGGAGTATTTATTGGTCAGAGGACAAAAGGTTTTTTCTGATATCTTTTTTTAAACAAATGAGAGTAAACAAACAAACAAAAATCCTCTATATAGGCTTTAATCTATGAAGCCATAGAAATATGTTTTCTTTACTACAGAGAGAGCCAAAGATTTGATCAATTAAGAAAGGAGGTAGAGTCATTAAAAGCTGCAAAAGAACAGCATAGGCACAGAAACTATGTTCATCAGCATTAGGGAAGGTTGCATGATCAGAATTTGGTGGTGACTACAGGTACAGCAGAGAAGAGTATGGTAGAGGATAGGTGTATAGCAGAACTACATTTTTCAGTTGGTTAACTCATATCATCTATCCTGTCCTCATCTCTCACATCCCCTTCTCTTTCCTCCCCCATATAGTGTATAATGGCTTTACATGAAGGTATTATGCCCCCAAAAAAGTAAATTTGGGTGGCTGAAACCTATCTAGTTGTCTTGTAGTTTACTTGCTAGATTTCTTTCTTAAAGACCAAGCCTTAAATCACAATCACTCTGGCTCTCATTGATTGAACAACCATAAGTTCCTGACCAAGCTCCAATTAAGGGATATTTTTTTGGGGCCCCCAGGCTCAGAGTGAATGTAAATAATAATTGTTTCTATTTTGACCTGCAAACCTGAGGGTCTTCTCGTCCCAGTTTGATTTTTTTTTTTCATTAAAGGGCCCAACCCTAAACTCATTTCTTAATCAGATCTATTCACTGAATAGGCATTGTCTCACTCAGCGTGGGAATTATGAAAGACCATAGCTTAAAAAGGCCAAGATTTCCCACTGCACCCTGGGGCATCTTCAGTCATCTTGATCCACATCTGGCCCCTGGACCCAGATGGTTCTGGAGGAGAAATTGAGGCTGGTGACTTTGTACATCCCCCTGTAAGCAGAATGGCCTTTGTTTTCTTTGATTGACTCAGTTTATCTCATTGAGCCTTGCTGGGTGTTGGGCCTCAGGCCCAGAGCCCTGTTAGATGTGGAACCTTGGTGGGGTAGGGCTAACTCCAGGGATGGCCTAGTTTACATGTCTGGGACAGCAGAGGCTTTTAACTACGTGGGTTTAAGTCCGCCTCTTTGTGACGATTCATGGGGCTGGATAAGGGGAGGTGTTAATTCCAGAGACATGCCCTATTGGGTTTTAACCTAATTTACGTGGATGTGAACCTCCCACAGAACTAAGGGGAGGGGCCAACTCAAGAAGCAATTGGCTCTGGTCATTCAGGTGACGCTTGATGATATCAAAAACCCTATAAGAGGAGAGAAGACAGCTTGAACATACCTTTTCCGTTGGAGCCAGAGACAGCTACAGCTGAAGCTAAAGCAGGAGCTGCCAGTAGCAAAGCTGACCCACGTGTGGACCAAGGAGTGCTGAGCAACGACTTGAGGCCAGTGGGTAATCTTTTTACAATAGAGGGGAAGCATGTATATGATTTGGCTTTATACCATCATGCTTCTCTGTGGCCTCCTGGTTACTCTTGTGAGGCAGACTTTTTGGGCCTGGAAACTTTTGATCAAAATTTCAAAATGGGGATGCTGGTTCGTGGGTCTGTTACTTTGGAGCTTAAATACATGCTTTAATTCTTCTGTCTCCTACCTAGAGAATTCCTTATATACTGTGGTCCCGAACCTTTCAGACATATGTATGATTCTCTTTGAAATTGTTAATTCTGCCTTCATAATACATTTGGGATCACTAGGTATAAGATCTCTATTTAGAAGCAGAAGAACTTGAGAGGAAGAGATGAATACCCCAGGGTGGGAGTATCCATTTTATTCCTCCCTAGCAAAGGAATTGGCTAAAAAAGCAAGACCCTCTGAAAACTGGGAACCAAGGCTACGGAGAGGGGATCCTAGGGATTTTGAAAGGTGTTTACAAGAGGTTGGGATTCAGTCAGGGGCATCACTATCTAGGCAAAGCTGGATAGTGTTATCAGCCTCCCAGCTCGTATATGAAAGATTGAGATTAAGTGAAAGAGATGGGGGCACTCCTACCCCACGGCAAGAAGGGGAGTCTCAGATAGCAGTAGAACAAACTGCTGCTCAAGAATCTATTGACTCAAATGAGAACTTTTCTATTAATGTGGCTAGGAGCAACAGGAGGCCCAATAAGCCAAGAGCGCATTCCAACTCAGCCCAGACCAAGCCTGACTGCCTGCTTTGTCCTTGCCATAGTGGCAGGAGAAGCGAGTGGAGGGAAAATGAGATAATGTCAGGGGCTGAGGCACAAAACGCTACTAGGGTTCAGGATGTCCCTCACATAGAGAATGGGAGATGGTTAACTACTCAGAGAAGCATTCGTCCCATACAAAGGAGGAAGACAGAAACCCAAGGTGACAATTCAGTTACAAGGGAAATTCAGGAAGATTTTTCACAGCAAGAGGTCACAGACATTTTGAGTAGATTCAGCCAAAGAATAGGAGAACCATTAACATCTTGGATGGTAAGACTCAGTGATCAAGGGGCCAGTGGAATATCAGTAGATAGGATGGACTGTATGAGATTCATAGGTATCAGCCACGATCCTCTAGTTCAGCAAGCTTTTAGAGAACATCATCAGCGAGGAGATGGTGCTAGCAGGACTACTCTGTTGGTGTTAGCCGCTGCGGGATGCAATAAGAGATATACTACTGATTCTATGTGGCCCACTGAGTACATACCCTGGTATTCACTTAGAGATTGTATCACGAGACTAAAGGAGGAGGTAATGAAGACTGCTATCATGATAGGAACTGCAGACAAATATTACAATGATCCCATGGGAATCCCTCATAGGAATTTAATAATTAGGACAGCTGCCCCTGCTTATAAACAACTAATTTTGAGTCTGTTACTTGGGAAAGTAGGGAGTGGTCTTACAGAGGTGATAAATAAGATTTTACAGTTACATGACTTAGGAGACTGGGGAAGGGATAGATCTCCTTGAGAGAGAGAAGGGTGAATAGCCACCAAACTTGGTGCCAAAATAGAGTGACAAGGAAAGAAATGTTCACTGCTCTATTGAGAGGAGGGGTAGGTGATGAAATGATAGATAGCATTCCAACCAATTAATTGTACAGAATGTACCAAGATAAAAGACTCGATAACAGGAGAGATAGGGAAATAAGAACTGCTCCTTCAAATGCTACAGAGGTTGAACCTTCATACCCAAGTGAATCACATGTTAGGGAATACTAGGAAACAGGCCAAGCCCCAGCACAAATTAAGGAAATACACAGGCTGGATTGCAGACCTCACATTAACTTGACCATATGTTGGAAAAATGGGTCAAGTACGGTAACTAAGGCATTAATAGATACTGGGGCTGAGGCCACTCTTATCTATGGAAATCCAGACAAGTTCAGCCATGGAACTCCTATTACCATCACGGGATTAGGAGGGACTGAAATATCAGCCAGACAAGTTAAATTGATGATGAAAATTGGACAGTTGCCCAAGAAAGAATATAGTGTGGTTATTGTGCCTATTCCTGAATACATCATTGGAATAGACATATTGAAGGGTATGACCTTAAATTTACCTGAAGGGAAATACCAATTTGCTGTGAGGAAAATAGGCGTTAATGCAGTCTTAGTGGGGAAAATCAAGATGGATCCAATCACTTTGCCCGAACCTTCTGAAGTAATTACTTTGAGGCAATATCATGTGCCAGGTGGGCAAGATGAAATTGCCAACACTATAAGAGAATGTGTTGAAGCAGGAGTGTTAGTCCCTACAGCTACTCAATGGAACAACCCTGTCTGGCCAGTCCGAAAGTCAGATGGGACATGGAGGATCACAGTAGATTATAGACAGCTGAACAAAGTGACTCCTCCCTTGTATGCTGCTGTTCCAGACACAGTTACTTTAATAGAGAGAATACAAAAACATGAAAGGACTTGGTATGCAGTTATTGATTTGGCCAATGGCTTCTTTATGATCCCAATAGAACTGAAGCAAGGGAACCAGTTTCCTTTAGTTGGCAAGGCTGACAGTATACATTTACATGCCTGCCGCAAGGATATATTCATAGCCCAAATATTTGCTACAGGATTGTAGCTGAGCATTTGGATGAATTAAAGCTACCTGGTGTACAGCTTACACATTACATAGATGACATCATGATTTAGGGAAAGAATATAAAAGAAGTGGAGGAGAGTTTAACATTATTAATTGACGATATGAAAAGCAAAGGATGGGAAGTCAACCCTGAAAAGGTTCAAGGGCCAGCTCAAACTGTAAAATTCTTGGGGATACAGTGGAATAGAGGACTGTGAGAAATTCTCCCACAAGCTTGACAAAAAATCCAGGATTTTCCTACCCCTACTAATAAGAAAGGTGCCCAAAAGTTCATAGGGCTATTTGGTTATTGGAGACACCACATCCCACATTTGGGACAGATTTTAAAACCCTTGTATAAAGTCACCAGAAAGAAATAAGAATTTGATTGGGGCCTTGAACAAAGTAGAGCTTTTGAGGAAGCAAAGGCTGCTATACAATTAGCTCTGGACTTATGGCCTATGCAAAATGGGCCAGTGGAGTTACAAGTGTATTACAAGATGACTATGCAAATTGGAGTCTGTGGCAAAAACAACAGAGCCGAAGTGTACCTTTAGGCTTTTGGTCAAGGAAACTGCCCTCATATGGAGTGCAATATACACCTTTTGAGAAGCAGCTGTTAGCTGCATATTGGGCTTTAGTAGAAACTGAGCAACTAACTCTGGGTCATGAAGTGGTACTAAGGCCTGGAATTCCAATTATGACTTGGGTAATGAGTACCCCAGCTTCTCACAGAATTGGACATGCACAAGAGGCAAGCATTATCAAATGGAAGTGGTATATTCAGAAAAGGTCCAGAGCAGGCAAAAGTGGAGTTTCTGCTTTACATGAATCTGTGGTGAACATTGACACTGAGAGGAATAAAAACCCCTTGAATCTAAGCAACAGATGGTACCATCCTTAGTGAAATGGAATAATGGATATGATGGACTAAATGTACAACAGAAGAAACATGCTTGGTTTACTAACAGGACAGCAAAATATTTTGGACAGAAGAGACATTGGGAAGCAGTAGCCTATAACCCCTGTACTAGGTGAACTCTGGAAAGTTCTGGGATACGTGGAAGTAGCCAATATGCTGAACTGATGGCAGTACATCAGGCCATCAGAACGGAGAAAGGAGGACAGTGTCATATATTTACTGACTCATGGGCGTGTAACCAGAATGGCCTTTATTTTCTTTGAGTGACTCAATTTATCTCATTGAGCTTCACTAGGTGCTAAGCCCCAGGCCCAAACCCCATTAAGTGTTAATGTAATCCATGTGGATGTGAACCTCCCAGGGTCCTAAGGGGAGGGACCAACTCAAGAACCAATCACCAGAGCCTGAGCTCTGGTAATTCAGATGAAGTTTGATGTCTGAAGCCCTATAAGAAGGGAGGACAGAGCCATTTGTGCAGGGCTCTGGAGATGGTGTTGATGAGGAGCTAAGGAGCCCTCTAGCTTGTAAACCTAGATGTTGAGACTTTGTTGAACTCTGGTAACTCTGTTTTGGGATTGAATCAGACAAAATCTGTTGATGTTTGAAATTTATTTGCATTTTGTTTTGAATTTCAGGGTGCTGGCTTTTCCCCCTGAGCTAACTGAATGATATTTGAATGCTGAATTAAAAGTAAGCTTGTCAACCCCTTCACCTTGCTTTCCTTAATTAAGCAGATCAAAAGAACCTGTGCTGTTGGCAGCTTTCTGGGTGCTGGCTGTAGGTGAATCTTATACCCCCACAGAAGCTGCTAGCCAGATTGTTGGATTAGCTACGTGGATGCCTATATGGAGGAATCAGAATTGGAAGATTCATGGCAAACAAGTTTGGGGTAAAGAGTTATGGGAAAATATATGGGACATGTCTTTGGTTATGGATTTGTCAGTTTTTCATGTTGATTCTCACGCGACCCTGACCACACCAGAACGTGAGTACAGTGCACACATGGACTGACTAGCAAAGATTGCTACTGAATGTATTGTCCCTACTCCAACTCCAACTGATAACCCAGCCTTAGCAAAATGGGTCAACCAGACCACTGGCCATTTAGGGGTCCAGGCCCCCCATTGATGGGCACAGGATCAAGGTATCAGTATCTCTCATGCATTGTTAAATCAAATAACAGAGGAATGTTGTATATGCCAATTAGAAAAAGAATGAACTCTCCCTAGGATAGTAACTGGAGAAATAGCGAGATGAAAAGTTCCAGCCCAAATTTGGCAGATAGATTATATTGGCCCACTACCCCAGAATAAAGGGTGTAAATATGTATGTACATGTGTTGACACCTATTCATGTGTACTAGTGACTTGTCCTTATAATGACGCAACTCAGAAAAACACCTGTAAAACCCTAGATATTGTAAGTTTATACTATGGAACCCCAATGCAGATTCAAAGTGACAATGGGTCACATTTCAAGGGCAAAGAAGTGAAAAGATATTGTGTGTTGAATAATATAGAATGGATATATCATATTCCATATTACCCACAAGCATCTGGGCTAATTGAAAGAATGAATGTATTGTTGAAAGAACAGCTGAGAAAATTAAGCTCTAATAATTCATATCAACATTGGAAGGATAATTTGTCTATTGCCTTATGTAATTTGAATAATAGGCCCTTGGGGGGAGTACACCTCTAGCCAGAATGATGACCCCCAATCAGCAGATTAGAGAACAGCAAACACATGAGATCCATAATGTTGAATTTTGGACTGTGAGGGAAGATGTCCCACTACCATGTCCAGGAACACCTGGTTCGGCAGGACATGATTTACATGGTATAGAGAATTTTAGGTTGAATAGGAAACAGATAAGAAAAACCCCTATTGGAGTATCCCCAAGAATCCCCAAGAATCATTTTGGACAGATATTACCTAAGCCAGAATTAGCAGATCAAGGAGTACATGTATTGGCTGGAGTGATAAATTCTAATTATCAAAAAGAAATTGTTGTGACACTCCAGAATTTGGGTGAAAAACCTATACAATTTTGTAGAAGTGATAGGATAGTTCAAATGATTATTATCCCCTGTGAAAAAATACCCTTTGTGAAAACTCACCCTCCTCCCAAAATAAATACTAGAGGGGCAAAAGGGTCTTGCTCCATTGATAGAATAAAGTTGGGAGCTAAGGTATGGGTAAAACGGAAGCCAGATGATATTCCAAAGGGTGTAGAAGTCATGGCCCATGGGAAGGACAACACTGTAACAGTTGTCTATTCAGGGGAAGATAATTACCAAGTCATACCCCTGAACCATATATTTTACTGTGAATAGGGCTATAATAATCGATTCATGGACTCCACAGGTATGGCTGATGCTGGTAATTGCCACAAGGCACTCGGAGGGAAGGTGACCTTGTGTGATTAAAGAATGAAAGCTTGTACATCTGGGAAAAGGCTGGGAGGACAATCTTAGTCTCTATCTAGGGTGGGATCCTCTTGGCTTCCTCATTGTGTTCCTTTTGAAAACAAACATTTCTCACCTGAGTTTGGCTCTGATTTTGGATCTTTGCATAACTGGAATCTCAACCAAACTGGAGATGATTTTATTTGAAGGATAATAGCCCATACTTGCCTACTCTTTTTGTTCTTTGTTTTGGTTAACCTTGGTGCTAGTTCTGTCTCCTTTAGGCTTAAGCACCCTGCACTTTCCGGTGACTAGCATTCTTGGAATTCCTGCCAGCTCGCTAAAGAACTGACGTCTGGAATGGGACTCTTGGGGCAGGGACAGCTCTATGTCCAATTTCAGCAAGAAGAAGCTACGGAAAATGAGGCCTTCACCCCTTACCCCAAGATTTTGAGTCCCAATTGTTCAGGGGTGGGGGGAATGGTGATACTGTTCTGTGTACTTATTTTGTGTTATCTTTGCTGTATTGTTTTATTGTTATGATATTATTGATCCCATGTAATGGAAACAAAGATCTAGGGGTGAACATTTGAATTATTAACAAGTATTATGGGGATGATTGATTGAAGAGATTATCTTGCTGGGGCCTAGGGGTGGGTCACATTTGAATCATAAACCAATATTTGGGAATGTCACTGAATGATGTTTTGCTTTATTGTGAATGATATGTTTTAGTTTCCTGCATAATTGGATCACAATGTTCTAAGATACATAATTTATTTTAAATTATGATTGGATTGTGTATCCTAGAACATTGTGTGGGGTAGAGTGTAAACATAATGGCCTTTGTTTTCTTTGATTGACTCAGTTTATCTCATTGAGCCTTGCTGGGTGCTGGGCCCCAGGCCCAGAGCCCTGTTAGGTGTGGAACCTTGGTGGGGTAGGGCTAACTCCAGGGATGGCCTAGTTTACATGTCTGGGACAGCAGAGGCTTTTAGACCACGTGGGTTTAAGTCTGATTCTTTGTGACGATTCATGGGGCTGGATAAGGGGAGGTGTTAACTCCAGAGACATGCCCTATTAGGTGTTAACCTAATCTACATGGATGTGAACCTCCCAGAGAACTAAGGGGAGGGGCCAACTCAAGAAGCAATTGGCTCTGGTCATTCAGGCGACGCTTGATGATGTCAAAAACTCTATAAGAGGAGAGAAGACAGCTTGAACATCCCTTTTCTGTTGGAGCCAGAGACAGCTACAGCCGAAACTGAAGCAGGAGCTGCTGGTAGCAGAGCTGATCCATGTGTGGACCAAGGAGTGCTGAGCAATGACTTGAGGCCAGTGGGTAATCTTTTTACAATAGAGGGGAAGCATGTATATGATTTGGCTTTATACCATCATGCTTCTCTGTGGCCTCCTGGTTACTCTTGTGAGGCGGACTTATTGGGCGTGGAAACTTTTGATCAAAATATCAAAATGGGGATGCTGGTTCGTGGGTCTGTTACTTTGGAGCTTAAATACACACTTTAATTCTTCTGCCTCCTACCTAGAGAATTCCTTATATACTGTGGTCCCGAACCTTTCAGACATAAACATGATTCTCTTTGAAATCATAAATTCTGCCTTCATAATAAACCCCCTCCCTCACCCAAATCTAATTTTATGGTAAGCCCTGACATCATCTTTCTGATGCCATGGAACTCTTCAAGAATGAAGGACAAACCACAACCAGAATTTGATGGATATTACAAGACTGATAGAGAGCAGGGCCATTCAAGCATAGACTGGGATGCTAGAGTGCCTCTTGAAAATACTGCAATGACATCATTAGAGGCTCCACATGCACAACACATTTAAAGAAGACAGCATTTGGTGAACTTATTTGTCTACGGAACATTTTTGGACTTGGGATATATGAATGGAACCCATCAGGGATGATTTATGACAAATGGTGTTATAGAATAAGCTCAACATAAAGAGTTTGGGATTATTTTGTAGCAAAATAGAGGACAAAGTATTTGCATACCTCCAAAATTCTAAATGTAATGTTTTTTTGTGCATATACTATTTAATATTTAATATTCCAAAGGGAAAATATATATTTAACATTCATACTTTCTCAAAGAAATCCAATTCATTTTAAAAGGAACAGCAGTGGTCCCTTGAACCAGGGAAATATAAACTGGGTGATAGCAAAGCTTTAAAAGTGACCACAAAAATGTATGGTACTAGTATTGTAATTCTTCAGGGCATTGATATTTGCTCTATTTTTAAGTGTGGAAAGCATGGCTGAAAAACATTGTAAGCTGGGTGAGAATTTTTTTAAGATTAAATCAGTTCAAGTTCACAGATGAGGCAGAGTCAACTCAAGAACCCATTTATATATCTTGAGCTTGGTCTTTAGCTTGATGCCATATTGACCTCTCAATCTCTGGAAGAAAATGCTGCCTTGGCTTTTTTTAAAAATAGGTTTTATATTTTGTTTATCAGTGTAACTTTGGAAGAAGGGCTGTCCAGATAACAGAATTAACTGAGAGCTTTCAGCACTGAGCAGCCAATGAAAACATTTTACTTTATGAAAGTTTTCCTGGTATAGGTTTAAACTTGACCTGAACTTTTTTCAGGCTTATCATCAATCCTAAGTCTGCAAAATGATCCATCATCTCTTGTATAGCACTTGTATTTTGAGAATGATTTTCTCAGTTGGAGAGTTTCATATTGTTCTTACCAGTTTCCAGGTTCTATTTTACATCCTTAAATAGAAGTGCTGAAAATAGTTAAAATAAAATTAGGCCTAGTATATAAGCCTGCTTTACTCTACTCGTGAGGAGGCATGGGAAGAAGCAAGGTGCAGGAAGGGTGTCTGGTATAGGACACAACAACAACTTTGAATTGGGAATCGAGAAACCAGGGTTCAAATCACAGCTCTCCCATTAATTAGCCATATGAACATAATTGTGTGAATCACTTCATTTTTATGTTTCTGCAGCTGTAAAATGAAAGGGGTGGGACTAGATATTCTGAAGGTAGTTTCTCAGTTGAATAGGTTACATAAGATACCAAAATGTAATATATAGTCTGTGCAAAACTTCCCATGGTTCTAAAGTGATGACTGTAAAAGAACAGTCAGGTTCTTTGTCCTTCTACAACTGTTCTGCTTGTAACTATTTGTTTTACTTTTCCTCAATATTGTCACAATGCAATTCTGCACAGTATACTGTTGATTAGAAAGGAGGGGCATGTTTGACAGAAAAAACTGACTAGAATTATAACTCAAGAGTTTTAGAGGTGAACAGATTTTGGGCATCAACTCTCATTTTAAAGATGAATAAAACAGGACCACAAAAGTATCCCTGTGTCCCAGATGTCATGGCTGACTGAGGTTGTGGCAGAGCTTGGAAAAGAATCCACATTTTGACTCTTTTTATTATATCATTATTTCAACAATCTGGCTAGCAGTTTCTGTGGGGGTGTAAGATCCACCCACAGCCAGCACCCAGAAAGCTGCCAACAGCACAGGTTCTTTTGATCTGCTTAACTAAGGAAAGCAAGGTGAAGGGGTTGGCAAACTTACTTTAATTCAGCATACGAATATCATTCATTCAGTTCAGGGGAAAAAGTCAGCACACTGAACTTCAGAGCAAAATACAAACCAATTACAAACATCAACAGACAGACATTGTCTGATTCAAATCCCAATACATAGTTACCAGAGTCCAACAAAGTCTCAGCATCTGGGTTTACAAGCTGGAGGGCTCCTTAGCTACAGCTGCCAGGAGTCTCCTCAACAACACCATCTTGAGAGCCCTGAAAAAATGGCTCTGTCCTGCCTTCTTATAGGGCTTCAGATGTCATCAAACGTCATCTGAATGACCAGAACTTAGGCTGCTACAATTGGCTCTTTGAGTTAGCTCCTCCCCTTAGGACCCTGGGAGGTTCACATTCACATGGGTTAGGTTAACACCTAATAGGGCATGGCTCTGGAGTTAGCACCTCCCCTTTGCCAGCCCCACCTTGGGCCCCACCCCAGTTACCAATCCACACCCACATGGCTTCCACACCTAATAGGGGTTTGGGCCTGGGGCTTAGCACCTAGTAATTCCTCAAAGGAGACAAAGGCCAACTATTCAAGGGCACTTGGTTGAACTAAGTGCTAAAGAGCCCATTTTGCTTACCGACACAATCATCCTGTTGATACTGAAAAGTTTCCTGTAAGCCTTTTTTTTTTTAAGGTGTGTTAAGCTTTTTATTTCATTCATCTTATAAGGATACTGTGTGAAGCATTTAGGAAAACAAAAATAAATAATAAGGATCCTGCCCTCAAGGATCTGATAGTCTAATGAATGAGGCAAATATAAACCAATAATGATAATACAAGAGTCTATGATTAATACTGGAGAACTGTCCAGATCAATATTCTATATTTCTCTGAAAGGTACAAACAAGATCTCTAGAGAGGCATAGCTTACAATAGTGTTAAGAGCAAAGGTTCAGAAAAAAACTGGTTTTGAGTGTTGTCTTTTCTGTTTCTACTAGTTTTGCAACATTGGGCAAGTCAGTCTTCACTTCTTGGAACCTTCATTTCTTGGCACAAATGTGTGTCTGTCTATTTAACACTATATATTTATGTATATTTATATATGCAAGCTGTTAATATGGGTATAGGAGTCAGGGTGGTAAAGAATGCACTGCTTTTGAAGTCAGAGGACATTGATTCATATTAAGGCTCAGCCAGTTACTACCTATTTGACCTTGGGCAAACACAACCTCTCTGGCTATGAGTTTTCTTAAATGTAAAATGAGAGGTTTGAAGATCTCTTCCACTAATAAATTTATTATCATCTGAGAGTAAATAGGAAGGAGAGATTATTTGTATGTCTGTAAAATTTTCAAAATGTATTCATCTAAACATAATTACCCCAGCATATGAAATGAACAAATTAATATGTAGAAAATTTTTCCAAATCATACATTTATAGGAAAATGATAAATTCTTACCTAAAATAGGTATAATTCACGAATCTGAAACCTCTAAGATTAATGTCCAAGCTATTTTTTTTTATTTAGTAACTTAAAGCCACCCCTCCACATACACAGATACCTATGCCTAAGGAAACAGATTAAAAAAAAAAACCCTTTGGGCTCAAAGTTCATTCACTTTTTAACAATTTTCATCTTCTGTACCAATTATATTGAAGTAGTTTCATATATATTTACATACACATATAGATAATATTTATACAAATAGATACATACACATAGACATCTACACATACATACACACATCTCAAGAACCCAAGTTGAAAACTCTTTATCTAGATATTGCATAAAACAGAATACTATGAACCTAATTTGTTCACTCAATGACAGCTTCCTAAAATAAAGACTTTTTGAAATGAAAGAGCTTATCTCTATTAAATCTAGGAGGAGACACGGAGACACAGCTAAAGTAATAATGCAAAAGACCACAATAAATGCATAGACAGCTGATTGTGCATACTAGAATGAGTGACCAAGGGGGCTGAAAATTCTTCACAATGAAATATCTATTCATATATTTTGAAATAAACAGCAAATTTCTAGATATCAAGTTGCCATACTGAGCACTAACTGGTCTGAAACAGCATTCTGTTCAGAAGCTATTGATGAGGGATTTTGGATTTTGCTGCAGTCCAGTTTAGTGTCCTTTCTCTTGAAGATAGGGATATTCTTTGTTCCCCTTAGCATTTCTTCAGTATTCTCTCTCTCAAAAATAAAAAAAAATAAACAGCTTATGAAATTTAAATAGTCCATCTCGCTACTTGAATTAAAAGGCAATAGTACGGCAGGTAGATAGATATAGATACACATATATAACTAGATAAAGACAGATTGTATCCCCAATCTTAGATATATTAATATATATAATATTTATCTTACATATGAATATGATAGTTGTGTGTGTATACACAAATATATGTATATGGTTGTGTGTGTGTGTGCATGTGTATGTGTGTGTGTGGGGGGGGGGGCTTCATCTGACCTCTGAATGGACTACATCAATAAAAACACATGATATCTGAGCTGTCCTGATAATATCAGTCATTCACTTTGGTTAATGTAGCTTTTATTCTGCAAACATCAAAGATAAAGAAGTCAGTTTTCAGTTTTTCCCAGCTGTGTTATGCAGTTCAAGTGTGCCTATGTGTTAAAATCAATTTTCTTAAAAGATTTCTAAAATATTTTAGACCATTTTGAAGGGAGCACTATGAGGATGGCATAATTGGCCATGGAGTCTTATCTGGTGCTAATTTTCTTGTGTAATTTTCAAAAATCATTAGCATCCAGGTTTAGCCTTGCATTGCCCCAGCATTTAGCACATGGAGAAAGCTACCTGTCTAAAACAGTTTCTGCTGTTTGCTTAGGTGACTGAATAACTGTAAAATCCATAGTTCATGAAAATTTGGCTTTACATGAATTAATAAAAGTAATATAAGTATTTAACCTGCTACTGAGCTTCTTTACATTGAGGAAGCAAAACACTATATTCAGCATATATGCTCTCCAATTACTCCTAAAAACCAATTTTCTTTGGGTGATTCACTCTGAGAATTCTCTTACTGTATCTGAACAATGACCTCTTACATCATCTGTTATTTGCATATTAAGGAAATGAAGTTATTTTCTTTATGATTTTTTTCTCTCTAAAAAATAACTTCATCAGATAGCAAAAAACTAGGTGGTTAAAATCCATAGCTTTCACAACTGATAGAAAATTAGCAAAGCTTAGCAGAATTTATTCATAGTTTGCTATTTTAATAGCAAAGTGTTTTTAATCGTTGATGAATTATCTATGGAAATATACGCTATTTCTTTCAAGAGTCAACTAAGAAACTTTTCCTGATTATACCAAATGAACATACTCTATTTATCCTCTAATTTTCTTACAATATGGCCATAGGGTTACAGATATAGGATTGGAAGGGAATTTCTCAGTCACCATTTTGCTCCTTCATACACTATTTTGTTTTTGTTTTTGAGGGGGGAAGGCAGGGCAATTGGGGTTAAGTGACTTGTCCAAGGTCACACAGCTAGTAAGTGTGTCAAGTGTCAAGTGTCTGCTGCCGGATTAGAACTCAGGTCCTCCTGACTTCAGGGCCAGTGCTCTACTTACTGCACCACCTAATTGCCCCACCTTCACACACATTTCATATATTTTTGTATGTTTTATTTTGAAGTAGACTATAAGCTTCTTAAGCAGGAAATACTAGGTTATTTTTCATCTCTGAGATTTCACATCCTTTCATAGTGCTTTGCCATCGTGTTGCACTGGATTTTCTGTTCTAATTTTTTAATGTACATTCCATTCCAACTCCACCAAACTCTAAAACTAAATATATTTTTCATTTACCTTTTAAAAATCAAAACTTAAAACTGAATTTGCCCCTTCTATCACATATGTAGAAGCAAAATATTTTCCAACAATTAATACTTTAAAATACATCCTGCCTATTGCTATTAAATAGTTTCTTGAAAATGTGATAGTGGGTAAAATCACTATTTTGGGGACTACAGGATCATAGATTCAGAGCTGGAAGGAACTCTAGTGGCCATGTATTAAAAATTCTCTCATTCTACAGGAAAGGACTGACAGGGAGGATAAATGACTTGCCCAACATCACAGTGGTAGAGCCAAGATTCAAACTATAGTCCTCCAACCCCACTTTTCCCCACTCTACCATGTTAGTTTCACTGGAGGAATGTTATAAATAAGTTTTGTGCTGACTGATGAAATGGCAGGGTTTTACAATTTGATGATGGGGTTTATTTCTAATGCATGAAAGATATTATGATAAAATTCCATTGGTCAGAGCGACCTTAATGTGGGGTATGAATGAAATCTAAGGTTATGCATGTATAGAATTCTCATTAAAATCAGAAGTGCAAGTCCTAGTTTGAGAATATATATCCTTTCCCATTTCAGTAGGACTCTCACCAGGGTGAAAAGCCACTTTACTCTGGAAATAATCAGAATTTAGCCAGAAGTTGAAGTTTGTACCATTTGAAACCCTGGTTAAGTTCTGGCTGGCATATAAGTGACCCCATGTGAAACTTCTGACTGGTAACTATGTGATTTCATATGCAAGGGCCAAGCCAGCCACCAAGCCTCCCATCTCTAATCTCCTTTTCACTACTAAATGTTTTGACATGTTTATCTCTGTCTCCTCTTTCTTGCCAATCACTTGACTCTCAAACCCTTGCAATCTGGTATTTGCTCTCATCCTGCACCTTTTACATCTCTCTCAATGGCCAATGACACAAAAATCCAATGACCTTTTCCCCTCTTCATCCTGCTATTTTCTTTGCAACATTTAGAGCTATTGAGCTCCTATTCTTTCCCTTTGACCTCACAAACATGTTCTCCTAACTCTGACCTAAATATTCTAAATTCCTATTTAGGTCCCCTTAATCTTCCTGATCCCTCAAATTCTCCCTCTCCCCGGTAATCTCATCCCCATAGCTTCAACTAACTACTTTTTCACAGGTGAATAAGAAATCTATATATCCAGTCATAACATCTTTTCTGAATTCCAGACCAGTACATCCAACTACCTATGTGGCATCTTTGACTGACTGTGTCTGCAAACATTTCAATATCCCTGTCTTCCTTAGGCTGAATTTATGACTTAGGACTGCAAATATGAACCGCTATAATTTTGCTTTCAAATTCCTGCTTATGATGTAGTCATGTGTTCTTTTTAGATCATTATTAGAATAATCTAAATGGGGGGCGGAACCAAGATGGCAACTGAAAAGCAGGGACTAGCGTGAGCTCCCCACCAAGTCCCTCCAAAATCCTATAAAAATTGGCTCTGGACCAATTCTAGAACTGCAGAACCCACAAAATAGCAGAGGGAAGCAGGGCTCCAACCCAGGAGAGCCTGGATGGTCCCTGGGTGAGGTCTATCCTGCAAGGAGCTGGGAGCGGAGCAGCCCAGCGTGGTTGGCGTGGAACAACCAGACCAGGAGCCGGGCAGAACAGGCCCTAGCACACTGAATCAGTGAGCTGCAGCAGTTACCAGACTTCTCAACACACAAACACCAAAGACAACAGAGAAGGTTGGTAGGAAAAACTGCTGGGGACAGGGTTTAAAAAGGAGTTTGTGGTTTGGCCACTGCCCCGGGGGCAGCAGAGGTGGGGCAGCTACAGAACCACACCTGCAGTTGCTTCTGGCCCCAGGTCCACCTGATGGGAGGAATTAAGTGGTAGATCAGAGCACAGGGCATCTCAATAGACGCAGAAAAAGCCTTTGACAAAGTACAACACCCATTCCTATTAAAAACACTAGAAAGCATAGGAATAAATGGAACCTTCCTTAAAATTATAAATAGCATCTACCTAAAACCATTGACAAACATTATTTGTAATGGGGATAAGCTAGATGCATTCCCAATAAGATCAGGGGTGAAACAAGGATGTCCATTATCACCCCTATTATTCAATTTGGTACTAGAAACGTTAGCTGTAGCAATAAGAGAAGAAAAAGAAAATGAAGGAATTAGAATAGGAAAAGAAGAAACTAAATTATCACTTTTTGCAGATGATATGATGATTTATTTAGAGAATTCTAGTGAATCAAATAAAAAACTATTTGAAATAGACATCATATTTCAAGAAATTATCAAGGAGAACTGCCCTGATATTCTAGAGCCAGAGGGTGAAATAGAAATGGAAAGAATCCACCGATCGCCTCTTCAAATGGATCCCAAAAAGAAATCTCCTAGGAACATTGTTGCCAAATTCCAGAGCTCCCAGATCAAGGAGAAAATACTGTAAGCAGCCAGAAAGAAACAATTTGAGTATTGTGGAAACATAATCAGAATAATCCAAGATCCAGCAGCTTCTACATTAAGAGATCGAAAGGCCGGGAATACAATATTCGGGAGGTCAATGGAGCTGGGAATAAAACCAAGAATCACCTACCCAGCAAAACTGAGTATCATGCTCCAAGGCAAAATATGGATTTTTAATAAAATAGAGGACTTTCAAGCTTTCTCAGTGAAAAGACCAGAGCTGAATAGAAAATTTGATTTTCAAACACAAGAATCAAGAGAAGCATGAAAAGGCAATCAAAAAACAGAAATTGCAAGGGACTTACTAAAGTTGAACTGTTTTGTTTACATTCCTACATGGAAAGATGACATGTATGATTCATGAGACTCAGTATTAGGGTAGCCGAAGAGAATATGCATATATATATATGTATATATATATATATATATATATATATACACACACACATATATATACATATATATGTATATATATGTATATGTGAGTGTGTATGTATGTATACATGTATGTGTGTATTTATATATATATATATATATATATATATATATAGAGAGAGAGAGAGAGAGAGAGAGAGAGAGAGAGAGAGAGAAAGAGAGAGAGAGAAAGAGAGAGAGAAAGAGAGAGAGAGAGAGAGAGAGAGAGAGAGAGAGAGAGAGAGAGAGAGAGAGAGAGAGAGAGAGAAAGAGAGAGAGGGCACAGGGTGAGTTGAAGATGAAGGGAAGATATATAAAAGAAATAAAATCAAATTAAGGGATGAGAGAGGAATATATTGAGAGAGGGAGATAGGGAGAGATAGAATGGGGTAAATTATCTGGCATAAAAGTGGCAAGAAAAACCAGTTGTGTAGGAAGAAAAGAGAAGGCAGGTGAGGGGGAATGAGTGAATCTTGCTCTCATCAAATTTGACCTGAGGAGGGAATACCATACATACTCATTTGGGTATCTTACCTCACAGGAACAAAGGAGGAAGAAGATAATAAAGGGGGAATGATAGAAGGGAGGGCAGATGGGAGTGGAGGTAATCAAAACAAACACTTTTGAAAGGGGGCATGGCCAAGGGAGAAAATTCAATAAATGGGGATAGGTTAGGAAGGAGCAAAATATAGTGAGTATTTCACAACATGAGTATTGTGGAAAGGTTATACATAATGATACGCATGTGGCTTATGTTGAATTGCTTGACTTGTTAGGGAGGGTGGGTGGAAAGGGAAGAGGGGAGAGAATTTGGAACTCAAAGTTTTAAAAACAGATGTTCAAAAACAAAAAAAAAGTTTTTGCATGCAACTAGTAAATAAGATACACAGGCAATGGGGCGTAGAAATTTATCTTGCCCTACAAGAAAGGAAGGGAAAAGGGGATGGGAGGGGAGTGCAGTGACAGAAGGGAGGGCTGACTAGGAAACAGGGCAACCATAATATACATTGTCTTGGAGTGGGGAGAGGGTAGAAATGGGGAGAAAATTTGTAATTCAAACTCTTGCGAAAATTGATGCTGAAAACTAAATAAAAAAAGAATAATCTAAATGGAATATTGGACTATACTGGTTCCTTCTACTTTCCTCTCTTGACTGGTCTTCCTCTAATCTTTTCCTTCTCAAACCTATTGTTCTTTCTATCACTATGTCTATCAGTTCCATATCCAAAGCACACTGGAATATAATTCTCAATAAATATTAATGTTAATTCTTTTTTTTAATTTTTTTGGAATGGGGAAGGCAGGGCAATTGGGGTTAAGTGACTTACCCAAAGTCACACAGCTAGTAAGTGTATCAAGTGTGTGAGGCAGGATTTGAACTCAGGTTCTCCTGACTCCAGGGCTGGTGCTCTACTCACTGTGCCACCTAGCTGCCCCAAATAGTGTTAATTCTAAAAGGAGGCATATGTAAACACAAATAACCAATTATATCTGAATTGCTCTGTGATTGTATAACATTGAAAATGTCATAGAATCTGGAGTGGATTATGGTGAAACAGACTGGACAGGGAATTAAAAATCTCAATATAATTTTCAGCCAGGTTGATTAATTTAATTTTGCTTCTTATTAGGCCCTCACCTTTTGCATTTTTAAAATGAAGCAGTTAGATTAAATAACCCCTAGTGCCCCATTCTATTTTTCTTTCTTGACTTGAAAAAAAAGCCTTTTACTTAGATTTAGCCACTTAAAATTTTAGCAAAAGATCTATGGCAGGTAAGGACATTTGGCAGGGTTCTTGGTTAAATATCCATTGAAATATATTTAAATGTGTTGCACAAAACCTACTTAATGTCTCTTGGCATATTAGTACTCCCTTTCTGATTTTCTAGTGTATAACACTGTGAAAAGTCAGAGGCACTCAAAATGAGCTGAACCTTCCCAACTCCAGTGTCATAACCCTCAAATCAGCCCTCTGTGCCACTGCCATATTAATTTGCCTCATGCATAAATCTTTTCATATCACTCCTTGACTGAAAACTCTGTAATAAATAACTCTCTATTTGTTACCAAATAAAGTCTGAATTTTTTAACCTGCCTTTCAAGGACCTCCACAGTGCTACCTCATGATGTTTTTACTCCTTATTTTATTCTATTCCCACCTCAACTACCTTATATTTCAGCACAACCTAATTACTCTCTATTTCCTACATACAACCTGTACTTCTTCCTCTCTCTTTTGTCATGTTGCTCCCAAAAACTTGAATGTTCTTCTTGTTATCCCCTCTCCATCTCTGCCCTTAGGAATGCTAATCATCCTTTAAGATTCAACTCAAACACCGTTTCTTTTATGAAGCCCTCCTTCATTTCTTTAGGCAGATATATTCTTAAATTCCTTGAATTTGATGTATTACTTTGCAACCTTCTTAGATCCTTACATAAATACATGAATAATATATAATTTTTCAGGTTAAAAAACTTCCAGTGTGGGACTGTCCTTCAACAATGGTGATAACAACACATATATATGAATTAATGATCAAATGAGATATTTGCCAAGTGCTTAACACATTGCTTGGGACAGAGTAAGCACTTAATAAATGCTTCTTTCCTTCACCCAAGAGAGTCCTAAAAAGCTGTTTAAGGAGCAGGGAGGTGAAGCTGCTTGGCCAAGGTCACAAAACTAGTCCATGTCACATGTGAAATTTAAACTCAGGTCTTCATGACTAATTCCAGCATTCTATTCACTATACCACATTTTCTCTGTCTTGTTACTTTGTGTAGACATCATATTTTCCCTACTAAATTTAAGTTCTATCAATTTTTATGTCCTCTGCTCTCAGTGCCTAGTATAGTTTTCTGTATACTCTTAATTTCATTGAATGGAATAAATTTCACAAAATTCAAGTCTCTAAACATCCCTTCTGTATTAAAAACCAACTTTAAAAAACATACACCAATTCCCCTTCCAAGATAACTTCTGCCATTGTTGTGAATATGTGTTAATTTGATAATTTCAGCAGAGGGAAGACATCTTGAGTTTTATAACCCTCAAAGAACAGCATGAGCCTATAAGTATTCCAGGTTATCTTAGATTCTGAACCATATTTTAGAATCTAAATAAAAAGGATGGTAATAGTATGTTAATAGCTTCAGCTTCAGATTGCTTGGATTGAAGTCAGTGAGTTTTGCATACAAATGTATAAGCATCTTTCATTTCATCTGGAGATTCCCAAGCATTGTATCAATAATCAGTAATTTTCAAGAGAGAAACCTGAATTGCAGTTTTTTTTTCAGTAACTTATCCACCCAAGGTTACAGAAGAAGTCTCTATGTGCAGCTTATCTCTCCATTATAGGCCTACTCTTCTGTCCTTGCAGCTTGATTTTGTAGCTGAATGTAAAAGAAACTCCCAACCTTTGGAGTGCCTCTTAAATAGTAATCAAGACAAGTCATCGGCTGACCAAAAAAAATAAAAAAGCTGAAGTGAGCACTGAAGTACACTATACATTTGAAAATTGGCAAGAGTAGTGCCGTGGTTACAGATGATGATGGCCCACCCAGCCAGTTCTAGCCTCTTGGCTGGAAAGCAAGCAGCAACAAGGCAAATGCAGAACAAGGCATGTGTTGCAAAAATTTGGCTAGCAGCTTGTATCAATAATCTGCTAGCCGCTGCTGTGGGGGTGTAAGATCCACCAACAACCAGCACCCAGAAAGCTGCCAACACAGGTTCTTTGATCTGCTTTACCAAGGAAAGTAACTTTAAAGGGTTAACAATATCAGTTTAATCAAACATACAAATATCATTCACAGTTCAGGGGGAGAAGATCAGCCCCCTGAACTTCAAGGCAAATACAAACAGAAATTACAAACATCAACAGACCCTGTCTGATTAAAATCACAATACACAGTTACCGGTACCAACATCTGGGTTGCAAAGCTGCGGGGCACTTTGCAGCTTGCCCAGAGTCTCAACACACTTTCCACGAGTGTGGCCCAAAAATCAAATGCCAAGCTCTCTTCAATTATACCCAGTTTGGAGCCCTGTGGGCTCTGACATCACCCAGGCTGGGTCTGGGAAAGTTCTCCATCCCCAGGATTACATCATGTACAAATCAAGGACTCCCAATTGTCTCAGTGCTGAGAAATACTCCAAGACAAAAAGATCCCATTTTATCTGCCCAATTCAAACATAGACCAGAATCATTAAAGGCACTTAAGAGAAGAAAAGCAAAAAGTCCCACCTTAATTACTAAATTACTTAATTACTTAATTAGCTGTTATGTGGGTAAAAGACCAACACAAGCCCAACAAGAAGAACACGGCCAGCACAGATTCTTTGATCTGCTTTACTAAGGAAAGTAATGTTAAGGGCTTAACAATCTCAGTTTAATCGAACATACAAACATCATTCATTTAGTTCAGGGGTAAAAGCCAGCATCCTGAACTTCAAAGGAAATACAAACAAGTTACAAACATCAACAGACAGACCCTGTTTGATTCAAATCTCAATTCACAGTTACCAGGGTTTAACAGAGTCTGAACATCCAGGTTTACAAGCTCATGGGCTCTGAAATACAGCTGCTCAGAGTCTCCACATCAACATGCCTCCAGGAGTGAAAGCCCCCAGAAAATAGCTCTGTTCTCTCTTTTTATATGCTCTTTAGCTATCATCAACCGTTATCTAAGCAAACAGAACTTAGGCTCCTACTATTGGCTCTAGTCTTAGCAACTCCCCTTAGGACCCTGAGGCCTTCATGCCCGCATAGCCTTAGCACCTAGTAGATAAGGGTTTGGGCCTGGGGTTTAGCACCTAGTAAGACTCAATCAAAGACACCCAGCTTAATTGATATTACAGCATGTCATCATAATAAATAAGTAAATATAAATGAACATTAAAAGACAATAGATTGTTAAGATGAAGGCTGGTAATAAATGGGGATGTCAGTGATGAATAAAGATATCTTAGCTCATCATTAGAAAACTTGGGGGAAGAACAGAGGAGAAAATGCAGAACAGCCCATGTCTAGAAACCAGACCTGAAAAATTGCTCAGCTTTTCTTGGTAACCATAACCACAAACTCCAATTCCTCTGGTAACATAAAGGGATATTTCTTTTGCTTCCATATTCTTTTTTCTTCTTCAGTAACTCTAATATATACAGGGGCAGCTTGGTGGTACAGCAGATAACATGCCAGGCCTAGAATCAAGAAGAGTCATTCTCCTGAGTTCGAATCTGGCCTCAGACACTTACTATTTATGTGAAACTAGGCAAATCACTTTTTTTGCCTCTGTTTTCTCATCTGTAAAGTGAGGTGTAAAAGGAAATGGCAAATCATTCCAGTACCTTTGCCAAGAAAACCCCAAGTTGGGGTCACAAAAAATCAGACATGATTGAAAAAAGACTGAAAAATAAAAGTATGGACAGAAAGCTTACTGTCAAAAGATTGGATTTCTTTGAAGACAAATAAGATTGTATAAAGTGGTTGAAATGTAATACTTAAAGTTCACATTTACCTGCCTTACTTGGAAAAATATTCTATTGCTGGCCTAGTGTAAGTTTGGCTGACCTTCTTACCCCTTTCATATACCTCTACCTGCCTTGATATGTATTTCCCAATAGAATTTATACGATAGTCTCAAGGCATTAATAGGCAACATGGTACAGTGGAAAGAATGCTGGTTGTCAATTTAAATCCTATCTCTTCTGTTTACTGTGTGACCCTCAGCAAATTACTTAACCTTTCTGGGCCTCAGTTCCTGCAACTATAAAACAAAGAGGTTGGTCTTAAAGGCTTTCCATGTTTTTTCAGCTCTCAAGCTATGATTATCTGGTAGTTGTCTCTAGAAGATGGACATCTTTTGTCTTAGCCACTATTTAGATATTAGAGTACAAAAATAAAGAACAATAGAATGCTCATATTTTCCACTGAAGAGCTACTTGAATGGCAATTAAATGAAGAAGCATCATAGTTTATTGGATAGAGAGCTGGTCTTGAAGCCAATCTTCAAGTCCTACCTGTAACTCTTATACCAATAACTCAGGTCAATATTCTATTCCTGTCCTGAAGGCATGAGGAAACATGACACAATGGGCAAAGAGCTAGTCTTAAAATCAGGAAAATTTGGGTTCAAATCCCAGCTCTGAGATATATTGGCTGTGTGACTGTGGGGAAGTCATAAAATTTCTCACTCCATGAAACTCTCTAAGACTAGAAATTGATTCTGCATTAGTGTAGATTCCTCATTGAGATTTCCCCTCGATGATTTCACAGGTTGAAACACGCATACACACACACACACACACACACACACATATTCGTGTGTGTGTGTGTCTGTGCATTTGTGTGTAAGGAAGCATGGTGAAGTGGAAAGTTCATTGACCTGGGAGAAGAGTCTTACTTTGGCTGTTGTACTATGTGTGTGACCTTTGACAAATAGTAGGTCTCAATTTTCCCTGTTTAGATACCTGTTTCCCTCTAAACACCGACATCACTCCTGCGTACCTTATAAGAATAATATAAATATTAATATTTAAGTAGTTTTATAGTATACACATACATATATGATTGTTTTTAAAGTTCTAAAACATGTTAATTTTGTGGACTATTTCTGATAAATGCGAAGATAGGAACCCAACAGATAGGTCTAATATTCTTGTAGGACACCTGTAAAGTGTTTTGCATTAATGTCATTTACTATGAAACACTTTATAAACATAAAGAACTATAGAAATTTGAAATAATAATGAAAATTACAAAAATGTAAATTCTGCCGTAGGTAGAAATTCCTTTCAAAGTATCTGTTCATGGCATTAAATTTGCTCTCCAGGAACCCTGTGTGTCTCCAAGATTTTCATTTTGGGTAAGAGTATACAGAGTCTAACAACTATGTAGCCCTTCCAGATAACAAGACTAGACTTCTAAAGTTACACACAAAACATGAGTCTAATAACAAGTATATATATATATATATATATACATATATATATATATATATGTATATATATATATATATATGTATATGTACATGTATATATATATATATATATGTGTGTGTGTGTGTGTCTATGTGTGTGTGTTTAGTCTCTATACTAAATTCTCCTTTACTTTCTCTGTTATTTGCCTACATATATGATGATATATTAATTACTAGAAGTAATATTATTGTATTTCATGGACTTTCTCCTTCCTTTTCAGTTTTGACCCTCTTTCATTCTCCTAGATCTCAGCTAGATTCTTGAGCATACACTATTCCTTGTCATTTTCAAGAGGAGGCAGTTAGTAAAAAAAAAGTGTAATCACAACATTATTTTATTTAAATCCCATTGAAAACCTCTGGGCTGTGATCAAGACTACATTTTAAAAACTGGACATTTCATCAAAAGTAACTTTAGTATATAATGTAATGAAAGTCTGGTTGCATAATTAGAAATTGAAGAATATGTGTCAAAATCTTCTGGGCTTCAGTGCCAAATGGTATAAAACAATTTATTGCAGCAAACGGAGGATATATTGAATATTAGAAGGGTCTTTTTTTAAGATGAAAAAAAAAGTTATAAAGTTTATTTTATAAAACATCCCAGTTAATTTGCACATGACTAAAGAAGGCATTGAAAAATCAAGAGAGCTGGAGAGGAAAAGCGATGAATATAAAGGAAATAAGTAGTAAAAGGCTGAGGAATAAAGGTTGTGTTATCTCAGCAGAGTAAATAAATGGGATCAGAATAAAGAGAATTAGGAAAATTCTTGGATAATGTGGAATTAGAAAAAAACAGGGAAGTAACAACAAATTTTGGGCCTTATTGCTCCTTTTAGCCCGCCATCCACTAAGGGCAAGCCAGCATATGCTACCCATACTTCCCTGTAACTATTGATAGGAAAGTTATGTTAGTAGCTGGGATCCATAGATTGTGGACAAAATCAATCAACAAACAAGTACTTGTTAAGAAATTAAGGAAGTATGGTGCAGGGAAATTGTGTTTGATCAGGAGTCGAATGATCTGTGTTCAATCTTGCTTCTTCCACTTACTATCATCTTAGGCAAGCTACTTATATTCTCTTGGCCTCAGTTTCCTCATCTGTAAAGTGGAGGTGGGGAAGTTGGGGTAGATAGCCTCTAAAGCTCTTTTCAGCTTCAAATCTAGGTTCCTATGATCCTATCATGTGCTTATGAGAGACAAAGAAAAAAAAACAGTTTCTAGTCTCAAATACTAATATTTCATGGAGGAAACATAATGCACACATAAAAATAAAAAAGCAAAATTTATAAGCAATATATTCTTGAAGTAGGGATGAGTGGTTAAAGGGTTCAGGAAAAAGAGTCCTGTAGGAAATTGCACTTTAGTTGAGCTTTGACATGAGCTAATAATTCTGAAAGGTGAACTTGAGGAAAAATGTATTTCATATGTGGGAGACAGCATGTGCAAAAGCACAGAAATGATATGAAATGTGATGGACAAAGAATAAATAGTTTAGTATGATTGGAATGAAGACTGCATGAAGGAAAATGATAAGTGGTAAGACTTGAAAGGTCATCTAGAAGAAGACGAGCACATCACCATGCACAGAATAGGAACTTAATATATTGCTTTTGACTGATTGGTAGGGTCCATAAGAGTTGATATTTTATCGTTGAAGCAAGTGGAAGGCACTGGAAGTTCTTGAGCATGGGAGAAGGATAGTCAGAACTTTAAGGGTATCACTTTGGAGTCTTACAATGAAAAATGCTATCTCCTCTAGAGAAAAACCTGATGGAGTGAATGTAGCTTGAAACATACTGTTTTTGTCCTTCTTCAATTTTTGTGTGTGTTTTCTTTCACAACATGACTAATATTTAAATATGTTTTATATGGCTGCACATGTATAACCTATATAAAATTGCATGGCATATTAGGATGGGAATAAGGAGGCAGGGAGAGAATTTGGAACTCAAGATTAAAAAAAAACAGGAAATATTAAAAATCATTTTACATGCAGTTAGAAAAAAATAGTTTTTTATAGTATCATTTTGGAAGTTGTGTAGATAATGGAGAAAGGAGACACTTCACTTAGAGGTAGGTTCATGGTCTCTGATATCTTTGCTCATTTAACCCACAGAAATGTTTGTAGAGGTGGTGTGGTAAAGTCAATAAAACACTAGACACAATAATGCCAGGAGAACTTGATTTGAATTATGCCTCAAATCCTCACTAGCAAGTCCTTTACCTGCTCACAGCTTCCCTTTTCTCCAGGGTTTAATAGGGAATAAAAATATTGATTCTAAAATTATCACTACCTACTCAATATAGCCATTGTGAGGAAAATAACTTTCAAACCTTAATGTACTAAAATGTTATTATTTGACTTGTCTTACCCTTAGCTCGAGAATCTAATTCTTCTCATGTCCTTACCTTAATTTTTACTCATACTTCTAATATATAATTTAAGTAGAATAGCAATGACTTATCTTACCCTACAGCAATAAGATGCAGAAACAGAAGTAACATATAGGGATAAAAAAAGGAAGGAGACACATTCCATCTGCGAATCCTTTGCTCATTCCTGGATCTATACATTTTCACATGCCCCTTTCTCCGTTTTTCATCTCTATTCACTTCTTGGATAACAAAGAGTAGAGTAAATTTTCTTTTTTTTTTAAAGAGAGTTTATGGGATTCATGTTTTCTTTTTATAAAGAAGCACAACAAATGTTGCATTGTAATTATTGACCCTTTTTTTGATTTATGAAACTCAAGAGTTCTATCTTCTCTATTATGCAAAAATTTTCTTACTGTGACACCCAAAGATGGGACTCAAAGTAGAAAAAAATACATTGAATTGACCGAATGTGATTGACAATGATGTATGAAACTTGACACAAGAGGAGTAAAAAGAAATCTAGTTGTGAAATTCAAATATCTGCATTTATATTTCAACTCTGCCATTTGTTAAAAATGAGGATGTAGTACTATATAACTCTAAATTTGCTTGCGGTTCCAATATACTAGTATTAACTAAATTACTCAATTGTCTTTGAAAAGGGTGGCTATGTTATGAATAAATGTAATACAAAGACAGTACCTAAATAATTTTAGACAGGGTCAATATTTCCCTGAAGACATTCTTTATGATACTTTTGTGGTGCAATTATTAGTAATATGTTGCAGTCTATCCAAGTCCATATATGTCTCTAGATTCCACTATTGGTGGCTCTCAATTTTGTCTTAAGAGATTGTGATTTTCTCTGACTCACAGATGGCAGTTTGTCAATGTCAATGCTAAAACTGCACAGAAATCCATGCAGTAGTCAAAAAGTGACCTGAACAGTTAAAAGTACAGTAAGGCCAACTATGTGTCCCACTCTCAACACAATGATTCTGCTTACATCCTAAGATTACATTACCTTTTTAGGTTGTCCTATTATCCTTCTGACACACATTGATTTTTATAGGCCATGAAAGCAATCAAAATTTTTCCTCTGTTAATTGCTCTATAAACATATCTCTCTCATTTTGTAAATGAGCAGTAGACTTTTTTTAAAAGAAAATGGAGGATTTTACCTTTTTAATAATTATAGTTGGGGGTGGGGTGGAGCCAAGACGGTGGTTGGAAAGCAGTGACTTCCTTAAGCTCCACCCACCCAGGTACCTCCAAACACCTATAAAATGGCTCTGAACAAATTCCAGAGCTGTAGAACCCACAGAATACCAAAGGGAAGCTGGGCTCAAGCCCAGGAACGGCTGAATTGTCACTAGGAAATGTCTATCACACAGAGCTGGGAGCACAGTAGAGCACAGCCAAACATGGGCAGGCCAGGACCAATCAAACTGGGAGCCAGGTGGAACAGGCATAATGCCCTGAATCACTGAGCTGTGGCAGTTACCAGACTTCTCAACACACAAATGCTAAAAACAACAGAGAAGGTTAGTGGGAAAAGCTGCTAGGGCAGAATGAAAGGAGTTTGCAGTAGGCCACCACCCTGGGGGCAGCAGAGGAGGTACAGTTCTGAGGCTCCTTCCAGAGTTACAGCTGCAGGTGCCTTTGGCCCCAGGCCCACCTGGTAGGAGGAATTAAGTGGCAGATTAGAGCAGGAGTGCAAAGCCTGCTTTGCCCTGCCTGGATCTGGGTCACAATCCTGGTTGGTAGTTCTTGGGAGAGAAGGATCACTGGTGTGGCAAAGCTTGCTGTGTAGAAATAGCTCTGAAAACAACAGCACAGCCCCTCAAGCTTGGGACAAAGTACTCTCTATTCTACAAGCAGTCATACCCCTACAAAAAGCTCAAGGGTCAGGTAGTTGGCTGGGAACATGAAAAGGCAGTATAAATGGTCTCAGATTCAGACTCAGACTTTGGAATCTTTCTTTCGTGACAAAGAAGAGCAAAACAGAAGAAGTCAACAAAGTCAAAGAGCCTACATCAAAAGCATCCAAGAAAAATATGAATTGGGCTCAGGCTATGGAAGAGCTCAAAAAGGATTTGGAAAAGCAAATAAGATAAGTAGAGGAAATATTGGGAAGAGAAATGAGAGTGATGTGAGAAAACCATGAAAAACAAGTCAATGACTTGCTAAAGGAGACCCAAAAAATACTGAAAAAAATAACGCCTTAAAAATAGACTAACTCAAATGGCAAAAGAGATCCAAAAAGCCAATGAGGAGAAGAATGCCTTGAAAGGCAGAATGACCCAAATGGAAAAGGAGGTCCAAAAGACCACTGAAGAAAATACTACCTTAAAAATTAGACTGGAGCAAGTGGAAGCTAGTGACTTGATGAGAAATCAAGATATTATAAAACAGAGCCAAAGGAATGAAAAAATGGAAGACAATGTGAAATATCTCTTTGGAAAAACCACTGACCTGGAAAATTGATCCAGGAGAGAGAATTTAAAAATTATTGGACTGCCTGAAAGCCATGATCAAAAAAAGAGCCTAGATATCATCTTTCAAAAAATTATCAAGAACTGCCCTGATATTCTAGAGCCAGAGGGTAAAATAGAAAGGGAAAGAATCCACCAATTGCCTCCTGAAATGATCCCAAAAGGAAAACTCCTAGTGATATTGTCAGCCAATTCCAGAGCTCCCGGATCAAAGAGAAAATACTGCAAGCAGCCAGAAAGAAACAATTTGAGTATTGTGGAAACACAATAAGGATAGCACAAGATCTAGCACCTTCTACATAAGGGATCAAAGGGCTTGGAATATGATATTTTGGAGGTCAATGGATTAACACCAAGAATCACCTACTCAGCAAAACTGAGTATCATGCTCCAAGGCAAAATATGGATTTTCAGTAAAATAGAGGATTTTCAAGGTTTCTCAGTGAAAAGACCAGAGCTGAATAGAAAATTTGACTTTCAAACACAAGAATCAAGAGAAGCATGAAAAGGTAAAAAGAAAGAGAAATCATAAGGGACTTAACTAAAGTTGAACTATTTTGTTTACATTCCTACATGGAAAGATGATGTGTGTAATTCATGAGACCTCAGTATTAGGGTACCTGAAGGGAATAGACATACATACATACACACACGCACATATACATATACATTATATATATATATATATATATATATATATATATATATATATATAGAGAGAGAGAGAGAGAGAGAGAGAGAGAGAGAGAGAGAGACAGGGCACAGCGTGAGTTGAATATGAAGGGATGATATCTAAAAAAATAAAATCAAATTAAGGGATGAGAGAGGAAAATATTGAGATAGGGAGAAAGGGAGTGATAGAATGGGGTAAATTATCTCACATAAATATGGCAAGATAATAATTATAGTTAACATTTATAGAGAGCTTTAAAGTTTACAGTTTACAAGGGCTTTCTATTTTGCTTTTACTTTTTCCATGAGAACTATTTTTTAAAAAAAACAATATGTTTTCCATCTCCCATCTCCAGGGTGAGCTGAGGAACCTTTAATAAGAAGTAATTCAGTCTTAAACTATAAGTGTGTCCATGCTTCATCTGACTTGGGGCAAAAGTTCAGGTGTGGCTCCCAAGGAAAACAGAGGCCTTCCTATGACTCCCATTCCTCACCTTACTCTCCAGTTGATTGCTGCATCTGATATTTGGGCAAAGGCTCACACAAGGCCTTCTCCAGTGCATGCCCCAGGTCCTTTCCCTGAGATGTCTTTGTGCTTCATAATTAGTTTGTTGAAGAGATCTGACATTAGATCACCAACTTGTCTTGTTCCTCTCACTTGTTCCTTTTGCTTCTGCTTCTTTTTCTTCAGCTTTCACTCTTCATGCTCTGTGGCTTGGCCTTGCCCATATTTCCAGCCTGGCAGATTGACTCTAACAGGGTTGCCCTTCCACTGGATCCACTAATTCCTTGGGGGGTACATGAACTAAAACTGAAGGAGATATGCTGGCTTGCTGGACTGAGGAGAGCTGAGACAGATGTGAGGGTGGAGGTGCATTGACCCGTACAGCAGGAGCTGGTGGAGGAGGAGGTGGTAGAGGTGGATGTGGTGAGTGTGCTACTGGAGTGTCACCATCTAGATCTGTTAAAATGGCTGAGCAAGCTTAGTGTTGAAGGTGGGCAGCTCAGTAATGGTGCCAAGGGCAGATAGCGCTATGCCAGGGACTAGGTCAGCACTATACATGAGGTCATCAGCAATTCCAGGAAGGTCAGGAAGGTAGGATTGCACATTCGTCTCAGGCACCTGGCCCAGATCTGGTACATTGTATTATGAAGGCAGAATTTATGATTTCAAAGAGAATCATATATATGCCTGAAAGGTTCAGAACCACAGGATATAAGGAATGCTCTAGGTAGAAGGCAGAAGAAGTAAAGCATGTATTTAAGCTCCAAAGTAACAGACCCACAAACCATCATCCCCATTTTGATATTTTGATCAAAAGCTTCCAGGCCCAAGAAGTCCACCTCACAAGAGTAACCAGGAGGCCACAGAGAAGCATGACGGTATAAAGCAAAATCATATACATTCTTCCCCTCTATGGTAAAAAGACTACCCACTGACCTCAAGTCCTTGCTCAGCACTCCTTGGTCCACACGTGGGTCAGCTCTGCTACTGGCAGCTCCTGCTTCAGCTTCGACTGTACCTGTCTCTGGCTCCAATGGAAAAAAAGGACTCTTCAAGCTGTCTTCTCTCCACTTATAGAGTTTTTGACATCATCAAGCATCACCTGAATGACCAGAGCCAATTGGTTCTTGAGTTGTCCCCTCCCATTAGGACCCTGGGAGGTTCACATCCAAGTAGATTAGGTTAACACCCAATAGGCCATGACTCTGGAGTTAACACCTCCCCTTAGCCAGCCCCATGAATCTCACAAAGAGGCGGACTTAAACCCAAGTGGACTAAAATGCCTCTGCTGTCCCAGACATGTAAACTGGGCCCTCCCTGGAGTTAGCCCTACCTTGGGCCCCCAAGGGCCCAGCACCTAGTAAGGCTTAATGAGATAAACTGAGTCACTCAAAGAAAACAAAGGCCATTCTGCTTACATACATAAAAGTAATTCTCTGCTACCTGCTGCTCCAGTTGCTCCCTCTTGCTGATGGACAACTTCTCAGTGTCTGTCCCTACTGTCACGTGAGTCTTTGTCACAGTCCCAGCCAGAGGGTCCAGGAAGACATACTTCTTGTACAGGTTCTAAGTGGTGTTAAAGAGCAGTAAGGAGCTGAGGGAGTTTATGTTGCTGAGAAGGCTTGCAAGTCCCTCCCCGACCTCATCTGCAGGCTGGGGTTGGGTATTCACAGACACAGGGAAGTCATTGCTTGCTCTGGATTTTGTGCTGGATGCGCCTCTGAGATCCAGGATCCTGGGCTCCTGCGAAGATGGAGTTGTACTCCTGCAGTCTATCTGGGGCTGGATACTTGGCACTAGAGAAGACCTTGATTGCTTTCTTGCTGCCTTAATCTTCTCAATCTTGGCCTGAGCCAAAGAGACTCTCTCTCCAATGACCTGCTGCTGGCTCTAGCTTATTTCTACTCATTGGGAAATCCTGCTGAAGATGCCACCAGAGACCTTCTGGAGGTACTGTGAGGCATCTGCCACCTGCTGAATAGCTTCTTCTCTTTAAAAATACGGCTGGATCAAGGGCACAGAGTAGGCCTGGCCCTCCAGGTGATGTGACTGTGTCATGAGTGTCACGGTATGCAGTGAGCTCTAAGATGGGGCGGGGAGAACAACTCTTTCAGAGAGTTACTGCAGGTATTATTATCAATGTTTTATAAATGAGAAAACTGAGACAGGAAGATTGGGACTTCTAACTTACCTGTTTTGCTTTTGTCTCTTCATTTATTATTACGATATCTTAATTTATAACACTGAAATAATACTACTTATGTATGTGGATATTTTGGGATCCCAAATCTTTGATTTAATGGTTAGCTAGGTAGGATCACAGGGTGTTAGGAACACAGCTAGAAAGGACCTTAGAGGTTATTTAGTCCAACACCCTAGTATTAGAAATGAGGAAGTTGAGAACCCAATATATTAAGTGACTTGCTAAATGTCACACAGTTAGTTATTAAAAGAACAATGATTTGAACTCAGGTCCTTCTTCTACAGGTTTGGTGCTCTTCATACTGGCTTGTTTCTTCCTAGCCTCAAGTACATTTATAATATGATAAAAATGACACCCTTGATTTCTTGGTAAATAATAATTGGTAAATTATTGGTAAATAGTAATTGGCCAATATGATTATAATTGGTAAATAATTGGTAAAAACGATGCATTTGATTCTGAGTCTTGTTCTGTGAGACTCTACCTTGTGACTTGCATTTTTAAAAATTTGTAAAATCTATCTATCTATCTATTTATCTATCTATCTATCTATCTATCAACCTACCTACCTACCCATCTATCTATTAAGAATTTCCACTTAAGACATGGGAACTAACTGATCACAAGTTCACAGGCTTTTATGAAGGGGTAGAAAACAATTGGCATTTTGGAACATATGCTTACATTTACCACAGACTTATCCTAATTTATAGGCTCAACAATGATTTGGAAAAAAAGCTTGAGATTAAGTCTTCTTATAAAATCTACTTGTCAGAAAACTGTCCAAATTCAAATAGAGACCATACAACTTGAGAAATAGGTATATATATATATATATATATATATATATATATATATATATATATATATATATGTGTGTGTGTGTGTGTGTGTGTGTGTGTGTATATGTATGTATGTATGTATCTATGTATACACACACATATATCACCATTCCTAGGGAATGTAAATTCAGTCAGGCTGATATTCATTAAAGACCAGTACCAGTGCTTCATTTGGTTGGTTTGGTAATTCTGGAGGCTTACTGATTTTATTGCATTCACTTCATGGAAGGATCTAGGCTAATGGATATGACATATTTTGTTCACATCATATTCAAAAGGGGAAGCTCTGAGGAAATTTTGGCTTAGTAGAGTTGGTTTAGTATGTCAACATGAGGAGGAATTTAATTTTAAAACTTTACTGAAAATAATATCCTTTTATGTAAAATATTTAAAAAGTAACCTTGGATGAAACATATGTACATAGTCGAGCATATTTAGTGTTCGTTATTGTGTTACAGCCCATAAATATGAATCTATTTTCCATTTTTAGAAGCATCTATGTGTGAAAGATCAGACAGATCTCCATGAAAAGTATATAATTATTTTAAGTCCTTCAGAACTATAAAGAATTTGAAATATAATTTGGGACTCTCTCTCTCTTTCAAAAAATTCCACTCAAAAAAAATTAAAAAAATTCTACTCAACATTTATTAAATTCTTACATTCAAGGTCTCATACTTGGTGCTGGTACTACAAATACAAAAATAAAATATTTCCTACCGTCAAGGTACAACAATACTATTGGGGGTTGGGAGGAGATATACCTTATATTCAAATAGCTATGGCACAGAATAAAAACTGAGGAGGAAGAGCACACTAGGAAATGAAAGGTACTTTAGTTGGGGCATTTTGCAGTCTCTTGTGACTCTGTGCATGTTTTCATAAAGACAAGGCCAAGTAGAGCCTCTGGCCATTATCTGGAGGTGGCCAGACCAAACTATCATTAGGTTTCTGGAGCCACAAGTGCCCTGAACTGTCCACTTACTATCCCACTTCTGAAAAACATTTGTTTTCCTATTATTGGGCTCTAGTTATTACTAAACATATGGTCATTGTCTTCTAAAGTTTCTTGTTAGGAGTTAGTCAGTGCAAGATGGTACTGCTAACAAGTTGCTGGGATACAGGAAGCTTCCATCTTTGAATAGAAATAGTACATTCAAAATTGTACTTGCTCATATTCCTTGTGTGTTAGTGTCCTTCATCAATAGTCTACTGCTCTGCCACAGGCTGGGGTTTCTAGTTACAACCACAAACCCTGCCTCCTCTACAAGCCCAATGGGGCCCCTGACTATAAGGATCCTAGGGAATGCTGTTCTGCAATGATCATTTACAGCTCCACACTGTAAGAAAAGAATGTGCCACTGGACTTCAATAACCATTAAAATGGTAAACAAGAGATACATTGAGAGGTAGAAATTCCAGCAAACCCTCTTAGTGAGCTGAGCTGCAAGCTGCGTGACTGGTATGTGAAAGAGCCTTGAGGGGTATCTGGGTTGGATAAGTGTATTGGTAGTTAATATGGGACATTTTTATTGTTTTCTCTTTTAGAATGCTAAAGTAATCAAGTGCCTTTGATAAGGTCTTGCTATGTGCAAAGCCCCAGGCCCACACTCTTTTGCTAACTAGGTGTAAACACTAGACCCACACCCTTTTGATGATTAGGTATGAAGCCTTCAGGCCCTAAGAGGGGTACATAAACTCAGAAGTTAGCATTTTGTTTGGCTCTCTCACTCACTGCAAGAGTGTCTCCATTTGACTAGATGAGACTGCAGGCAGCCTTTGTAAAGAGCCCCCTGGCTCTGGAAAACCCAGACATTGGTGCTTCTCTGGTAACTACGTATATTGTGATTTGACTAGACATAAATGTTGAACTATTTATATAACGTATGTTTGTATTTGCTCTGAAGTTCAGGGTGCTAACTTTTCCCCCTGAACTAAGTGAATGATATCTGTATGCTTAATTAAAATGACATTAGTAACCCCTTAAAGTTGCTTTCGTTAGAAAAGCAGATCAAAGAATCTGTACTGGAAGCCCTTCTGTGTGCTGGTATTATTGGCCTTACACAGCCACAGTAAGGGCAAGCCACATTGTTGTTACAATAAGTTAATATTTGGTTTGGATTCACTGATTCATGGGCAATAGTCACTAACCTGGCCAAGTAGAATGGAGCCTGGATAAATCTGGGTAATCAAACTTTAATCCTTTAAGGTGAGGACCAATGTGGGAATTTTGTTAATGTTTTCCTCCCTTCTTTCTCTCCAGTACTAATATTTGCCAATGTTTCCCTATATCATTGAATAGGATCATCCCTCCTCCTTCCCGTTTGTTTGCCTAAAAAAGAGACAAATTGATTTGGAACCTAATGCAGCTTCTTCCCATGTCCAACTCCCACAAGATGGGGTAGACCTAGGGTCCTCTTCCTTCCCACCTGCAATAAGGAATTTGTTTTCCTTAAAAGGAATCAAAGTTGTCCCCAGGACCTGATTTATACTAGGTTGTTGGAAGCTTCCTGTTTACCTAAGGGCATAAAAAATATCAGCCATGTGAAATCTAGACCTTTCTGACTTGGGGGAATTCTGAGAATAATGTTAGTCACTGTGTACAGTCCTGATGACTATTTTTTTCACATGGAAATGAGTAAGGCTCAACCTAAAGAAACTAATCACCACTGTAAATGTGTTGCAAAGTTAACCTTTTCTTAACTGTTCAGTGACTTACAAGTGTCTCATTTTGTCCTGTCATTAAACCTGAACTGAAAGAGTGGTGAAGAAGCTAGGCTTGCCTCTTGTACCCCTATGTACAATTATTTGTAAGGCTTGTAAGCAAGCACTCATCAGAAACATCGTATGCCCGGTGCTGAAGTAAGCCACCAAATTAGAGCCATTATGAGAATGGCAGAAGCTGGAGAGATGGACTATTGTCAGTTGTTGCCTTGAGTTGATAAAGCATCACATTGGCCTCAAGTGAGGATGATGTTATAGACCACAGCATCTCCAAACTCCAAGTGTTTTCGCTGGTTTTCCCCCTTTCCCAGAATACTCTCCCTACTCTTATATTTGGCTGCAGGTTTCCCTGGCTTCTGTCAAGTTCTAGGTAAAATCTCATTTTCTATGAGAAGCCTTGTTTTGGTCCCCTTAATGCTGGTGCCTATCTATTTTGAATATTCTAAATTTCCATGTATAACTTCATCCATTGTAATGCGAGTTTCTTGAGATAAGAGGCTGTTTCATTTTTTTTTCTTTCTTTGTATCCCCAGTGCTTAGCAGAGTGTCTGACACAGAATAGATGCTTAATAAATGACTATTGACTGTTAACTACTAGGCATTTTTGAAAAAAAGTATTTGTTGGATGAAAGATTGAATATGGTATAAAATATTCTGGAGAAATGTTTCAAAGAATCATAGATTTAGAGCTGGAAGAGGACTTAGAAGTGATTTAATCCTATTATTTCATTTTACAGATGAGAAAACTGAGGCTTAGGCAATTGAAGTGACTTCACCAAAGTCATATAGGTGTCAGATTCAAATTTAAGTCCTCTAGTTTCGCCTTTATTGTTCTTTCCACTTTACCATAAACTTATTTTAATCTTTCTAAAATCCTGTTTACATGTAATTACACATAATCCATATTTTCTTATTAATGTCAGTTGACAATGCCTTTATATATTAATATATTATTCCATATTGCATTTATATATATGTATATATATATATATGGGTTAACATATCTCCATTACTGAAGAGCATATATAATTTAAATTTTTCACTAAAACTGGTATTTCTTTTAATTAGTCTAAATTACTAGGGAACATTTGCATTTATACTTGTAAATGCATACAGATATTCACTTGGCATATAATTTAGTCCATTTACAATTAGGCATAAGACTCTAACCCAAAGCAAAAAAAACACTATTAGGGGTGTTTAAAACAATTAGTGTTATTAAATATGTCTTGAGAGAAGAGGGATAAACAAACATCTGATCAACTGGGGCATAGTTCTCTCTTCTAAGGCCTCCTCTAGCTTTAAAATTCTGATTCTAAAATCTTGCATTCTCTAAGGCTGTATATTTTACAAGGCCAAGATACCTCACATTTATATTGCTAATAGATATTTTTCAAAATGTTTTGACATTTCAATTATATTTGAATGGAACTTATTGTTTAGGGAGGACTGATCAACCCATTCACAGATAAAGGTACCCATTTCTATTTGGTCTGATAGTTTCAGGCAAGCACTCACACATACACATACATATATACACATGCATATGCACATACATACATACATATGCATACACTTCATCAAATGCTCTCTTTATGCTTAGAATGGCAAAGTACTGACACTTAGGGGACTCGTTGAGATGATAACTATGAAAGTTTTTTGGAATATACAAAGTCTTATCCCAATTGATTTTATAATAAAAATAATTAAAATTCATGACAAAGAGCCCTAACTCTTCCCAGAGTTTCCCCTTGGAATATCAGAATAGGGTTCCAGTTTGTATGTACTACTAATGAAACATAGTACTATTGAATACTAATCTAGATTGTGACTTTATCTCTCAATGTTCCACAGCTCCTGTTTAGTCTAGTGATTCAGGGTTGTCTAGGGCCTCTTACCTTCTCCCACAGGTAGCTATTCTTTTTATCTTGAAGCAGAGGCAGCTGGGGATCCTTGAGAAATCAGTTACCATTCTCCCTTTTGTAACTGCATCTTAACTTCCTAACTGCCAATATAATCATCTGTTCAGCTCTTTCAATTCTCCCTTTGGTGTTTTAATTCTCACCCTGCATTTGTGTTGATTTCTGTATTTTGTTATAAAATGACCAAGTCATATTTTTAGAGCTTAAATCTCCCTTCCTATCACCTTTTTGCCTATGTTTTGATTTAAGGTATAACAAAGCTCTGTATAAGTTTTCTGCTCTTTTCCTTTATTTTATTGAAAGAATCTGTTTATTTATCTATCTATACATCACCATATAATAAATTGATATAAGCATAGTTTGTCTGATTTTCTAAATTTTATGGGATAAATTAAGTCATATTGTGTATCCATAATGATATCCAACCTAAAAGTTCTATAGCAGGAGTTCCTTACTTGGGGTCAATGGATAAATTTCAGGGAACTTGCCAGGCCTCTAAAGAAGTCTATGATGTGAAAAGTTATCACTCCTCCCCTCTAGGAAAGGTTATTATTACTACCTACTCTTATAGATGGATCTTTAAAATGTGTATTTTAGTCCAGGATTAATCAGATACTTGAAAACAAGTCAGACTTGAGACTAGTCCGTTAAAGAAAAATGGAGTTGACATCAGGAAGATTAAGAAAGAATAAGACCTTCAAGGGTTCCACATGCACCTGATTAGAGGAAATGATCTCTTCACAACTATCAAACTTGCATACTTTTTGTAATGTTCACAGTATAGCGTGAGGGAGAATGAGGAAGTGAACAAGTAAATTCTGACACATTTTCTGTGGTTTGGCTGTGTTGATGTAGGGTTCCCTCATTGTACACTTTTTTATTGTTTTCAGTAGTCCTGGCTAATGAACTTCTAGGGAATATAGCAAAAAACTCACATATGTTGACCATATTCCCCTAGCATCTGTTTTGACATATACCTAGGTCCTGTGCTTCTCTAGGGCCAAGGAGATTTCTATTGAAAAAAGATCTAACCAGTGAAAACATGCTTGTGGACTGTGGTTAACAGTCATACTATATAATAATCCATTATCACTTAACTCAATCCTCCCTTTCCTAGAAAAGAGTATAATGGTGAGCATCATATCTGACACCTGGATTCTAGCCTTGGCCATGGCAGTGACTAGCTCCTGGGTGTTCATCCGACAAATAAGATTTGGACCAAAATATCTCTAAGGTCTCTTTAAAGATCTAATGCTTTTCTCACTTTTAGTCTTGATTTTATGCCACTTTGCCATGCTAGCTCCTACCAGTATAAAGTCATGAAACCTTGAGGTAATACTTTCTTTTTTGCATCCACAAAAAAAATTTCTACTCTTGGTACCCTATATAGAAATGATATGGTTAAAATAGAACAGATCAGCATCACCATCTACTGTTAAAAAAAACATGTTAAGTTATTTTTGATGAAAATCCCATTGGGAAAGCTTGAAATCAGTTATTGTATTTTTTTCCAACTGTGTTCTTGTCATGAGATATTTTTGGTCCAAACCTATGATTTCATCACTCTGGAACAACTTCCAATGTTACAGGCTAGCAACTTATCTAAAATTTGTAGCTTAAATAGCCTGGTGCACTAAGAGGCTGAATTTGAACCCACATATCAATTTAAAGGCCAGACCTTTCTCCAATGCTTCCAGTCTCTAAGAGTTAAGATAGAGTTGACTAAAGATGCAATAATTATTTGCAGATCACACAGTAAATTAGCATTTTCTTGGGTTTGGGATATTTTGAATGAATATTTCCACAAAGCCAAATAAATTTTAATGGGTGGAATAGAGAGAGAGAGAGAGAGAGAGAGAGAGAGAGAGAGAGAGAGAGAGTGAGACAGAGAGACAGAGAGACAGAGACAGAAAGATAGACAGACACAGGGACAGACATAGAGATACAGAGGCAGAGGCACACAGACAGCTTTAACTCAGTGTACAATTTTAAAGAATAAAGAATTCCATAAAAATTAGAATCATTTAACAAAGAAACACACTATCTTGTACAGCAGTGAACTTCTCATTTTCAAAAGTACTTAATGACAAATCACCATCTTTTCAGATGATCTATGAAAAAAATACACTTGATACTCAAAACATGTAGCTTTCTCCTTCAACAGTACAACTCTAGCAAATTTCTCAAAAAAAGAGCAGGATCATGCCATACATCACTGTTTTATAAGGTCAGGCTGCTTGATTAACCCCTATGAGTTGCCTATGTTTTGACAAACTAGAGATGGATATGTAAAAGCTCTAATTAATTAATCTGCGGCAGCATATTCAGGGCTCATTTGTGAGAGTCTTGTAGTTCAACTCTGGGAAAGTAGCAGCTGGATTTCACAGGCTCATTAAAAGGCATCTCAATAGAGTGGCATTACAGGAGCCCACAGTAACATTACTACAAACATGAGTTGCTTGGCTTGTCTTCGCAGGCTCATTGCTGTGTGCTACATTCCAGCCTCTCAAGTATTTTATTTTTAAGCAGATGCTCTCCTGAACCATGTTTGTGCCAAGTTCTGCATAATGTTTTGTGTTCTTTATCAGTAAAACAATATTAAATATTTAATAGGAAGTTATCACAGTGGCCAATATAAAAGATTAAATAGACCTGTCAGTCTTTTGTCCCTCAAGAAGAAAATGTGATATTTAGAGGAAATTTTTTAAAGGAGAAATATCAGACACAAAGATATGAATGGAGATCAAAATATTATATTGTCTTCTCACTTAGCAGGTATTTTTTTCATGACAAGAAAAAATGGAGTCATGTGAAAGCCGATGGATTTAAATGCAGATTTTTCTTAAAGATAGAAAACTGCTGCTTAAGTCGTACAAGGTAAGTTTACTATAATGAGAGATTATTAAAAGAGAAAAGCCTTATAAAAAAGCTAAATTATGTGATTAAATATAAATTTTTGGAAAACATGTTGTAGATATTAAGGTTAACAATATCTACCATTTGAAGGCTATTGTAACAAACTTGAGAATTCAATACTACTAAAGTATCTTGAGTATTCATCTGAATGCAAAAAAAACCCTGCAAAATGAGACTGAATTAAAGAATCCAAAGCAATCCATGATGATATAAACTGGTGCTGCAGATAATTTGTTCAGAGACAAGTCAAAATCAAATCTAATTTTTTCAAACTGAAGTTGTGGGCTCTTGCCTCATTCTTTCCCATATGGGCACACTGGCTGATCATCTTTCCATTGGCTTGTGATGTGATATTCATTGTTTTCCTTAGTTATAAGTAAAAAAAAAGTATTTTGTCATATTTAAGCACTTTGCCTAATAGCCAGATATCATAGGAATCATTCTGGTTAGTTTTTATATCATCTTACCTTGGGCTAAGTTCTGGAGGTGTGAAGTTGGTTGAAATAAATATATTTGAATTCCTTGTCTAACAAAGGAAGCCTTTTGAGGGCACTGAGTCTTAGTTTTGGGGTGCCCTTCTTACTGTGTTTAGGATAGTCCATTTGTTTCACACTAATATCTCTAAAACGAGTATCCAGATAAAGCAGTAAACCATTAACTAATCAATTAACACGTTAATTGATTGGAGAAAAATGATTTTTGGAAGTAATACTTGAAAGTGTGCATACTGATGTTTAGCGAATCTATATAATGATTTTCTTTTAAAAAAAGTGTATCGAGAGAACAGCAGGAACTAATTTATGGACTATGAAATATAATAGATATCTGATCTGGTAAGTGAGTTAAAGTTTTCATATAAAGAATCACAGGAAGTAAATTTGTTGTGGAGATGGTGAGAGTGGAGAAGTAATGATAGTTGTCTTCAACTATTTGAAGGGCAGTTGTATGTTTCCACATGGCCAAATAAGTTTTAAAGGAAGAAAGTGGGGAGAAGGGGGAGTGAAGGAGAGAGACAGAGAGAAATAGACAGAGAGAGAGACATGTAGAGAGAGAGATTTAAGTCCATGTAAAATTTTAAAAATTAACAATTTTATAAAAATAAGAATCGTATACCAAAGAAACAAGCTATCTTACACAGCAGCGGACCTCTCATTAACAAAAGTTCTTAAAGACAAGTGTCCACCTGTCATTGTTGAATGTCTTCTTGCACAGGTTGTTAGGTAGACTATATAATTTCTGAGTTCTCTTCTACCTCTGGAATTTAATGATTGATATCACCTCCACTACACTTTGACCTCAGGGGGAATTGCTTAAAAAGCAAGGACAAGGTCACATCTGTTTTAGATTCTATGCCATTTTCAGAATTAAACTGTAAACTATTGTTTACAGTAGTATATGCATTGTAAATGGTCTACAATTCTGTTCATGTTTACCATGGTGAGTAGGATAGTGTTTGGCATATATTAAGAAGTCAATAAATGTTCAACTATCAGCTTATGAAATTTTAAATTTCATGTGCTGTATGGTTACTGATGAATCTAGACAATGGGCCTTCATCCACTACACACCATACTGCTTCTTTCCTGAATGTCATATCTATCTACCTGACACCTTAGCACAGAAAGATATTTTATATTCTAGTTAGCAGTGACTTATGGTAATCAGCAATAATGGTATCTTAACAAACAAGAGTAGGAACTCAGAACCTCCTGTTGTAAAGCAATTTTATAGTTTTGCATTAATGATAAACAAAAAATGGATTATGTCAATGACTTTTCACATTCATTTCGTATCCCAAATTATTTTTTGGCACAGGATTTTTTGGAAGGGTCAATTTTAAGAAGAAAAATACTACTTGATTTATAAGAGTCTAGATTGTGTGAAAAGAAACAGCATAATACTGAACTCAGGCACATAAAAACCTCATCTATAAGTTATATGAGTAAAACAATTAAAATGCTGTTATAGAAGATGAAAATCTAAAGATAAAATTCTCACTCTTTAGGGAAAATAATGTCTTAATTTGTGAATACTAAAGGAACATCTATTTAAAGTTTAAGAAAGGAGTTTAACAGATTTTACCCTCAAATACATCAAAATGTGACTTGTGACTCCCTTCATCTCTGCCACTTCAAGAAAACTAATTTTGATCTCTGGTCCTATGTAGGTTTAAAAGCACAGAAGCAAGAGTTCACTCATTTGAGTTGAACAACCAGTGGAGAATCAATGAAGGTGAAAATAAAGGAATTTGTAATCTGACGGAATAATTGTCCCCTGCATTTGTATGAAAAGATTCATGGTGCTAAAGTACATTTAGTCTATTCAACCTCCCTCTGTTTCTGCACATTGCACAGCTTCGTGATTAGGCTACCCCAATTGAGAACTAATGGACTTGCTTCCACTTTCTATGAAATGTCCACTGAAAACTCCCTGAAATGAACACTCCCTGCCAAGAGAATGCAAAATCTTCTTCTCCTGTTGAGAGAGGACATACTGAGCAAAGAGCAAACACTGTAAATAGTATTCAGATATTCTAGGTAATGTTTTCATTCCAGTAGGAAAATTAGAGGAAACTTGATAATCAGAAGCACTCTGACCAAGGTTATAGTTATAATTCTAGCAGCACAATATCACAACTCTTGCAATGTTCTACAAGGCAGGCACATTATAATAAGAGGAAAATGATCAGGTAGAGGAGAATAACTTTTAATTGTATTAAACTATAATACATTGGCAAACTAAGTCTATCTGGCTAAATTTTGTTATATTATCATTTTTATGAAAATATCCCATTTTCTCATATCCTCCCATTTTTGCATAGATCCTACTATCATATCCCCTTATAACATGGAGATCATAACATTATGATCTTTAAGGTTAATACAGTGAAATAGAAATCTAGCTGGGATTATCAAGCTGGAAAAGTTTCATATGTGGTCTAGCCACAGTCCTTGCTTGTTGTCCTGAGGATAGTCTCGTCTATCCCAAAGAATGGGCTGGCTCCCAAGCATACATTAAAAACAATCAGTCAATCAATCAATAAATGAAGAAGTACCTATGAAGCACCTATAATGAGCTAGGCATTGCTCCTGGTAATGTGGATATAAATACAAAAATGTCACTTTCACTGCTATCAAGGAACTTATGTTGTATCATTGGAGTCTACTTGTGTATATCTACCTTACTATTTATGTCTCAATATAGTTTCCGTATATACTGAGTACACAAATGAATTCCACACATATTAATACAGATATATGCATACTAATATACACACATGTACACTGTAGTATTCAGAAATGTGCACCAATGTGTACATAACAATATACATACACATGAGTATGTAGGTATATATATAATAGTAAATCTACATACAGATAGGTTTAGGGTATATAATATATATAGGTTTCCTAGATACAGGATTCACATATGGATAGTGGGTGTGTGTGTGTGTGTGCATGCGTGTATGCATACACCTATATACATACACATTTCCTCTATTTAGCTATATATGTTTGAGAGGAAAACATTAGCAATTGGAGGGTCAGGTGACATGAGCTAATCATTTAAGGAATAAGGATTTTAAGTTTTAAAGGTGAAGAGGGAGTGAATTCCAAGCTTAGCGATAGTCATAAACAATCATCAAGCATTTATGAAGTGCCTACTAAGTGTGGGCACTATATCAAGTACTGAGAATTCAGAGATTATAGTGAGATAGTCCATGTCCTTCAGGAGTGTGAATCTGTGATAATTCACCTATAGAGATAATTAGCCCAGTGATTGCCAAAGAAGTGATACTAAATAAATGAAAAGAAGTTAAAGATATTTACCTGAAATCAGGGGTGTAGAAGTTAGCTCTGATCTTCTCAATTGTCAAATATTCATAGTGAGCATTTACACCTCTTAAGTAATCAATCTTATAAATCAGGGTTTTATTCATTATTTTGTTGCTTGTTTGGCCTTGAGAATTGTTAATAATGCAGATTAAACATATTTTTTCTAGAAGCAATTGATTTGATTATGGATGGCTAGACAGACTATGGAGTATTGTCTAGTTGGTCTATGTCTGTTTGCTTGAAATTGAAAGCTGTTGAAATCAGCAGAAAAATTTTATTCTACCATGGCTCTTCCGAAACAACAGAAATAAAATCATGCAGTCTTTGGAGCTATACAACAGGGGAAAATTACCAGTGGTGCAACTGTTACATATCTTTTCATGACCCAACTATGTCTTATTTGGCAACACAAGAATAGAGTGTTTTGTCATATCGGGATTTCCTCCCTGTACATAGATCAAAGATACTTCCCCATTGTGAAGAACAATTGGAGAAGACATAGGGAAGATGGAATCTTATTTTTTTTAATATTTTTTTATTTTTAATTTACCACACACGGTTCTACATAATTTTGAGTTCCAGATTTTCTCCCCTCCCTTCCCCCTCCCTCTCCAAGACGGCATGGAATCTCATATAACTACCATGTATAACTTTGCATTGAATTAATTTATACACTAGTCAAGCTGTGGAGAAGAATTATGTCCAATGGAATTAATCATGAGAAAGAAGAATCAGAACCTAAAAAAAACCCAAAAACAAAAACAAAAGAGAAGAAAAAAGGCGAGCATGTAGTGTGCCTCAATCTGCATTCAAACCTCACAGTTCTTTCTCTGGATGAAGATAGCATTCTCCATCGTGAGTCCCCTGGAGTTGTCCTTGCACCTTAGGTTGCTGAGAAGAGCGAAGTATGTCAGGGTTGGTCCTCACGGAATCCATATATCTGTGGCTGTGCACAATGTTCTCCTGGCTCTGCTCCGCTCACTCAGCATTATGTTGTGTAGGTTTTTCCAGGTTGCTACGAAGTCTGCATCATCCCCATTTCTTATGGCACAATAGTATTCCATCACCTTCATATACCACAGCTTGATCAGCCATTCCCCAATTGATGGGCATCCCTTTGATTTCCAATTCTTGGCTACCACAAAAAGAGCCACTATAATTATCCTTGTACATATGGGTCCTTTTCTTGCTTGTGTGATTTCTTTGGTATACAACCCTAGAAGTGGTATTGCTGGGTCAAAGGGTATGAACATTCCTATGGCCCTTTGGGCATAGTTCCAAATTACTCTCCAAAATGGCTGGATCATTTCACAACTCCACCAGCAATGTAACAATTTTCCAATTTTCCCACATCCTCTCCAGCATTAATCATCCTCCTGCTTTGTTATTTTGGCCAATCTTACAGGAGAGATGTGGTATCTAAGAGTTGTTTTGATTTGCATTTCTCTAATCAGTAGTGATTCAGAGCATTTTTTCATATGCCTATAGATAGCTTTAATTTCTTCCTCTGAAAACTGCCTGTTCATATCCTTTGACCATTTCTCAACTGGGGAATGGCTTGTATTCCTATATATTTGGCTCAGCTCCCTGTATATTTTAGAGATGAGGCCTTTCTCAGAGATACTAGTTGCAAAGATTTTCTCCCAATTTTCTGCTTCCCTCCTAATTCTTGTTGCATTGGCTTTTTTTGTACAAAACATTTCAATTTGACATAATCAAAATTATCCATTTTGCATTTTGTAATGCTCTCTATCTCTTGTTGGGTCATGAATTCTTTACTTTTCCACAAATCTGATAAGTAAACTATTCCTTGCTTTCCCAAATTATTTAGAGTATCAACTTTTACTCCTAAATCATGAACCCATTTTGACTTTATTTTGGTATATGGTGTAAGATATTGGTCTATGCCCAGTTTTTGCCCTACCATTTTCCAATTTTTCCAACAGTTTTTGTGAAATAGTGAATTATTAGCCCAGAAACTGGCCTCTTTGGGTTTATCAAAGAGTAGATTGCTATAGTTGTTGACTTCTTCAGAAGATGGAATCTTATAACGGGAAAAGTCTTGGCCTGGAATAGATGTTGAAAGACTTTGATTCTTAACTTTTTCTTGACTTTTCTCCTAAGAAGCTACGCAACTTTGTTCAATTTACTTTATCTCTCTGGGCCTTAGGTTTCTTCATCTTTAAAATAAGTAATTAAATAATATCTAAATCCACTTCTAGATATTAAATTGTGGCTTTTAAACATACTTTTTACTTACTTAGCTTTACTGACTGTCCTAATTGCATTGATTTTGAAATTAATCAGTAATCATAACTTCTTGTATAGAGAAAAGCATATCAGGCATACTGAAACTACACCAAAGAGCTTTGGGGTTCCTTGCTGAATAATTTCCATAGAAGAATAGTTGCTCTTCCTCATATAAGATTATTTGAGGATTGATGGTCCTTATTAATATTAATAATGAAAAATTTGAGGAATAAAAAGATTTTTCAAAAAATGCCTATCAAAATCTTAGTGAGAAATTATTTTAAATCACTTATTTCCTCCCCATTATGGTCTTTTCCCTCAAGGAGTTTACATTCTGCTGTGAATAATGGCTATTAATATTTTGTAATATAGGACAGAATATTCATGGCCAACAGTTAATACATTGATAATTTGAGTCATCAGATTTATACTACTTATTCCTTTCCCTTATAAGATATTCTTTATTGTCAAAAAGATGTAACTAAGATATAGACTTTGCAAATATGGAAATTTTTTTTTAAAGTATGAAGCTTCCTCTCTGGAATCCTATTAAGAACAGATATATAATAAAAATATAACAAATAATTTTCCCTGCCCATTTATATCCATATCCCTTTTTAAAGGCAATTGAGAAATACATATAGAACAAAACCTAAGCAACATCAAAAACAAAAGTAAACAAAACAGGGAAAAAATAAAAACAACTGTTGAAATATAGATATCTTTAGTTTTTTTTTTTTAATTTCAAAGATATTACTTTGAGTCCCATTTGCATCTTTGAAAGAAGCTTCTGAGATAACTTTTAAAATCACATATTCCAAAGTTTAGTAATATGTACAAACAATCTCTCCTCACTTCACAGTAATCAATATTGTGTTTTCACACTAGTTATAAGTAAATGCAGTCTGTACTTCCTCCCCACCTTGGAGACTAAGTGCTTTAAATTTATGGTGCTCCCATTAAATGAATGGTTAAGGCCTTAACATTCCATATGTGTCATAAATTAATCATTTGTAGCTTGTGGCTAATGCGTTATTTTCACTTACAAATACAGATTGTCAAATATTTGAATGAAATATAACATCTGTGGTTGTGTGTATCACTGTTGCCTGACAGATACATGTTACTAACTTAACTTTCCTAGTTTCTTATTTTACTTTAAGGATTTAATCAGGGAAACTATGTTATAAGACTTAGCTTATTTTACAACATAGTGTCAATATTATAGCACCCTCAGGTCCATATGATCCTCTCCTCTTCTGTTTTTTGGAGCTTATATTAAATGAAAAATTAGCCATACATGTACAACCACAACAGCTGTCTGTGAAAGAGTAGGTACAATGAGGGAAAGTTAGGGCAAGAGTGTTCTTTACTTGGAACTTCCTTTGGTCCTTGAATGATAGGTATAACCAAAAGCTTTAGCCTAAGTATTCTGCTCCAAGATGTCAAAAGAGGTTGTTAGTCTTCTTTATTCTCTCTCTGTCTCTCTCTCTGTCTCTCTCTCTTCTTTCCCCCTTTCATCTGTTGCCCTTATGCTACCTATTATTTCTAGCAAATCTCCATGTTTATTCCTTTCAACTATATGTTTTGGTGTACTCCACTTTTGGATTGCTCTTATCTGTCTTTATAATGTTAATATTTCACTAATTTAAGTTGTATTTTAGGGCAGATCAATATTAACATTTTAGACCTTCCAAGTTTTTATGGTTTTTCTGAGATTACTTGAATCTCACTTTGCAACCACAACCAGTATTATTATAGATCTGAGAATGTTGTTCTATAGGAGTGCAGATGCTACCATGATATTGTGTAAGTCCTAGACTTGCTAGCCAATCAGTATATAGCCAATAAGCTATATGCCAGAAAATATATATATATATATATATATATATATATATATATATATATATATATATATATATACAGTTTAAATTATAGATAATCAATAGAGGCAGGATACCAGTTGGGAAAGGAAATTAGAAAAGCTTCTTGTAGGAGGTGGGATTTTACTAGGGCTTGAAAGGAGACAGCAAAACCAGGAGGAAGACATGAGAAGAGAGAGCATTCTAGGCATGGGGGACAATTAGTGAAAATGCAATAGAATTGGTAGATAGACTGTCTTGTGCAAGGAACAGTCAGGATACAAATGTCATTGGATCACAGAGTATATTGTGAGGAGTAAGGTATAGGAAGACTGCAAAGGTAAGAAGGGTCTTGGTTTATGAAGGGATTAAATATGATTTGGCAAATTGATTATGATTGAAATATAGTCCTAAAACAAGAATTTTAGTATTTTTAAGTCTCTGTTGTTCTTGAAATTATTTCAAATAAGTAAGGGGAAGTACAAAAATTAGAATCATTTACATTAAGATTGGAGTTAAAAGAGATGTCCCATGTAACCACATCTACTTGATGTGCTAGAAATGCTTGCTCTAGCAATTAGACAAAATAGAGTAAATAAGCATAAACAGAAAAGAACCAAAATGATCACTTTTTGAAAAAGATATAATGATAAAATCTGATAACTCTAGTGTATCAACTAAAATTAATTGAAACACTAACATCTGAAAAGTTAACAGTGTATAAAATGAATCCACACAATTCAAGAAGACACAGAAGTATGAGATAGAGAAATTCCAGGTAAAATATTTTAAAAAAATTACTTGTGAGCCTACCTACTTAGATACACACAATAACTATATAAATACAATGAGAAAACATTGAATCTAAATAAAAATAGACCTAAGAATTAGAAAATAATATTTGTTACTTGAGGTTAGGTCAAGCCAATATAATAAAAATTACAATAATAAGTAATTTACTTACTGGCCATCAAAATATCAAAGGAATACTTTATAGAATTAAAAAATAATAACAAAATTCATCCAGAGGAATAAAATGTCAAGAATCTTAAGGGAAATAATGGAAAAAATGGAAAGTAAGGGGGTATAGACATATCACATCTCAATCTAAGCTATAGATCTGTAATTATTAAACCATTGCTACTGTGGACAATGGAACAGAATAGGCATGTAGCTTGCAGAGGTAAAGAAATCCAATAGTTCAATCCCAAAGACCCCAGCTCCCAGAGCATGGAATTACTGTCACAAAAACTGCCTGGAAATAGTTGAAACTGAAATCTCATGTCATATACTAAAATAAGCTCCAACTGGATATGAGTCCTAGATATAATGGGTCACATCATAAACAAATTCGAGGATTTGTAGAGAGGATCATAGAAGATAAAATGGACAGTTTTGATTATATAAAATTTAAATTTTTGCACAAATCCAATATAGCTAAGATTATAAAGAAAACATTTGGAGAAAAACAATCTTCATAGCAAAATTTCTCAAATAGAAGTCTCTCCAAGATCTATAGGGAAATGATTCAAATTAAAAGAGAAATTTTTCAGTGGATCAGATTAGGTACAAAGCCCACAAAGAAGCAAGAGAACACAGCATAGGTAGGACCAAAGGTACTTGGATAAAGAATCACCATCTCACACACTAGTGGAGAAAATAGTTTGATATAAATTGAGTATGGAGCAAAATCTAGCAACTCTTCTGTAACCATACTATGGTTCCCTTTCCTGCAAAAATGCTACACTCAATACAAATAATCCTCAGGAATTAATACCTAAACTAGCTGTGGGATCTAGATACATATACGAATGTGCTCTGAATCACTAATATTAATCAATCAATCAAAAAATGTTTATTAAGCACTTACTATGTGCCTGGAACTATGCTAAGAACTAAGGAAACAAAGAAGCAAAGAAAAAAATCCCCTCCTTTAAGTTCAGCTTCTAATGAGGTAGACAACATGAAAACAACTGTGTACAAACAAGATTTATTTGGGATAATTTGTAAGTAATCTAAGAAGAAGGGCTCCAGCACTAACAGAGACCAGAAAATACTTCTTGCAAAAGGTATAATTTCTGATGAGACTTGAAGGAAGCCAAGGAAATCATGAGGCAAAGGAACATTTCAAGGATGGGGAACAACCAATGAAATTGCATGGAATAGAGAAGATGTCATTTAAATTGTGATCCTGGCTGACTGGGAAGATAATGGTGGCATTGTCAGTTAGACAGATGTTAGGAACATAGGAAGGTTTCCGGAAGTGGTGGTCTGGAAAATGATTAATACCATCTCAGAAAAAAATGTACTCACAGCAAATTTTCAGTTTAACCTACATTATTAACATTTTCTCTATCCTTTTGTAAAAGTCTAGATAATCAAGAAAACACTAAATCAAGCCCTTTTTGAAGCATTTGCCTTTTTTATAGATGTAATTGAAAATATAGCAATTGCCACTCTCCCATAGATCCCTGTTTATGGGGAAAAGATGAGGAGCTCAGTTTTTCGACATGCGTAGTCCAAGATGTCCTCATGATATTCAATTCAATATGGAATTGGAAAAGCAATACGTGAGGTCAAAAGATAGGTTAGGAGTGGATAAACAGGGCAAGATAGCTTTCTATGCCACATTGCCTGTATATCTTATTTCATAGTTGCATGTAAAAACTTTTTTTGAACATCTGTTTTTAAAACTTTGAGCTCCAAATTCTCTCCCCTCTTCCCTCCCCACCCACACTCCCTAAGAAGGCAAGCAATTCAACATAGGACACATGTGTATCATCATGTAAAACCCTTCCACAATACACATGTTGTGAAAGACTAACTATATTTTGCCCCTTTCTATCCTATCCCCCTTTATTAAATTATTTCCCTTGACCCTGTCCCTTTTGGAAAGTGTTTGCTTTTGATTACCTCCACCCCCTATCTGCCCTCCCTTATGTCATCCACCACTTTTTATCTTCTTCCTCTTTCTTTCCTATGGGGTAAATTACCCAATTGAGTGTGTATGTTCTTTACTCCTCAGGTCAAATCTGATGAGAGCAAGATTAGCTCATTCCCCCTCACCTGCCCCCTCTTCCCTTCCTACAGAACTGCTTTTTCTTGCCACTTTTATGCAAGATAATTTACCCCATACCACCTCTCCCTTTCTCCTTCTATCAATATATTCTTCTCTCATCCCTTAATTTTATTTTATTTTTTTGGATATCATCCCTTTATATTCAACTCACCCTGTGCCCTCTGTCCATATATATATATATATATATATATATATACATACATGTGTGTGTGTGTGTGTGTGTGTATTCCCTTAAGCTTCCCTAAAACTGAAGTCTCATGAATTATAGACATCATCTTTCCACGTAGGAAGGTAAAAAAAAAGTTCAACTTTAGTAAGTCCCTTATGATTTCTCTTTCTTGTTTACCTTTACATGCTTCTCTTGATCCTTGTGTTTCAAAGTCAAATTTTCTATTCAGCTCTGGTCTTTTCACTGAGAAAGCTTGAAAGTCCTCTATTTTATTGAAAATCCATATTTTGCCTTGGAGCATTATACTCAGTTTTGTTGGGTAGGTGATTCTTGGTTTTAATCCTAGCTCCATTAACCTCCGGAATATCATGTTCCAAGCCCTTCAGTCCCTAATGTAGAAGGTGCTAGATCTTGTATTATCCTGATTGTGTTTCCACAGTGCTCAAATTGTTTCTTTCTGGATGCTTGAAGTATTTTCTCCTTGATCTGGGAGCTCTGAATTTGGCGATAATATTCCTAGGAGTTTTCTTTTTGGGTACTTTTTGAGGAAGCGATCAGTGGATTCTTTCAATTTCTATTTTACCCTCTGGCTCTAGAATATCAAGGCAGTTCTCCTTGATAATTTCTTGAAAGATGATATCTAGGCTCTTTTTTGATCAGGGCTTTCAGGTAGTCCAATTGTTTTTAAATTATCTCTCCTGGATCTATTTTCCAAGTAAGTGGTTTTTCCAATGAGATATTTCACATTGTCTTCCATTTTTTCATTCCTTTGGTTCTGTTTCATGGTATCTTGATTTCTCATAAAGTCACTAGTTTCCACTTGCTCCAATCCAATTTTCAAGGTAGTATTTTCTTCAGTGGTCTTTTAGACCTCCTTTTCCATTTGGGTAAATCTGCCTTTCAAGGCATTCTTCTCCTCATTGGCTTTTTGGAACTCTTTTGCCATTTGAGTTAGTCTATTTTTTAAGGTGTTATTTTTTCAGTATTTTTGGGTCTCCTTTAACAAGTCATTGGTTTGTTTTTCATTGTTTTCTTGCATCACTCTCATTTCTCTCCCGAACTTTTTCTCTACTTCTCTAATTTGCTTTTCCAAATCCTTTTTGAGCTCTTCCATGACCTGAGACCAGTTCATGTTTTTCTTGGAGGCTTTTCATGTAGGTTCCTTGACTTTGTTGACTTCTTGTGGCTGTATGTTTTGTTCATCTTTGTCATCAAAGAAAGATTCTAAAGTCTGAGTCTTAATAGGTGTCCATTTTTGCTGCCTGGCCATGTGCTCAGCCAACTTACTTGACCCTTGAGTTTTTCGTTTGGGTATGACTGCTTGTAAAGTACAGAGTACTTTGTCCCAAGCTTGAGGGGCTGTGCTGTTGTTTTCAGAGGTATTTCTACACAGCAAGCTCTGCCACACCAGCAATACACCTCCCCCAAGAACCACCAACCTGGACCAGTCTCAGATCTAAGCTGCCTCTGCACTCCTGCTCAGATCTGCCCCTTAATTCCTTCCACCAGGTGGGCCTGGGGCTGGAAGCAACTGCAGCTGTAGCTCTGTAAGCAGCCTCAGAGGTGCATCACCTTCACTGCCCCCTGGGCAGTGGCCAAACCATGAACTCCTTTCTCTGTGTCCCAGAAGCTTTTCCCAGTAACCTTCTCTGTTGTCTTTGGTGTTTGTGGGTTGAGAAGTCTGGTAACTACCACAGCTCACTGATTCAGGGCACTAAGCCCTGTTTTGCCTGGCTCCCTGTCTGGTTGGTCCAGGCGTGGCTCACACTGGGCTCTGCTCTGCTCCACTCCCCATTCCGTGAGATAGACCTTACCCAAATAGCATCTAGGCTCTCCTGGGCTGGAGCCCTGCTTCCCTCTGCTATTTCATGGGTTCTGCCATTCTAGAATTTGTTCAGAGCCATTTTTATAGGTGTTTGGAGGGACCTTGGGGTGGAGTTCACACAAGTCCCTGCTTTCCAGCTGCTATCTTGGCTCCCCACCCACCCAGGATAGGATAAATAAGCCTGAGAATCATCTGCATTGATATGATAAATAAATCCATAGTAGCTGCTGAGGTCACAAAGTGAAATATTAAATAAACTCAAGACAAAAAGGACCCATTTCAGAACCTTAGGAGGATATACATGGTTATTGGGTAGAACTGAAATCTCCTCTGGGACTAAGAGTCAGGGAGGTAGGTGGAGAACCAGGAGAAAACAGTATAACTCTTGTTGTGGTTGCCCTGATAGAGAAAACTCACCCTCCTTTGAGTCACTTTTCTTGGCCATGAGGTGATCTGGAGAGCAGAAAACACATACTTTTTGCAGTAATGGATAAAGTGTCTCAGTGGACTGTGCTTTGATGTTATTATTGATGTTGAGTTGAAGCTAGGTTCTGAATGCCCTGAGAGAATGGAGGCTAACTCCCAACAAGGATGGGGTGAATTTGCAATTTGAAACCAAAGGCACTGTGCAGAATGATTACATATTGTGGCATAAGGGTAGTTGTGGTACTGTTGAAGATGATTCCCATAACTGAATATTAAGAAGAGAGTGAGATCCCACCTCTCTTCTCACTTTCTCATTGGTTGAGCACATACATTTTTTGGGTCAGGCCATGGTTCTAAAATGGACCACTGGACCTCACTTTGTAGAATGCTGATTTACATAATCAAGATATTTAAAGATAAAGAGTTCTGTCTGCATGGTTCTCCTATCATTTTAATTATAATCTGTGTAATTACTCCCAGAGGAGGAAATGGCAAACCATTTCAGTATCTGCCAAGGAAACTCCAAATGGAGCCACAAAAAGTTGGACATGAATGAAACAACTGAGCAGCAACAAAAATGTGATTATACCATTTATGCCAGAAACAAACAATATTTTATTTCATCAGCATGGAAACATCCCAGTGTGGGAACTTATTTCACTGATGCGAATTGCAGCAGGTCTCTGATTTAGTAGTTGCATCTTTAGGAGTTGTCTGAAGCAATTAGAAGAGATTCATCTAGGGTTACATATAGTAAATGTCAGAGGTGGGATTTGAACCTGTCTTCCTGACTCCATACCTTATACTTAATCTGTTTTTTCTTGCTGTTGCTTTTATTACAATTACTCATCTATGATAATAAATTTAGTTACTTTGGAAGATAGATTATTTATAATATTCTGTAATGGTTAATAATCACAATCTACCATGTAAACCAAAAATAAACCACTTTATTTATATACTATTCAGTAAAATTAGTGTCTGTTAGCCTTACATTAATTTGATTTTCTAAATTGTAGGATACATACTCTGTTCTAAAGTTGTATTGTCTATGATTATTTTTCATCTTTAAAGACACTTCTGGAACATGATGTAAAATGTGTATGAATGTAAAATAGTTAATCTATTAGGAATCAGCATAAAACATTCTTTAAAAATCAGCAGTGATTATTTTGAAAGAAAATACTCATGCCTATCCTCAAATTTCAGAATTCTGAACTATAATATTTTACAATGAGCCCATTGGTCAAGTGAAATTGACTGCTGGGAAATATATTATTTCCTTTGACTCTGAATAGTTTACTGGAAAGGATCTCAAAATATATCCTGGACAACACTTACTCTACACAGAGACATGAATAGTTTTTTTTAACAACCTCTCATAAAATAGACTAATTTAAATTCTTCTATTTTATGGAATCTTAAAGCCATATCAGCTAATATATAACTTCCCTTCTCAGTCTATAAGATCACCAATTGATTACTTAATAGAGTCCTCGTGTATTCTACTAATTCCTTGAGAAGATATTATCTAACTTTTCCTCAGAGAACTACATAAAAAGTAAAGGTACTTTAAATTTAAAACTTCTCAGTGTTTTAACTGTGGCCATTAATTATTACCATAGAACCAATATTTTAAATGTATAGATCTCCCAGACCTGTTATGTCTATTTGGACCCAGTCCCAAATGATCTTCCTTCACACAGTGGGGAATAAAACAGAAGTTCACACAGACCTATTTTAATTCTGACTGTCTCACTACTTTGACTTGAAAAATGTATTCAATAAACTGTACTCACAGATTTATAGCTACCGAAAGAGACAAGATCTTCTTCCATTCTCATGTAGGACTCAAAAATGCACTTTTCCAAACCATCCTTCTCTACAATCCCCCAATCTGTGCCTAAAATTATAGCTGAGAACCAGCTTACAAGGGAGAAAAACACCATAAATGGTCCTGGTTTGGCACATCATAAATTGCTTTTCCAGAAATCCAGTGCCCACCAAGTACTTCATAGATGGCTTGAGGAAATGGCTGTATACAAAAGGAACACTTTATAAAGAGCTACATTTGAAGGTTGTCTACACATGATTCATTTCAATAGCTTCCTTCTTGGCCCTTAGATTTTATTTTACACATATAATTGCCTGCAATGTTTTGTTTCCTAGAATCTGAAGATCTGACTCTGGCTCTGTGCTCTCTTAAGTTATTCAGAAAAAAAAGAAGAAGCATTGGTTACTCCCAATGCACAAATAAGTTTATGGCTTTGCTTCAGCATTTTTATGTTTTCCTTTACGTAGTGCAAGCCATAACTATATCTTTTGCAGTAGCCATTTTAAAGAGTCACAGCTGCCTTTTGGAGGCAGTATCTTGGAGCTGCAATCCTAAATTGTTGCAATCTGTTATCTCTGCCAGGAGAGGCACCAATCTTATTTAATACTTTAGGGAAATTAGCCTTTTTAATATTAAGGAAACCATAAATGTAGAAGCTTCTCTCCTCTATTTATCAGTTCTGAGGTACACATATACATCAAATGCACATATTATAATAACACATTTATAAAGCTCTTTCAAGTTTGCCAAGCATATGCCTCACAATAGTCATGGAACTGAACTGAGTAAGTACTGCAATTCTCATTCTATCCAGGAAGACACTAAGGCTTAGAAAGAATTTACTTGCCCATGGGTCACATAGCTAATAACTACGTATCTGAAATAGGTTTTGAAGCCAGGTTTCCTGACTTTAAGTCCAGAACTTTTCCTATGAACATCATCCTACAGTTTTTGCTTCTGAATCAGTCATACTTTCTAGGTATGAGACAAATTTTAGCACAATTCAATAGTATGCTGGGATTGAAGTCAGGAAGATTTGGATTCCACTTTCAACTCTGGTGATAGCTTTATAATCATGTGCAAGCTATTTCAAATCTAAGTCTTAGGAAAGTCTCTCTGGCTTACCTTCTAAGTTAGAGAATCACAGAGCAGGAAGAAACTTTGTAATTCATTGAGTCCAATGCCCATCATTTTACAGAGAGGAAAGTGAGGCATAGAGAGACCACATAGGGAGCAAAGAAAGGAGCTAGTATTTCAATTTCAGGCTGATAAAAATGAAATTTAGCTCTGTTTCCACTGGGTTTCAACATGCATTGAAATGGGAAGCACATGTGTAAGAAACCACAAATCTGCGATAGAATTGCTTTGTTGATGCAGCTAAAATTTCTTGCTGTAATATTATAACAATTGCTTTAAAATATTTTAGTTGTTGTTCTAGGGGAAAGGTTTATTGGGACTCAATATTGCTTTTGATAAACCTTGAGAACTGTGTGGGAATGCCAGATGGCATCTTGTTCCACCAGAGTGTGTCTTTCCATATATTTCTAAGTACTCTGAGGAGGAGGTTAAAGGACATTTACCTATCACAGTAAACGATTTCATCTCCTTTGTGGATCGCTACTGCCAAGTGTTCTGACAAAAGGAGCTCACCCGCATTTAACTTTAGTTTCTATAAGTTGTCATGTTTCAAAAGTAGAACTGAGTTTGTTCTGAACTACATTTCTACAGAATGATTGGTTTTACAGCAATTAAGATTGCACAGCTATTTTCCTTCCTGACAACTCTGTGATTAAAGATTAACATCATTTTTCTGAGAGTGACATAAATTTGCTTGCTTTTCTTTTTTATCTTTTTTGCTTTACTATTCATATTAAATCAGCACAATTTCCTCCATAGGGCTATATAGCCTTTCATAAGGAGAGAATATTCTAATAGCTAAGTCAGCCTAATGCCTCCTTTTTTTGTTTTCTTGGGGGCTACACCCACAGAAAATCTGCCATAGCATATATTCATCTGTGTATTATATTTTAAAGTGATAGTTTCTGTCTATAATTCAGCACTTCGTCTCTTAACGCAGAAATGTGCGTGCCATTACCAATAGTTGTTAACATCATGTCATTACAGATTTTTTTGAGGAACCTTCATTCTCTGCTTTAATTACTTATAGATGAGGCATGGTTATAAAGTTCTTACTTTTATATTTTGAGATAACTATTATTTCATCGTGAAGGTATTCTAGTTCCTGATGCAGACTACAACTTCCTAAGAGGCTGTTAGCCAAAAAGTCATTCTAAGTACAGCTTCGGATAATACGCATCCCTCTACAATTAGCAAGATTAATATTTAGACAGAGCAGGTAGGTAGCCCAGAGGATAGAGTGCTAAGCCTGGAGACAGGAAGAGTCCTCTTCCTGAGTTCAAGTCCAGCCTCAAGGCACTTAATAGCTGTGTTGCCCTGAGCAAGTCACTTTACCCTCTTTGCCTCAGTTTCCTCATCTATAAAATGAGCTGGAGAAGGAAATGGCAAATGATTATAGTATCTTTGCCAAGAAAACCCCAAATAGGATCATGTTGGCCATGACTGAAAAATGAATGAATAACAAAATTCATTAGCTATTAGGCAAATAGTTTGCCTGTAATCAATCTGGACTGTAATCAAACCATTCCAGTTTTGTGAGACATACCACAGTTTGTAGTCCATTGTCATAGATTTTGAGAAGTCAAAGTTATCTCCACATTAAGATGAAGAATCAGAGGAAGACTTTAGTAACAAATTATAAAAGGATGTGACCAAATCTTTTAAAATTTTAAAATCCTGATCGTCCAGCAAATCAATGTTTAAGTTGAAAGTGTAAGATACCAAAAACTTCACAGGATCATAAGTTGAGATCTGGAAGGAAGTCTAGAGACCATTGTGTTTAATCTCCCAATGGCATAGATGAAGAAAATGAAGTGAAGAGAGGTTTCATGGTTTGCCAGGATCACATAGCTAAAAAGTTATCTGAGGAAGGATTTGAACCTGAGCCTTCCTAACTTCAATTTCAGTGCCCTAGGTATGTCACACTTCTTCTCTGAATTACTAGTAAAAAAATGTTTACTAAGAGATACACATGATCAAGTGGAAATCAGCAACCTAGTGGCACATTTCTAATTCTACAAGAGAGCCACATTGAGAATTCCTGTTCCCTATCCTTAGCTTCTTGCACTCTGATGCATACTAGTTAACACTTATGTCAGATGTTTGGTGAAAAAGGCAAGGCCTTATCCCATCATTAAACAAACCCAAGCACCCTCCTCAGAGGAACAGGTTCTAAATCCTAAAAGACAGATCGATAGGAAAAAATGCTCATTGTTTCCTTATGATTTCTGAGAAATTTTTGCCTAAGATAGAATGAAGGGACTGAGTCAAAATGGGTATGTATAGAATATGACTTAGATGGACTAGTTGATAACCTGCAGTGATGGGAATTATGATGAAAATTATGGAACTAGGTCTATGTGTACATATGCATGCATTTCCATAAATATTTATCAAATTATAACTCTAAATTACTACAGAGTTTGTGAGGTAGTACACTTACACAAATGATGGTACAATTGTTCAACAAAATATTCTTGGAATTCTTTTGAAGATGTTTTCTAAACCTGTCATCTTTTTTGCATGCCCTTAGTACTGATAAATCAGAATTGGGCATGTTGTGTGTATAAATAGGGGCAGAGAACAGATTTCATTAATATCAATATTGCTAGATGAGGTAAACTTTCTCTGTCAAAGAAGGTCTATTTATTTTCTCAAATTAATATAGTCTTAGAGTGTTGCTTAGAGTACTAAGGGTTTAAATCAGTGGTGTCAAACTCATATACAAAATACCACCAAGAAACTGTACATAAGCACCACTGTGGGAACATATTGACTTCAAAAAAACCCACATGTTAACATTATAAAAGTTTTATTTTATTTTTATTTAGTTAGGTAAATATTTCTCAATTGCATTTTATTTTTGGTTCAGGTCCCATTTGGGGGTGTTTTGGTCTGCATGTGTTCCATGGGGTATGTTTCTAATATTTCTATTTTAAATGATTTGTTCAGGGCCACACAGTCAGTATGTGTCAGAGGCAAGACTTGAACCTAGTTCTTCCTTTTTTTTTGTTTCAGTCTTTACCTACTCTGAAGTCCCTTATATGTGCACACACATATCTCTACATATATACATACACATATACACACATACCTATATACTTGGTCAAAAACAGTTATGACACTTAAGGTTCTGGTAATTTTAGCTTGTGTGGTAAAAAGGTCGATTCTGAAGGCAAGAGATCTATAGCTTCCCATATAGACTATTATGAAGGGCTTTTCTTTCGATTATGTAAGCTTTGGTGTGATTGAATAAAGAAAACCCAAATAAAGAAAAAAAGAGCATCCTTACTTTATATTCATACCTGAGAGTCTCTCTGTTTCTCTCTCCCTTCACATTCTTTCTTAAGTTTTTATTAAGGTTTAGCATCAGATTGGATAAATCTAGCAGGCAATTTTGAGTGTTAGAATAAATTCAGTTTACACTTCTACTTGGGTGCTCATATAGCTGCATATTTGCCATGTGAATCATGCTGAGGATCTTTTCTGAATACTCTACATAAAAATATTAGGTTATTTTTTCTTTTAAAATATATTTTATTTCATCAAATATTCCCTAGTGTAGGCAAAACATTTTAAATATGTATATATATATACATATATACATATATATACATATATATATATACATATATATATATATATATATATATATATATATATATATATATTGAATTACAAATTATCTCCTTCTCTCTCACCTCTCTTTCCTCCTTGAAAAGGTGGAAAGGCAAGGAATTTGATACCTATGATACATTTGAAGTCTTGTAAAACAAATTTCCATGTTAGTAAAAGAAAGAACAAAAAAAACACAAAATAAAAAAAAAAAAAGTTTAAAAATTATGATACAATCTGCATTCAGAGTCCATCAGTTCTCTCTCTGGAAGTAGACAGTTTTCATCGTGTGTCCTTTTGAAATGTCTTGGATCATTGTCTGGATCAGAGTACCTAAGTCTTGTACATTTGTTCATCCTTACAATATTTCTCTTACTGCATACAATGATTTGGTTATATTCACTTCACTTTGTAGCAATTCACATGTCTTCTCAGGTTTTACTGAAACCATTCCTGTTATAATTCATTTCTTAGACATTTTGGGGGTTTTGACTACTGTTTCCTCCCCTCCACATCAGTGCCACTACTCTACATTTACAGTAGAATTTTTACTTGATCTTAATTTTGGATATACCAACCCATAAAATTCCATTACAAGCATTAGATTATAGAGTAATTGTGAAAATTTAGTTTTATATACCAATTATTTGTAATCCCTTTCATACATCTAATTTGATCTTCTTAATGACATAAGAGAGGCAGGGAAAAAACATATACAGCTAAGAAAACTAAAACTCAGGGGAGCCAAGATGGCAGCTGGAAAGCAGGGACTTGCCTAGGGCTCTCCCCCAGGACCCTCCAAACACCTACAAAAATGGCTCTGAAAAACTCTAGAACTGCAGAACCCATGAAATAGCAGAGGGAAGCAGGGCTCCAGCCCAGGACAGCCAGAATGGTTGCAGGGTAAGATCTATCACACACGGAGCTGGGAGCAGAGGGAAGCAGAGCCCAGCGTGGGCTGTGCCCAGACCAACTAAACTGGGAGCCAGGCAAAACAGGTCCTAGTGCCCTGAAACAGTGATCTGTGGCAGTTACCAGACTTCTCAAGCAAAGTTACCAAACTTCAACACCAAAGAAAACAGAAAAGGTTAGTGGGAAAATCTTTGGGCTCAGAGTGAAAGGAGTTTGCGTTTGGCCACTGACCCGGGGGCAGTGGAGGTGGTACAGCTCTGGGGATGCTTACAGAAATACAGCTGCAGTTGCCTCTGGCTCCAGGACCACTTGGTGGGAGGAATTAAGTGGAGGATCAGAGCAGGGGTGCACAGCCTGCTTAGATCTGAGTTGTGGTCAAGGTTGTGGTTCTTGCGGGAGGAGGAGCATTGCTGTGGCAGAGCTTGCTGTGTATAAATGGCTCTGAAAATAACAGCACAGTGACCTCAAGCTTAGGACAAAGTACTCTTTACTCTACAAGCAGACATACCCAAACGAAAAACTCAAGGGTCAAGTAGTTGGCGGGAAACATGGCCAGGCAGCAAAAATGGACTCAGATTCAGACTCAGACTTGTGAATCTTTCTCTGGTGACAAAAAAGACCAAAACATACAGCCAGAAAATGTCAACAAAGTCAAAGAGCCTACATCGAAAGTCTCCAAGAAAGATATGAACTGGTCTCAGGCCATGGAAGAGCTCAAAAAGAATCTGGAAAAGCAAGTAAGAGAAGTAGAGGAAAAACTGGGAGAGAAATGAGAATGATGCAAGAAAACCATGAAAAACAAGTAAATGACTTGCTAAAGGAGACCCCCCAAAAATACTGAAGAAAATAACACCTTAAAAATGGATTAACTCAAATGGCAAAAGAGCTGCAAAAAATCAATGAGGAGAAGAATGACTTGAAAGGCAGAATTAATCAAATGGAAAAGGAGGTCCAAAAGACCACTGAAGAAAATACAACCTTGAAAATTGGATTGGACCAAGTGGAAGATAGTGACTTTATGAGAAATCAAGATATTGTAAAACAGAACCAAAGAATGAAAAAATGAAGACAATGTGAAATATCTCATTGGAAAAACCACTGACTTGGAAAATAGATCCAGGAGAGATAATTTAAAAATTATTGGAATTACCTGAAAGCCATGATCAAAAAAAAGAGCCTAGACATCATCTTTAAAGAAATTATCAAGGAGAACTGCCCCAATATTCTAGAGCCAGAGGGTAAAAGAAAAAATTGAAAGAATCCACCAATTGCCTCCTTAAAAAGATCCCAAAAAGAAAACTCCTAGGAATATTGTTGCCAAATTCCAGAGCTCCCATATCAAGGAGAAAATACTGCAAGCAGTCAGAAAGAAACAATTTGAGTATTGTGGAAACACAATCAGGACAACAAAAGATCTAGCTGCTTCTAGATTTAGGGATGGAAGGGCTTGGAACATAGTATTCCAGAGGTCAATGGAGCTAGGATTAAAACCAAGAATCACCTGCCCAGAAAAACTGAGCATAATGCTCCAAGGCAAAATATGGATTTTCAATAAAATTGAAGACTTTCAAGCTTTCTCAGTGAAAAGACCAGAGCTGAATAGAAAATTTAACTTTCAAACACAAGAATCAAGAGACACATGAAAAGGTAACCAAGAAAGAGAAATCATAAGGGATTTACTAAAGTTGAACTATGTTGTTTACCTTCCTACACGGAAAGATGATGTGCATAATTCATGAGATCTAAGTATTAGGATAGCCAAAGGGAATATACATACATACATATATATACATATATACAAATATGTATATATATATATATATGTACGCATATATACCCACATACATAAACACATTCACACACACACACACACACACACATATACAGACAGAGGGCACAGGGTGAGATGAATATGAGGGGTTGATATGTAAAAAAATAAAGTAAAATTAAGGGATGAGAGAGGAATATATTGAGAAAGGGAGAAAGGGAGAGATATAATGAGTTAAATTATCTTGCATAAAAATAGCAAGTAAAAGTAGTTCTGTAGGAAGGGAAGAGGGGGCAGGTGAGGGGGAATGAGAGAATCTTGTTCTCATTGGATTTGACCTGAGGAGAGAATAATATACACACTCAATTGGGTATCTTACCCCTCATGAAAGAAGGAGGAAGGAGATAAAAAAGGGTAGATGATAGAAGGGAGGGCAGATAAGGGGAGGAGGTTATCAAAAGCAAACATTTTTGGGAAGGGCCTGGGTCAAGTGAGAAAACTGAATAAAGGGGAATAGGATAGGAAGGAGCAGAATATACTTAGTCTTTCACAACATGAGTATTGTGTAGGGTTTTGCATAATGATACAGATGTGGCCTATGTTGAATTGCTTCCCTTCTTATGGAGGGTGGGTGGAGAGGTAAGAGGAGTGAGAATTTGGAACTCAAAGTTTTAAAAACAGATGTTCAAAAAACATTTTTACATGCAGCTAGGAAATAAGATATGCAGGCAACAAGGCATAAAAATCTATCTTGCCCTTTGAGAAAGTAAGGGAAATGGGAATGGTGGGGATTGGGGTCACAGAAGGGAAAGCTAACTGGGGAATGGGACAATCAGAATATATGCCATCTTGGAATGGGGGGGAGGGTTGAAATTGGGAGAAAATTTGTTATTCAAACTCTTGTGAAAATCAATGCTGAAAAGTAAAATATTAAATAAATACATAATGATTAAAAAAAAGAAAACTAATTCTCCTTGAAGTTAGGTGACTTGTCACATGTCTAATAAGGAATGGAACCTGAACAGAATTTCTCACTTACAATCCTGTGTTTTCTTTATTAGACCATTATTTCCTCTATTTATTCAAATTATATATTATAAAATCACTCTAGGAAATATATCTGCAATACCAAAATCTGTATAAAATTAATAATTCAGTAAATTATTGCAATTTGGAGTCGATTCAGGCCTAAAAATGTATACTTTTGAAGCCAGATGAATGTTTCTATTCAGATGTTTGATATCATGTCCAAATCAAATTAATTATCATTGCTTGAAAAATTATTCTATTCCTAGAATTGCCTACCTGTAGATCTTTGTTGCTTTCAACATATAATGACTATTTCCAATTAGTTTTAAGATTTCTCTTTCCATAAAAACCAAATTTCTTAAACTCCTCAGTTAAGCCCATTAACACAAACAATAACTATGTACATTTCAAATTAGAGTCTAGTGATATCAAAGAGCACTTTTCAGAATCTAAATAGCCTCTCTTAAGGGACAAGGCTTTCTTAGTTGGCGACATTGTACTGTGAGTATTCCTGTGAAAGTTAAATTGACAGGGACAGAATATGTTCCTACTGCTTTCCAAATCACTCCATACTCCATCATCATTTACACATCAATATGAAGGCAGTCATTCCATAGAGAGAACATATTAGCATAGATCTAGAGCTGGTAGGGAACTCTTCCATCTATGCATCAATTCAAATCCATACACACATATGTGTACATATGCATATATATGTTTGTGTGTATCTACTTTATGTAAAGTCCGATGCTAGTCACAAAGGATACAAAGACAAAAAATTACTTGATTCCTGTTCTCAAAGATTTTACAATATACAGACATGTAAACTCTTCCTTTTAAACAAACAAACGAATGAGTGAATGAATAAGTAAATAAAATAAATGAATGAATGAATGAATGAATAGATAGGTAGATAGATCAAGAAATAAATAGATAAATAAGTGAGTGAGAGAATAAATAAATAAATGAACAGATAGATAGATAAATAAATAAATAGGTAGATAGATAAATAAATGAATGAATGAATGAATAGATAGATAGATAAATGAATAAATAAATAAATAAAAGAAAAGAAAAACACAAATGGGGTCACAACGAGTTGGACATGACTGATATAACTCCAAAGCAACAAAAATCCAAGTTACAGATAACCACTGGTGATACACATGCCAGTAGAAAGATAGCTCCTTCTCTCAAGTAGCTTCCACTCTACTGAGGGAAGATAGCATAAAAAATGAAGTTGTAAATGAGGAAGGGATATAGAAAACGGATGGTACCCTTGTTGAGCCATGGAGAAATTCCTGGTGAATGTCCTCCTTAAAATACAGGTTAAAGGAGGAATCCAACTCACAAGAAGAAGGGGCTAAAGGGACAGAATGGATTTCCTGTGTAAGAAATCTAGGGGTGGAGTGAACTTCTTTCTATGATGAAGAGAATTTATCAAATTCAAGAGAATTTCTGGAGAGACCATAAGTGCAGCCTGACATAAAATTATTGTGGGCCAGTTGAAGTAATTTCTGGTGTTTGGGGATCTCTTTTTTTGATGATCATTCCACATTGGCCAAGCACCACTAAGAAATACCTATCAATGCAATTTTCAAACATTTTTACTGATTTCTAATTTTTCAAAGTCAATATGATTCTAAAAGTTAGGTTCAAGCTTTTGTAATTTCATGTAGTATCTTTTTATTATTCTTTTTTTCTAATATGCTTAATATCACAGAAGCTGACACTTATTTAGTACTTTATTAGTTGCAAAGTGTTTTACTTCCAGAGTTATAAACCCTGTTTTAAGACAAGAGACAATAGTACAAAAAGTTTGACTGCTTTTGTTCACCCAGCTAGTAAGTATTTGAGGCTGAAATTTAAAATGAAATTACTACAGATTCCTGCCATAGGGGCCTTTCCATCAAACTTGTTCATTTTAACTAAATTATAAACCATTATGAATCAGTATTCTCCTTCTGAAGTTAATTTTGAACTTTATTCTAATAAAGGAATGGATTAGTATTACTATTATATTACTATTCATTACTATATTACTATACTATATATATTATAATATTACTATTATTGCTGTATATTACTAATGGATTATTATTACTGTTACTGTTACTATTACAGGGTTTGCTATGTCCTGCACTGCACTAATTATTAGTAAGAAAAATACAAAAGTCAGGCTCTGCCCTCAAGGATCTTATATATAAAGCATCTAAGGGCAGAGTGGATAAAGCATAGGGCTTTGAGTCAGGAAAACCTGAGTGCAAATCTGATCCCAGACACTTAGTAGGTGTATGATTCTGGGCAAGTCATTTAATCTTCTGTTGTTTGTTTTCTAAACTATGAAATGAGGATAATAACAGCAGTAACTCCCAAGGTTGTTGTGAAGATGAAATGAGATAATTATGAAAAGCTTAGCACAGTGCCTGACACTTAGTGAATGCTATTTAAATGTTGTTATTATTTAATAGAGGGAAACAACACATATGGAACACTGGTAGTAAGGCAAGATGGTTTTGATCTGATAAATAAAAGGAATGGTGAGTAGAGGTATGAAACAGTTGATAGATATTCATGTTCCAGAAGCAATGGTAGTGTTGATTAAAGTAAAAGGTGGTAAATGTAAGGGTGGGTTGGGGGATATGCGCTGTGGCACAGAACTAAGGTGGATAGGATAAAGCATTATCAGGAATCTAGTGCCAGCTAGATAGAGTGGTCTCTTTTCAATCAGAAGAAAACTCAAGTGGGAATTCAAAACCTGAGACACTTGGCTATTCTAGGGCATGGTTGTTAAAGGTCCAGTTTGAAGAGTACAATATTAGTAGCATGAAAGGCAAGGTGCCATGGCAGAAAGGTGACAATGAAATAATGACCTGATTACATACAAAAGTACTGAAATGACTTTCAGAACAACGTTCAATAATTTCCATTTATTATATAATTTGTCTTTTTTGGTGATCGATATGTGGTGCATACACAGTTTTTTAGAACTCTGAAAAAATAATGGTATACAAGAATGAAATACATGAATAATTTAATAGTTGTTGGCTTTTTTATTTCTTAATTTGGAACTATATTTTTCAACTTTTTGTCTATCTGTCCATACAGGAATAAATCAAACAAATGAGTGGATGAAGAAAGTTTTTGGTCCAGATTGTTTGCAATAGATTGGTGAACCAATAGAGTTCATCCATCATTAAATCAATAGAAGGAGACATTTTTAATGCCAGTACACTGCCAGGGTTGTTATATGGCTACAAGTATTAGAAGACTATAGTCTCTAAAAAATTCAAAAAGAATATCCCCCAGTGAGAAAGGGAGAGGCATGTAATGGGCATAAACAAAATGTGCCATGTTACAAATATTGCATCATACAGGGGAAATGCTATAAAGAGAGTCATGAGAGAAATATATGAAAAAGAACATGGACTAGTCAAGTGACAAGAATGAGGAATTACCTGCCAATGGACCATATGTAAGATCTTTTGATTTCTTTGAAAATTCAAGAGAATTTCAGAAAGGCCTCCAGCATGGTGGATCCCATGTTTAGTTTAAGGGAAGATAGGGATAAGATTTTGTATTGGCAATTAAAAAGGGCTCTTAGCACTATATTCAACCAAGTGCCTTTGAAGAGTTTGGCCTTTATTTGCTTGATTAAGTAAGGAGTCCTTGATGACCTCCTTGCCTCAAGGGAAAGCCTAGTTTACATGGGTTTGAGTGACATGTTTGTGACATCAGAGGCTTGTAGACCACGTGGGTTTAAGTCAACATTTTTTGCGATGATTTTAGGTCACGTGGGTGAGTTCATCTGGGTGAGTCCCATGTGTGACTCACCCTTGACCCTGAAAAGGATATAATACCAGGGGCTGGCTTTCCTTTTTTGGAGCTCTGACCTGCAGCAGTAGTGACACATGACTCTGAGCCAGCCATTATTGAGCTCCTGGCTGAACTCAGATGTTGGTAACTATGAATTTTATGTGGTCTGTTCATAAATGTATGTTTGTAACCTGTTTGTATTTGCTCTGAAGTTCACGGTGCTGGATTTTACCCCTGAACTAAGTGAATGATATTTGTATGCTGGATTAAATTGAGATTGTTAATCCCTTAATATTGCTTTCTTTAGTAAAGCAGATCAAAAGAACTTGGGCTTGCAGCATTCTGTGAGCTGGTTGTTGTTGGTTTCACACCCCCACAGCAGATGCTAGCTAGGTTGTTGAAACAAATTTGTGTAGGATGAGCAGGCATGGATGACTTTTAATGTGAATTGGTGGGAAAACACATACTGAATGAATTTGCAATAATATTGTCATACTGGAGAATATTTTTTTTTATCTTGCTATTAATCCACCTATGAATTTGAATAATGGGATTTCACAATTTTGTTTTAGGAGATCCTCTTGAATTCTCTGTAGTTTTCTTTTTCTTCTTTTTTGGCAAGTAATATTCATAGACCTTTGTGGTGGTCTTCTTCCTTATAAATTTAAAGGAATTTAACCTTTAAGCTATGAAAAATTATATTTCTTCTACCCTTTGGGCATTAGCTTAAACCTACTCTTCAATATTTTAAATTATATTTTAAAGGAGAAATTGTGAGTTTTTCTCCCATTTAGCTTCTACTCACTTTAATATTTTGATTTACTTTATCTTGAGAATTTATAGGGTGTCATTTAACTCCCCTAGTAATCATCAACTCAATAAGTTAGACAAAAATATTATATTTAGTGTGGCAATAGTTACTCTTTGGTTTAAAAGCTGTGATTCTTAGCATTTTCTACCTCCTTTTTATCAGCTTTCTATCACATTTGTTGCAGAAGCAGAGGAGGGTCACACATGACAGCCATTTTCTGCTTACAATACTCCTAAGGATTTCCATGACCAAAGCACTCAACAATTATTTGCAAACTAGCTTGTTATTGTTCTCTTCTTACTCAAGTGTGCCCTGTTGCTAGAAGTTGATAGAAATCTGATCAGTTCATTTTGGTCCTATTGTAAACCTACAAAAAAACTTGGGCCTTGTAATCTGTAAATTCCTTATCTTTTTCCCCTGGCTAATTCCCCTTTCCCCCTCTAATTTCTCCATGATTGACCACATCGTATCCTGACTGAGATTAAGCTCAAGTTTATTGTAACATGGATTCAATTTTTCAAGGTTTCTAGGTGTATCTGACCTTTTAAATATTTCAATATTTTATTTACCCCAATTTTATGTAAAAAGAATTTTAACATTCTTTTTTTTATTATGAGTTCCAAATTCTCTCCCATGTTCTTCTTTCCCCTCCCTGTGATGAGAAGATTTGATAAAGGTTAAACCTGTGTAATCATGCAAAGCATATTTCCACATTAATCGTGTTGTGAAAGAAAATATAGACCAAAAAACCCCAGAAATATAAAGTTTTAAAAAGTATCCTATGTGTATTCAGATTCCATCAGTTATTTCCCTGGAGGTGAATGGTAGTTTTCATCATAAATCCTTTGGAATTGTTTTAGATCATTGTATTACTAAGAATAGCTAAGTCATTCACAGTTAATAATTGTACAATATTATTGTTACTTTATACAGTATTTTCCTGGTTCTGCTCATTTAGTATGCATTAGTAAGTCCGTCCAGGTTGAAACAAATGAAAAGTCCAAAAGACAGTTTCTTGGTAATTAATAATCAATTTATTAATTAGGCTAGCAAATAATAAATTGGTCAGTGATTTCTCTTGGTAACCAAAAACTCCATTATGGAGATCCCTGAATGATTAAAGTCCTTTGGAAAAGGAGGTGGACATAATAATAAGGAGGCAGGCTAAGAGTCTTCAGCTCTTCATGCTGAGAAAGTATCTTAATCATGAGACCTAGCTGCCATCACCAGCAATCTAAAAGGAAAAGATGCACCTCTACTCAGACCACTCTGCTTGGTTTGCTCCTTCATAAGCTAATTTACCCTAAATTCTAATGGAAGTTTCCAAGGACAGGGACTTACTTGCCAAGGAGAAGAACTTGTCTAGATTCAATTCAGTTTGTTATGTCTTCTAGTTCCCTCAAGATTGAGAAATATGTACCAGAAGATTCTGGCAATCTCATCTATCCCAATGTCATTTAGAGAATGGCTAGTTTCATAAATGATTATTAATCAATAGAGAAATAATAATTTATCTCAAGGTTTTACTGAGAGCATCTTCCTCATCATTTCTTATAGCACATTTTTCATCATTATTATAAAGCACAACTCAGCCATTCCCGCATTTATGGGCATCCCCTTAATTTCTAGTTCTTTGCCACTCCAAAAGAGCTGCCGCAAATATTTCTGTATATATAAACTTTCCTTTTTTAGTATTAACATCTTTGGGATATAGATCTAGTATTTAGAGGCATTGGTAGGTAAAAGGTTATGCATGGTTTTATAGCCTCTTGGCCTTTGTTCTAAATTTCTCTCTAGAATGGTTGAACCAGTTCACAACTCTACCAACAATGCATCAGTGTTTCAATTTTTCCATATCCTCTCCAACATCTGTAAATTTCCTTTTCTGTTATATCAGCCAATCTAATAGGTATGTATTGGTAGCTCAGAATTGTTTTAATTTCCATTTATCTAATCAACACTGATTTACAACATTCTTTTTCATATAACTGTAGATAGCTTTGATTGCTTGGTCTGAAAACTGCTTGTTCTTATCCTTTGACCATTTATCAACTGGGGAATGACTTGTATTCTAATAAAATTTGTTTCAGTTTTCTATGTATTTGAGAAATGAGGGCTTTACTAGGAAATTTGCAGTAATTTTTTTACAGTTATGATTACTGTGTTTTTATCCCTGCATTCTATTCTCCCCCTATTTATTCTGCTTTTTCTCTCCTTTCATTCTGTTAATCCTCAGAATGTTTTGTTGCTGACTACCACCTTCCCCAATCCACCATCCCTTCTATCACTGCACTGTTCTCTTATCCCTTTCCCTTTCTACTTTTATGTAATGTAAAACAGATTTTTATGCCTGAGTATGTATGTTATTCTTTCTTTATATCAATTCCGATAAAAGTGTAAAGTTCAATCATCCCTTCTTAGTTCCCCCATCTTCCTCTTCTTTTGTAAAAGCTTTTGGTACGTATTTTTATGAAATAACTTACCACATTCTTTTTTCTGCCTTCACCCTTTTCCCATTTTATTTTTCTTAATGTTTTTAGATGTCATCCCATCATGGTTAACTCCTCTGCTCATATATGCTTCTTGTAACTTCCCTGAAAATTATAAAGTTCTTGGGAGTTACAAGTATTATCTTCCTACATAGGAACATTACCAGTTTAACCTTATAGAATTTCTTTTGATATCTCTTTCATATCTACATTTTTGTGCTTCTCTTCAGTTTTGATTTGAAGGTCAAATATTTTATTTGGCTCTGATCTTTTCATCAGGTACGTATGAAAGCCCTTTAATTAAATATCCATTTTTCCCCTGAAGCATTATACTGTTTTGTTGGGTAGGTGTTTCTTGGTTGTAATCCTAGCCTCTTTGCCCTTCAGTATATCATACTCCAAGCGCTTCTGTCCTTTAATGTAGCAGCTGCTAAATCTCGTATTCTCTTTGATGGTGACTCCATGATATCTAATTATTTCTTTCTGGCTGTTTTAAATTTTTTCTCCTTGACCTAGGAACTCTGGAATTTGGCAAAATATTACTGGGAATTTCATTTGGCTTCTCTTTCAGGAGGTGACCAGTGGATTCTTCCAGTTTCTATTTTACTCTCTGGTTCTAAAATATAATATCAGATTTCCTTGATAATTTCTTGAAATATGATACCTACATTTTTTAAAAATATATCATGACTTTCAGGAAGTCTAATAATTCATAAATAATCTCTCTTTTATCTAATTTTCAGGTCACTTGTTTTTTTTTCAAATGGAATATTTTATATTTTCTCTCTTTTTTTTTCTTCTTTTGACTTTGTTTTATTGTTTCTTGAAGTTTAATGGAGTCATTAGATTCCACTTGCCAATTATAATTTTTAAGGAATTATTTTCTTCAGTGAACTTTTGTACCTCCTTTTCCATTTGTCCAATTCTATTTTTTCAGGAGTTCTCTTCAGTTTTGACTTTGCTGTCTTCTTCTAAGCCTGTGTTTTGATTTTCCCTATCTCCATAAGTCACTTTCTTAGATGAAATCCTTTGTTGTTGTTTGCTCATTTTTCCAGCCTGTTTCTTGCTTTTAACTTTATATTACAGTTGGGCTGTGTTCCTGGGGTGTAGAGGCGTCACTGACCCAAACTTCAGGTTTTTTGTGCAGCTGTTTTCAAAACCAATTTTGAGTTCTTCAGTTCTTCTGACTAATGATCTAAGGAAAAATGTTGTCACTATTCTTCCGACCTGTTCTCTGGCCTGTGACTCACCATAAGTACTCTTTTCTACCCTGGAATTGGGATCAGGGTTCCCCCCCTTCCCTGTGGCTACAAGCTCTTTTTTGCTACTATTTTTCCTTATCCTAGGACTGAGAATCAGGACTGCAATCCAGATCCATGTATGGGCAATGCAACAGAGTCCTGCTCCTAGTACCAGCAAAGGGACCCTTGAAATCTCTTTCTCGCTAGTTGCCTAACCCCCTTACCATCTGTGGGCTAGGAGCCCTAGAATCTGCTGTTACTGACTCAGTTGTCTGTAGGGCCTGTTGCTGGTTTGCTGCATGTACTGCCTTACGAGACTGCTCTACTCTCACCCCAGAGTGAAAACCCATTACTGTGAAATTTTGAAGTTAAATAGGGCAGGAAAATTGTTTTACCCTCTCCTTTTTTAGGTTCTGCCATTCCAGAATTTGTTTTAAGGAATTATTTTAAAGTTTTTGGAGGTAAATGTGGGAGATCTCAGGTGAGTTCTTGCATTTTCTCTTCCTTTTTGACTCCACCCCTTGTCTCTGTCCTTCTTGCATTTTACTTGAGAGGAATAGTAAATGAACTAGGGCAGGAATACCATTTATCTTCCACCATGTTCTATCAAATGCGTTCTTCTTTCAAATTTTAGGCCTTCAAGTTATTTTAAGTCATTTTATTACTTCATACTTTCTTATTATAGTCATGTTGGAGCCCTGTTTTTACTGTACCGTAACCCCATGAAAGGAACATTTTTCTACATGTTCTTTGAAGATTTTCTTCCCTAGGCTTTATCCTCTTAACTTTGATCTCTAGATCACCTTCCTGGAGTTGCTTTGACTTTTTGTCCTTATAAGATCTCTTTTCTATCATTGACCCATTCTGTTTGTATTAATTGGTTTGCCAGAAAACATCTTCCTCTTCCCTGGGAGAGTTAATCCTCTCAATTTTGGAAATTCACACTAAAACTGAGCTGCCCTCTAGTGTTGAATGAGTGCAAATTCACCAAATAATTTTATGATTATTATTATATATCCAAGCCACCAATCTTTCTTGGACAGCTTGTCATCTGGAGGATACATCACCCTATCTCACTTCTCTCCTCCCCACTGCTTTCCAGCTCCTTATCTATGAACAGTAATCAAGTCAATACCACCATTGCTTCTGGAAAGTAGAGACAATGTTTTCCTTCATTGTTTTTGTCACTTGACAGGCCCAAACTCTATTTTCTGGCCTCCACTCTTCTTTATATGTTATTTCCTCCCATTAAATGGGGAAGAAGATAATCTTCCTTTGTTCAAAATGTCCTTCTACTTTTTGTCCCAGAATGCATTTAGGTTCTGAATTACTTTGAGTTCAATCCAAAATATTTTACTTATTGTCTTCTTTATTCTATCCTACTTTATGTCATCTATTTATGTCATTTAAACCTTTCCATAAATCTTTAATAATTTTTTTAACAAAACCCTGACCACTAGAGATTTTTCTTTCAGCTTCGATTGATCTATTAACAATGGTATTTTTGTCTTGATATTCAACTTGTTCCAAATTCACCTAATTGTACAATCATGTAGCATGGCATATAGGAGGGGGTCAATAAGTATATAATTTTTTTAAATAACTGAATTGAAAACTCTCCTACACAAGGAGAAACTGTAGCATTTCTAGTTAGAATCTACTCGTGTAATATCTATGGAATTTATTTGATCATCAGTCTAGTGACCTTGTCAAAAAAAGGAATGAGGTTTGTCTGATATTACCTGGTCTTGATAAATTCTCTGTGGTCCTAGGTAATGACCATTTCCCTTTCATAGTGCTTACAAACTATCCCTTTATTAATATTTTGCTCTAGGATTTTGTCTGGAATCAGAGTCAACAGCCAAAATTAATTTGAAGAATATGTTTTCTTATCCTTGGGAAGATTGGGATATTTGTCAATCTCAAGTTCTGTGTCATCTCTCCTATTTTCTAGGAGAATTTAAAAGTCACTGACAGTGACTTAGCAATTGCATTTGCAAATCCCTTCAGTGCCTTTATTATTTTTTTTTATTGCATTTGTTTTCGGTTTTCAACATTCACTGTCACAAGATTTTGAATTCCAATTTTATCCCCATCTCTCCCCTCTCCCCACCCCAGGACAGCATGAGTTCTGATTACCCCTTCCCCCAATCTTCCCTCCTTTTTATCACCTCCCCACCTCATTTTATTATACTCTTCCTTTCTATTTTCCCATAGGTCAAGATGGATTTCTATACCCCATTGCTGATAAATCTTATTTTCCAGTAGCTTGTAAAAACAATTTTTAACATTTTTTTTTGAAGCTTCGACTTCCACATTCTCTAACTTCCTCCCTCCCCACCCACCCTCATTGAGAAAGCAAGAAATTCAATATAGGTTATACATGTGTAGTCATGTAAAACACTTGAATAATACTCGTGTTGTGAAAGACCAACTATATTTCCCTCTATTCCATCCTTCCTTCCATTTATTCTATTCTCTCCTTTGACGTGTCCCTCCACAAAAGGGTTTGCTTCTGATAACCCTTTCCCTCAATCTGCTGTCTCTTCTGCTTCCCCCCTCTCTTATCTCATCCCCTTCTACTTTCCTGTAGGGTAAGATACACTTACACACTCAATTGAGTGTATATGTTATTCACTGCTCAATCCAAATTCAATGAGAGTAAGGCTCACTTATTGGCTCTTACCTTCCCCCTCTTCACCTCAATTGACAAAATTGATTCTTGCCTCTTTTATGTGAGATGATTTGCTACATTCTACCTCTCCCTTTCTCTTTCTCCCAGTATATTCCTCCCAACACTTAATTTTATTTTTTAGGTATGATCCCTTCATATTCAGCTCGCCCTGTGCCCTCTGTCTGCATATATGTGTGTATGTATGTATGTATGTATACTTATATATTCATATATGTATGTATGTGTGTGGGTATGTATATGTATGTATATGTACACACAGATATATATATACATATACATATATATACATATATATATATATATATATATATATACACACATATATATATGTACACACAAATATGACTTCCCTAATACTGAGAAAGGTCTCATGAGTTACAAATACTATCCTACCATGTAGGAATATAAACAGTTCAACTTTTAAAAGTGCCTTATGGTTTCTCTTTCCTCATTGCCTTTTCATGCTTCTCTTGATTCTTGTATTTGAAAGTCAAATTTTCTATTCAGCTCTGGTAATTTCAACAAGAATGCTTGGAAGTCCTATGTTTTATTGAAATTCCATTTTTTTTCCCTGAAGTATTATACTCAGCTTTGCTGGACAGATGATTCTTGGTTTTAATCCTACCTCCTCTGATCTCCAGAATATCATATTCCGAGCCCTCTGATCCCTTAGTGTGGAAGCTGCTAAATCCTGTGTTATCCTGATTATTGTTTCTTTTTGACTGATTGTAAGATTTTTCTCCTTTTTCTGAAAACTCTTGAATTTGGATACAATATTCCTAGGAGTTTTCATTTTGGGATCTCTTTCAGGAGCTGATTGGTGAATTCTTTCAATTTCTATTTTACCCTCTGTTTCTAGAATATCAGAGCAGTTTTCCTTGATAATTTCTTGAAAGATGATGTATAGCTTCTTTTTTGATCATGGATTTCAGGTACTCCAATAATTGTTAAATTATCTTTCCTGGATCTGTTTTCCAGGTTAGTTGTTTTTCTGATGAGATATTTCATGTTGTATTCTATTTTTTTTCATTCCATTGGTTTTATTTTATTTTTTCTTAATTTCTCATGAACTCATTAGCTTCCATTTGCTCCTAATTTTTGAGGAATTATTTTCTTCAGTGAAATTTTGCACTTCCTTTTCCATTTGGCTGATTCTGGTTTTTTAAGGCATTCTTCTCCTCACTGGCTTTTTGGACCTCTTTTGACATTTGGCTTAGTCTAATTTTAAATATGTTATTTTATTTAGCCTTTGTGGGGGTTTCCTTTAGCAAGCTGTTGACTAATTTTTCATGATTTTCTTCCATCACTCTCATTTCTCTTCCCGTTTTTTTCCCTCTACTTCTCCCACATGATTTTCAAACTCCTTTCTGAGCCCTTCCATGGCCTGAGACCAATTCATATTTTTTTTCTGGAGGGTTTGGATGTAGGAGCTTTCTCTTTGTTTCTTCTTCTGGTTGTATGTTTTGATCATCTTTGTCATCAAGGATGTAAGTAAATACCTTTTCACCAAGAAAGTAAGCTTTTATAACCTGATTCCCCCCACCCCCTGTTTGCTCATGGTCTCAATTACTTAACTTTTGAGCTTTGTTAAGTGGAGGGTATACTGCCCCAAGCCTTAGGGGTTTTGTAAATTTTCAGTTCTTTGAAAGTGGTATGATCAATGGAGAGGTGTTTACTCCTCTCCTAACTTGTGCTCTGGTCTGTGAGCAACCACAAGCATCATTTTTTGCCTTGGAACTGTGAGGAGGATTCTCTCTCCACAGCCACCATAAGCTCTACCACACCAGCACTCCTCCTCACTCCAGGACCTCCACCAAGGACTGCAACCCAGATCAGCTGCTTGATTCCCCCACTGTCTATAGGCCAAGAGCTCTGAAAGCAGCCCCTGTTGAGGCGGTAGCTGCCACCACCCCAAGAGTGGGGCTAGGGCTGGGTAGCACCATGCTTTTCTCTTGCCCAGGTAAGAGACCTTTCCCACTGACCGTTGAAGCTGTCTTTGGTGTTTGAGGGTTGAGAAGTCTGGAAACTGCTATAGCTGCCAGTGATTTCATCCCTTAAGGCCTGCTCCAGCCCCATCTATGCAGGTGACACCCACACTGGACTATGCTCCATTCCCAGTGTGGTGTGAAAGACCCTTCCTCTTCAGCTTCCAGATTGTCTTGGGCTGGAAATTTGCTTCAGTCTGTCATTTTGTGGCTTTTGCTGCACTAGAATTTGTTTAGGATCTTTTTTACAGGCATTTTGAGGAGTTTGGGGGAGAACTCGATCAGGTCCCTGCTTGTATTCCACCATCTTGTCTCTGCCCCTCTCTTCAGTGCCTTTAAATAAGATTTGTCCTCAGTCAAGTGCTGCCAGCCCTAGGATCAGTCTTCCATATCTCCCAGTATTCAGCATTCTTTATCCTCTAAACTGTTTCTTAAGGTTTGGATGCCACTCAATCTTTTGGTAGTCTTGTATCTGTTTTGTTCTAGAAGTGTTTGATCTTATTAACAAATGTAGCCACTCATCCAAGAATTGTACCTCCCCAATCATGTTGCAGATACCTCACCTTACTTTAACTTCCGACAAATGCACCTTATATTCTAATAGCCAGCACTCCGTGGTCATGTGTGCATTCCTCTTCACTCAGTTGTCAACTAGGAAAGAAACATATCCATAATTCCTAAAATCCAAAATGAATTAAGTTGTGGTATAATAAATAAAGCATCACATATTAAGTCCTGAACCTTCAGACTTTTGCTCAATGGAACATGTAACTTGAAAGCTTTAGCATGGTTTACCTTTCTGATAAAAATAAGTGGTGCTTTCCTGTTAGTCTGAGAAGACACATCTATGGGAACACATGACAATATAATTTCAAATATGCTAAGACTTCCTTGACAATCTTTAGTATTGATCATATTTTCACATCTTCCAACATTTTCTGTATGACTTCATTTAAAGGCCGTTTAGTTACTCCATGTAGGCCTACAAATATTTTCTTCTTTACATATGCTGAATTCCTAGGTGCCAACTTAAAATTCCATAAGGAGAGCAGAGCTGAAGGACAAAGTCTAGAAGCTATTACCACTTTATATTTGGATTCATTATGTTAGCAATTCTGTAGTCAGGGATGAATAAGTATTGTGCTCAGAAAGAATCTTCTATATGCACACAAGAAGAGATTGGTTTCCTAAATACCATTAAAGCAGCATCAGCCTGAAACAAACAGTTGGGTTTTGCAAGAATAATAGAGAGCTTTTCTGTCATTTTGTTAGTTTTGCATGTTTTCTTGTTATGGAAAGATACCTATTTGAGTGAGCTACCTCTAGATCACCAAGAATATGTCTAATATGGTGATCATTATCTCCCTCCTAAAACTTGCTCTCCTCCAAGACTCCCAATTTCATTCTAGGATACCACCTTCTTTTCATGTGTTCACATTAATAAGTTCAGATTTAACCTTGATTCTTCTTTCTCCTTTCCTCTCTATCTTGTCAAGTTATATTCACTTTACCTCCACAACATATCCTGCTTCTGTCTCCTATCTGACACAGCCACCATCCTGGTTTAAGCCATCATGACTTATTGCCTTGGCTAGCTCAACAGTCACTTCAATTCTTCTACAGAGCTGCCAGAACAATTTTCATGCTATACAATTCACATTTAAAATCTTCCACAGCTCCCCGTTGCCTGAAGGATAATAATAATAATAATTATAATAATAAAATGATCTTTTTTGACATTTAAGATTTTCCATAAGTTTGTCCCAACCTTAGTTTCATTGTCCCCATCTTAGCTTCATTTCATAATATACCTCTTCCCAATATTTACATTCCAATGGAATTGGATTACTTCCAGTCTACAAACTGTATCTTCAATCTTCTCACTTTGTGCATTTGCACAAACCCATTGCAATGTGAACTACTTCTAGATGGTAGTCGTTTTCCTCTTTTGGGGGGGAGTGGGGTTATCTTCAGCACATAACCCTTTTTAAAATTGTTTTCTTAATGTATTATTTATATTAGCATTTAAAAACAATTTTTGAGTCACAACTCCTCCCCCACGCATGGAGAAAGCAAGCAATATTATATCAATTATGCATGTGAAATCATGTAAAACATATTTCCAATTTAGTGCTATCAGAAAAAAAAAACAGAAGAAAAAGAAACTGAGGAAATTTTACTTCAATTTGTTCTCAGAGTCTATCAGTTCTCTGGAATTAGATGTCATTTTTCACAATGAATCCTTCAGAATCCTCCTAAATTATTGCACTCATTAGAATAGTTAAGTGTTTCACAGTTGATCATTATTGTAATATTGCTGATACTATGTACAATGATCTGGTTCTGTTCAATTCACTCTATATCTGTTAATAAAGGTCTTCCCAGGTTCTTTGAATTCATCCCCCTTATCTTTTCTCATAGCAAAATAGTATTGTATCCAATCACATACCACAACTTGTTAGCCATTCCCCAACAGATGGATGTCCCCTCAGTTTCTTATTTTTGCCACCAAAAAAGAACTGTTTTAAATAGCTTTGTACATATAGGTCTTTTTCCATTATATTAAAAGCACAGACCTAGTAGTAGTATTGTATTGTAGATCAAAGGGCATTTGCAGTCTTATAGCCTTTTGGACATAGTTCCAAATTATTTTCTAGAGTGGTTGGACCATTTCACAACTCTAGCAACAGTTCAATTGTACCTATTTTCTCACATTCCCTCCAGAATTTGTTATTTCTGATAGGTAGGAGATGATACCTCAGAGTTGTTTTAAGTAGCATTCCTCTAATTAGGAACATTTTTTCTTATGGGTATAGATAGGTTTGACTTCTTCTTCTGAAAACTGCCTGTTTGTGTCCTTTGTCTATTTATCAATTAGGGAATGGCCCTTATATTTTTTCCAATTTGACTTAGTTCCTTATATATTTTGTAAATGAAACCATTATTAGATAAATTTACTCTAAATTTTTATATTAATTTAATGTTTATGGCATCATTTGAGCAAAATGTAGTTTCCTTGATTATCTAGTTTCATTTATTTTTACTTTTGACTTGTCGAATATCATAATTGCTACTCCTGTCTTTTTTTTACCTCAGTTGAAGCATAATATAGATTCTGTTCCAGTCCCTTGATTTAACTCTGTGTGTTTTTCTGTTTCAAGTGTGTGTCTTATAAAGAACATATTGTTGAATTCTGTTTTCTTTTCTTTTTTTTTTAAATTTAATTTATTTATTTAACATATTTAGTTGTCAGCATTGGTTTTCACAAGACTTTGAATTACAAATTTTCTCCCCATTTCTACCCTCCCCCCCCACTCCAAGATGGCGTATATTCTGGTTGCCCTGTTCCCCAGTCAGCCCTCCCTTCTGTCACCCCACTCCCCTCCCATCCCCTTTTCCCTTCCTTTCTTGTAGGGAAAGATAAATTTCTAATCCCCATTGCCTCTGTATCTTATTTTCTAGTTGCATGCAAAAACTTTTTTTTTTGTTTTTGAACGTCTGTTTTTAAAAACTTTGAGTTCCATATTCTCCCCCCTCCTCCCTTCCCACCCACACTCCCTAAGAAGTCAAGCAATTCAACATAGGCCACCTGTATATCATTATGTATAACCCTTCCACAGTACTCATGTTGTGAAAGACTAACTATATTTTGCTCCTTCCCAACCCATCCGCCTTTATTGAATTTTCTCCCTTGACCCTGTCCCCTTTCAAAAGGGTTTGTTTTTGATTACCTCCACCCCCATCTGCCCTCCCCTCCATCATCCCCCCCCTTTTTTGTCTTCTTCCCTCTTCTTTCCTATGGGGTAACATACCCAGTTGGGTATGTATGGTATTCTCTCCTCAGGCCAAATCTGATGAAAGCAAGATTCACTAATTCCCCCCTCACCTGCCCTCTCCCCTCCTCCCACAGAACTGCTTCCTCTTGCCACCTTTATGCTAGATAATCCACCCCATACTATCTCACCCTATCTCCCTCTCTCAATATGTTCCTCTCTCATCCCTTAATTTCATTTCATTTCTTTTAGATATCTTCCCTTCATCTTCAACTCACCCTGTGTCCTCTCTCTCTCTCTCTCTCTCCCTCTCTCTCTCTCTCTCTCTCTCTCTCTCTCTCTCTCTCTCTCTCTATATATATATATATATATATACACATATATATATGTATATATACATATATATATACACACACATAGATATATACATACATACATATTCATTATATATATATATACATAAACATATATATATATGCATATTTCCTTCAGCTAACCTAATACTGAGGTCTCATGAATCATACATGTCATCTTTCCATGTAGGAATGTACACAATACAGTTCAACTTTAGTAAGTCCCTTGCAAATTCTTTTTCTTGTTATTTTTCTTGATTGCCTTTTCATGCTTCTCTTGATTCTTGTGTTTGAAAGTCAAATTTTCTATTCAGTTCTGGTCTTTTCATTGAGAAAGCAAGAAAGTCCTCTATTTTATTGAAAATCCATATTTTACCTTGGAGCATGATACTCAGTTTTGCTGGGTAGGTGATTCTTGGTTTTAATCCAACTCCATTGACCTCCAGGATATCGTATTCCAAGCCCTTCGATCTCTTAATGTAGAAGCTGCCAGATCTTGGATTATTCTGATTGGGTTTCTACGATACTCAAATTGTTTCTTTCTGTCTGCTTGTAGTATTTTCTCCTTGACCTGGGAGTTCTGGAATTTTGCGACAATATTCCTAGGAGATTACTTTTTGGGATCTATTTGAGGAGGTGATGGATGGATTCTTTCAATTTCTATTTTGCCCTGTGGCTCTAGAATATCAGGGCAGTTCTCCTTGATAATTTCTTGAAAGATGATATCTAGGCTCTTTTTTTGATCATGGCTTTCAGGTAGTCCAATAATTTTTAAATTATCTCTCCTGGATCTATTTTCCCAGTCAGTGGCTTTTCCAATGAGATATTTCACATTGTCTTCCATTTTTCCATTCCTTGGGTTCTGTTTTATAATATCTTGATTTCTCATAAAGTCACTATCTTCCACTTGCTCCAATCTAATTTTTAAAGTAGTATTTTCTTCAGTGGTCTTTTGGATCTCCTTTTCCAATTGGCTAATTCTGCCTTTCAAGTCATTCTTCTCCTCATTGGCTTTTTGGAGCTCTTTTGCCATTTGAGTTAGTCTATTTTTTAAGGTGCTGTTTTCTTCAGTATATTTTTCAGTATTTTTGGGGGTCTCCTTTAGCAAGTCATTGACTTATTTTTCATGGTTTTCTCGCATCCTTCTCATTTCTCTTCCCAATTTTTCCTCTACTTCTCTAACTTGCTTTTCCAAATCCTTTTTGAGCTCTTCCATGGCCTGGGACCAGTTCATGTTTTTCTTGGAGGTTTCTGTTGTAGGCTCTTTGACTTTGTTAACTTCTTCTGTCTGTATGTTTTGGTTTTCTTTGTCACCAAGGAAAGAATCCAAAGTCTGAGAATGAATCTGGTGTGTTTTCTCTGGCTGGCCATATTCCCAACCAACTAACTTGACCCTTGAGTTTTTCAGCGGGGTATGACTGCTTTTAGACTAAAGAGTTTATGTTCCACCTTTGGGGGGGGATGTGCCAGCTCTGCCACACCAGCACTGCTCCTTGCCCAAGAACCCCCAACCCAGCCTGGGCTTGGATCTACAGCAGCTGTAGCTGCCCCACCTCCGCTGCCCCCAGGGCTGGTAGCCGAACTGCAAACTCCTTCCACTCTGGCAGCTTTTCCCACTAACCTTCTCCGCTGTCTTTGGTGATTGTGGGTTGAGAAGTGTGGTAACTGCCGCAGCTCACTGATTCTGGGTGGTAGGGCACATTCCACCTGACTGCTGGTCTGGTTGGTCCACGCTGCTCATGCTGGGCTCTGCTCTCCTCGGCTCCCATCTCCCAGCTCTGTGTGGGATAGACTTCACCCAGAGACCATCCAGACTGTCCTAGGCTGGAGCCCTGCTTCCCTCTGCTGTTTTGTGGGTTCTGCCATTCTAGAATTGGTTCAGAGCCATTTTTATAGGTTTTTGAAGGTACTTGGCAGGGAGGTCACGCTAGTCCCTGCTTTCCAGCTGCCATCTTGGCTCCACCTCCGAATTCTGTTTTCTAATACATTCTGCAACCTCCTTCTATTTTATGGGTAAAGTTCATCCCATTCACATTTAAAGTATAATTAAAAGCTATATATTTCCCTCCATCTTATTTTCTTCTGTTTTTTCTTCTTTTTCTTTTTGCCTTGTCACTCCTCAGTGGAGAGGGAAAATCAGTGTTCTAACAATGGACCTTTAAATCCTCTGATATGTTGCCAATAGTTTGATTCTGGTACAATTACCCACTTTAGTAATTGCTGACATGTAAGACTTTAAACTTTACAAAATAGATTCACATACATAATCATGGTTAATTTTCACAATAATAGCATCTTAATTTTTTGAATGATAAAATTAAGGGTCAGAGTGATGAAATCACCTTCTCAGTGCCTCAAAACTAAGTATCAGAGACAGTATTTGAACCAGCCTTTCTTTACTCCACATTCAATATAAGTGTTTGTTACACCACATTTTCTCATACCTTGAATCAAAAATGTAAAATCCTGTAACATCAAATGTTGGAGGTGTTTCTTATGGTGAAGAATTTTCAGAGATCAGTGACCTCTAGCAAGATATTGTGTGAGGTATTAAAGGTGGTGAGGCAGGCTTAAGGATTGCTAGTCTGGATGATATTTTTAGAAACATAAGATTTAGAATTAGAAACCATTCTGAGATCATCTACATCCAAACCATCATTTTATGGACGAAGATTCTGAGATACAGAAAGGGTAAGCGACTTACCTCAGTCAAAAACATAATTAGTAGCAGAACAAAAATTAGAAATTAAATCTTTTGACTCCAATGGGGAGCTAGCTGGTACAGTGGATAAAGAGCCAGACCTGGAGTCAGAAAGATTTGAGTCCAAATCCTGCCTCAGATCTTTACAATCTGTGTGACCTGGGGCAAGTCACTTAACCCTGTTTGGATCCATTTCATCATCTATAAAATGAGCTGGAGAAAGAAATGGCAAACCATTCCAGTATCCTTGTCAAGAAAACCCCCAATGGGGTAATGAAGAATTGGACATTCCTGAAACAACTGAAAAATAATTTCTGACTCCTACCTGAGTATTCCCAGCAATCCTACTTAATGTTTAGACTACATTGCAATAGAGACATATTGTTTTGTTTTATAGACATTTCTTCATGTTTTCATAAATGAAAGGTTAAACATGTTTAATATTTTTCTACTTGCAATTATAGTCAACTAATAAATGTTTGTCTGTATAAAGTTCTGAGTATGTACAGATAATTGAGAGAAACTGAGACATGTCACCTTAACTCTAAATTGTAATATTCTCCTCACTCAAACCTTTTACCATAGTTTATAACAAGCACTGAAGCCAACAGAATTCTCTCTCCTTCCCTTTCATCAGTCAATCCTATATTGACGGTTTTGAGAAGAAATGAAATAGTCAAAGGTGAAGCAGTAAGACAGAGAAAGGTAATCAAGGATAATGAGTAATGTGATATGGAAGGATATGTACTTTCAGTGGTAGAATTCCTCACATTTTTACATTTCTAAATACCTATTTGTGAAGCCAGTGGTCAGCAAATACTTTAAACATAGAATTTACTTTCCCTTTCATTAATCCCTTCCCCAATTCTTTATTCAAGGAAAGATTACTGCTTGATACAGGTACTGTCTTCAAAAATGCCATCAATCAGATGATTTCTTACCATTACTTATCAGTTTCTTATCATTACCATCAATTAAATGATTTCTTAATTTTGTGGCAGAGTTGGAGATACTGAAAAAACTGTAGGAGGTAATACCTGCTGGAAATCCTGATCAGTCAGTACTGGGTGTGATTGAGAATCTATCCAGATACTTGGGAAGAAGGTTGCTCATTATAAAATTCCCTCATTTCCATAGTCACAATTTCCATTGTGAGCTTTGCTTTTTTTGTGGCTTGTCAGTATAACTTCCTGAATCAAGTAATTTCAAGGAGAGTAGTTTACACAGTGGGTGATGATAAATGAGTTGCACTTTTTTGTGTGAGGGTTATGAGCCAGGGAGGTGGGAAATCCCCCAAAAATGTACAGCAAAGTGTATTTCATGTCTTTTGGAAACCTTTGAAGCAATGGTTACATTTAAATAGCATCTATCTAGTTTTCCTAATCTTAGCTCCTATATAATCTTAGCACCACTAGTACCTAGACCAGTGGTAAAGGCCTTTTTATTTCATTTCCTTTAAAGCTTATGTAGTAGGGTTTTTTCTAATGGGATGGGGGAATTTTTTAAAATTATTCCCAATTTACATAGTGTTCTAGCCTTCTTGTGGAAAAGGACAACATATGCTAGAATAAAACTTTATAGAGCAAATATCAAATAACAACGTGTTTCTCATCTGACTTGTGAAAATCAATCTGATTGCATTACAGTAAAATGGGAGTGTGTGGCTTTTCCTAGGTTAGAAAGACAGATGCAAAGACCAGAGCTGCAGATTTGAATTCTAGGCTAGAACTTGGGAAATATGTTTTTTCCCTGAAAACCAATTTGCTACATGACCAAAATGGTAAAATAGTTTTAAGTTGTTTATTTTCCATGTGTACAATATTGTTTTGCTTTGTTTGGTCTTGTAAATAACATGGAATAAACATTCCCACAATCATTCAAGGAACTTACTTTTTTTTATTTTATGTTAACTCCACTAGATGCACTTGAATGAAAGCTTCTGGGTGTGTTTATATAACTAATGGAAACTCCCTCTTTCTCTGTATATATACATATTGTATATATATATGATGTATACACACACAACCCACTTTTTCTGAATGTATTGATGTAGTATATATTTTCATTTTGGCTAAAAGTTTTCTGATTCCTTGGATTTGACAAGTTATTTGAATTTTAGTTGGGGATGAGACTTAAAAAGGCTTTTTAGTGACTCAGAAAACCTCATGTACATCAGATAGTAGCTCTTTAAAAAGAACATTTGGTGGATTCAAGTGCAAATGAATCAGAATCAAATTGAATTCCAAGATTAAATTAGTTGTTAAATACAGTTAAGGAAAGACAATTAGGCATTTGAGCTTAGTGACAACATTTTGGGCATGTAACAAAACCTCAATATTTTAAAAAAATATTTTCAAGAGCTCAGTAAATGTAAACCATAGGGAGATCTATATTTCCCACGGAGATAATCATCTAAGTCTCTGAATCACAGGGTTGTGTGTGGGTGGGGAGGTATTGTGAGTGTGCTTGGAGGGAGCTCTATGCAAAAATATGTCTTCTAAATTTCATTTAAGATTTTGTATCTAAAATTGAGTTTTTTTCCTGGCCCTTTCAGAAATTTGTCATGTAGCTCCTGGGAGGAGCCGAGCAGGTAGCGGAGCCTCGTGTGAGAGGAGGCAGCACTGGCCAGTGCCAGGGCCCCAGACTGCGGAAGGGCAAGGGGAGAAGCGGTCGGCATTCCCGGCCTAGTACCCCGCCTCGGCGCCAGAGAGTGGACATGGCCCAGAACCTGAAGGACTTCGCGGGGCGGCTGCCCGCCGGGCCCCGTGGCATGGGCACGGCGCTGAAGCTGCTGTTCGGGGCCGGGGCCGTAGCCTATGGAGTCCGAGAGTCCGTGTTCACTGTGGAAGGTGGGCAAAGAGCCATTTTCTTTAACCGAATCGGTGGTGTGCAGCAGGACACCATCCTCTCGGAAGGACTACATTTCAAGATCCCCTGGTTCCAGTACTCCATCATCTATGACATTCGTGCCCGGCCCCGCAAGATCTCTTGTCCCACAGGCTCCAAAGACCTTCAGATGGTGAACATCTCCCTTCGAGTGCTCTCCCGACCCAATGCCCTGGAGCTGCCCAGCACGTACCAGCGCCTAGGCTTGGACTACGACGAGCGTGTGTTGTCCTCAATCGTGAATGAGGTGCTCAAGAGTGTTGTGGCCAAGTTTAACGCCTCACAGCTTATCACACAGCGGGCCCAGGTGTCCTTGTTGATCCGGCGGGAGCTGACAGAATGGGCCAAGGACTTCAGCCTCATTCTGGAAGATGTAGCCATCACAAAGCTGAGTTTCAGCACAGAGTATACAGCCGCAGTGGAGGCCAAGCAAGTGGCCCAGCAGGAGGCCCAGAGGGCTCAGTTTCTGGTGGAAAAGGCAAAACAGGAACAGCGACAGAAGATCGTACAAGCTGAGGGTGAACCTGAGGCTGCCAAGATGGCTTGGGGAAGCTCTGAGCAAGAACCCCGGCTACATCAAACTTCAGAAGATTCGAGCTGCCCAGAACATCTCCAAAACCATCGCCACATCTCAGAACCGAATCTATCTCACTGCTGAGAACCTTGTACTGAACTTGCAGGATGAAAGCTTCACTCGGGGAAGTGACAGCCTCATCAAGGGCAAGAAATAGAGACCTCCTCCTGACCTCCAGAGAAAGGTGATCTCTTCCTCCCTGAGTTAGTGATGGATGAACCGGCAGACGGGTCCACCTCCCTCACTCCCATCATCATGTGACTTTCCTCCACCACCACCAACCACCCCTCCCCACTCGTTGGATAAATGAAGACTGACAGATGTTCCTTTACCTAATCCCCCTCCCCATATTTTTCTGGGGGCTTGGGGTATAAGGACTGTGTGATTTCTCAGTGATTTCCTCTCTAGCTGGTTTCCCTCCAACACCAGGAGGAGATAGCAGCTATCCCAGGAATTCTCAATAAATTTTTATTACTTAAGTGGAAAAAAAAAAGAAAAAGAAATTTGTCATCTAACCATAGACAAACCATTTTAATCATTCTATATCTCAGTTTCCCCATTTAAACCAATGTAGATACAACATCTGCCTCTGTATAAGAATGAAATGTCAAATTAGATATCAGCTGCAATATAAAGTTAATTTCTTTGATAACTGTTACCGTATTTGATGGTATGTTTCTATTTTTTAAATTATCCATAATTTTGACTTGGCGATGACAGGGTAGACAGAGTCTATTGAATCTCATCTCTCATTGAAAGAAGTCCAGTTTCCCTGGGAGGTTGTATTGCCCAGTACTAATTTACTCAGGGCACCCTGCTCTTGATCACTCCCTGTGACCTAGTTGAGAGCATTAATTGTTTTGTTTTCCTTTGTGTCCTTCCACAGGATGTAGTAAAGTACCTGAAACATAGTAGGTACTTAATAAATGTTTGTGACGGGACTTAATTGGTGAAATCAGTTTAATAACATTGTAGACAGCTTTAAACAGAAAAGGAAGAGGAATCAGTGATGCCAAAAATAAATAAGCTATGGGGTGTGTGTGTGTGTGTGTGTGTGTGTGTGTTGGGGGTGAGGGTTATGTGACTGTAGACAGCAAAGGATTAGAATGTTATCATGCTTAGTTGTCCAAGTTACACAATCACATAATCTCAGCATTAGAAATCTAATCCAACCCTTGTGCGAAGAAGAATTACCTTTATTACACACTTACCAGCCTTTACCTGATGTCTTCTAGTAAATGACAGCCTAATAGAACTGTACTGAAGTAGTCCATTCAGCTTCTGGATATCTAATAGCTGGGAAGTTCTTCCTCCTGTCAAGCTTAAATCTGGGCTTCCACCCACTGTGCCTATTTCTAACTTAAGGAACAAGCTGTATAAATCCAATATACCTTTCATTTGATAGCCTTTCAAGTACTTGGAGACAAATGCTATATTTTCCCTGTCTTATATTTTTCGACGTAAACATCTCCAGTTCTTTCAACTGATTCTCCTAATCAAGAGCTCAAAGATGAGTTTGTATGCTGATTGAAGGTATCTGAGCATCTCATGTTTTTTTTATCTTTTTTTTTTTTTGCAATTGTTGCTCACCTCACCTCTGTTTCCTTTCCTATTTCTGTCTACTAGCGGATTACTCCTCTTAGCAGTTTGAGTATGGAACATTTAATCTGAACACTTTAGGGATGCCTCAGACCATCCACTGTGGTATATGCTTCCCTGAATTCTGGCCAAACAGTAGTCCAGAGATGTAACTAGTTTATATGGTCCCTAGCTAGCAATTAACAACAAAGCCTTTATGATTACTGAGTGTGGTTTGCTTTCAAACAGTTATATTCTAAAAGTCTTTGTGGAACAGACCACAATCCCATTAAGGCAACATTTATGTTTCTGGTAGATTATCTGGATCATAGTGGCATTCCCCACAACAATCACTCAGGTCATTGAAAAAAGAGACAGGGGGTGGAGCCAAGATAGCAGAGTAAAAGCAGGGACTTGCTTGAGCTCTCCCCCAAACCCCTCCAAATACCTTTAAAAATGACTCTAAAAAAATCTAGAGCAGCAGAACCCACAAAAAAAAGAGTGAAACAAATTTCCAGCCCAAGACAGCCTGGAAAGTGTACAGGAAAGGTCTGTTGCAGCACAGTGAGGGAGGCACACATTCCAGTGAATACCAGGCCCCAGTAAAGTCAGAGCAGGCCTCAGGGCAACAGAATTACTGGGAGCAGTGGTGCTTTCCAAACTTCTCAGTCCACAGATGTCAAAAACAACTTAGAAGGTCAGCAGTAAAGATTTGTTTGACCTGGGTGAGAGTAAAGTATAGTCCAGCACAGGATGCACCAGCATAAGCCCAGCCCCAGCAAACCAAGAGCAGGTCTTGGGAGTGACTGAATCAGTAGAGGCAGCAGCAGTGGCTGCTTTGGGAGTTCTTAGACTACAGACAGTAAGAGGGTCAAACAATTGGTCAGAAGGAGATTATAGGGCCTCCTTACTAGAACTGAGGCAGGACTCTGTTGCATTGCCATACATGGATCTTGGTGACAATCCTGGGGAAAGGACCACTAACATAGCAGAGCTTGTAGCAGTAGTGGAGTGGGGGTGGGGCAGTCCTCACAGTTCCAAGGCAGAAAAGAGAGCAGAGTCCAGGAGAGGAGGAAACACCTTTCCTGAGATGGTACCACCTTGGATGAATTGAAAACTTACAGTTCCCTAGATGTATCACTGAAAACAGCTGAACAAACCCCCTGAAGCTTGGGATGACTTGCCTTCCACCCTGAAAACAGAGCCCTACCTTAACAAAGAGTTAAAAAGTCAAGTAATAGGCTTGGAGTATGAGTAAACAACGGAAAAAAAAACAAACCAAAAAGAAACCTCTTACTATAGAAACTTACTTTGGTGACAAGGAAGATCAAAATACTTAGTCAGAAGAACACAACAACGTTAAAGTTCCTACAGCTAAAACCTCCAAGAAAAACATAAATTGACCTCAGGCCATGGAAGAGCTCCACAAGTATTTTGAAAATAAAGTAAGAGAAGTAGAGGAAAAATGGGGATGAGAAATGAGCGTGATGCAAGAAAATCATGAAAAATGAGTCAACTGCTTGCTAAAGGACATCCAAAAAATACTGAAGAAAATAACACCTTAAAAAGCAGACTAGGCCAAATGTTACAGGAAGCACAAAATCTGATGAGGAGAAGAATGTCTTAGAAAGAAGAATTGGCCGAATAGGAAATAATTCTTTAAAAATTAGAATGGAGCAAATGGAAGCTAATGAGTTTATGAGAAATCAAGAAACAATTAAACAAAACCAATGGAATGAAAAAAAAATAGAATACAATGTGAAATATCTCATCAGAAAAAACAACTGACCTTGGAAAATAGATTCAGGAGAGATAATTTAAAAAAAATATTGGAGTAACTGAAAACCATGACCACCCCAAAATAATAGAGCTTAGACATTATCTTTCAAGAAATTACCAAGGAAAACTTCCCTGATATTCCAGAACCAGAGGGTAAAATAGAAATTGAAAGAATCTACTGATTGGCTCCTGAAAGAAATCCCCAAATGAAAACTCCCAGGAATATTATAGACAAATTCCAGAGTTGCCAAGTCAAGGAGAAATTATAGCAAGTAGCTAGAAATAAACAATTTAAATATCATGGAGCCACAATATTTAGCCGCTTCTACATTAAAGGATTGAAGGGCTTCAAATAAATATTCTGGAAGGCAAAGGAGCTAGAATTACAACCAAGAATCACCTACCTAGCAAAACTGAATATAATCCATGAGTGGAAAAATGGATATTCAATGAGATAGAGGAATTTCAAACATTCTTGAGAAAAGACCAGAACTAAATAGAAAATTTGACTTTCAAATATAAGACTCAAGAGAAGCATGAAAAGGTAAACAGGAAAGAGAAATTACAAGGGATTTATTAAAGTTAAACTGTTTACATTCTTACATGGAAAGTTGATATTTGTAAATCGTAAGTCCTTTCTCATTATTAGGGTAGTTAGAAGGAGTATGTATAGACAGAGGGCACAGGTGTGAGTTGAACATAAAGGGATGATATCTAAAACATAAAATTAAAGGGTGAGATAGGAATGTAGTGGAAGAAAGAGAAAGGGAGAGGCATAATGCAATAAATTTCCCCACATAAAAGAGACAAGAAAAAAAAAACTTTTAGAGTGGAGGGGAAGAAGGGGGAGGTGATAGGGAGTGTTTGTCAGAATTCATTCAAAGAGGGCATAACATACTAGACAAATGGGTATAGGAAAGTAGTGGGAAGGAGAATAGGAAGGGGGAGGGTGGTCATAGAAGGTAGGGTAGTTTAGGGGAGAGGGTAGTCAGAGGCAAAATCCTTTTAAAAAGGGACAGGGTGAAAGGAGAGAGAAAAAAGAACAAACAGGAGGTAGAATAGGATGGAGGGAAATACACTATTACGGAAGTGTTTTGGATGACTACCCATGCATAACATATATCAAATTGCTTGCCTTCTAAGTGAGGTAGAGTAGGGAGACAGGTGGTGGGGGAGGGAGGGAGGGAGAGAACTTGGAACTCAAATTTTCCAGAATGAATGTTAAAATTATTTTTACACATAACTGGGGAAAAAATACTAAATTAAAAATAAAATTAAAAAATCTAAATTTAGTGACTCAAAAAAACCAAACATATGTACAAACACAATTTTACAATTGTACATTAACTCATAATCTTCCACTTTTTTAATTTGTTTTAAAAAGTGTACATATTGTTTTAAAATGTAATTTTGGAAAAAAGTAAAAACTAAATAAATAATTAAAAAAGAAAAACATACAGGGTTCATGTATTCCACAGACTTGAGAATCTTTGATGAGTACATGCATATGTGTATTTATAACAAACAGAGAGGCCATGAAGTAATACTAACCACGTGTTTTCAATATCTATGCCTGTATATAAGAGAATAGGAAAGTCCTACACCAAAATGTTTATATTAACTGTCCATTCTTCTCCAGAGTTTACATTGCCACTTATCCTGCCCTCAGTGAATTTTACTAAAGAGCTTATGCTTTATCACTCAGCTTCAGTTAACTTTGCAATGTGAAGAGATCTCATGAAAAATCTGTTTCTAAAAGGATTTCTTCTCTGTCTCTGTCTGTCTGTGAGTCTGTCTCTCTCTGTCTCTGTCTCTCTCTGTCTCTCTCTGTCTCTCTCTCTGTCTCTCTCTCTCTCTCTCTTTCTCTCTCCCCCTCCTTCCTTCCCTCCTTCCCTCCCTGCCTTCCTTCCTTCCTTTCTTGTTTACTTTTCTTTACATGTGTTCTATCACTTATCATGTACCTTTTCTCCAAGAGTCAATCCATCAAGGATCATTTGTGGAGTGTCTACCATGGCTAGGCACTGGAAAGTCTCAGGTCAAAGGATGTCAAGACTAATGGTGCAAATATTACAATATCATCCACAAGCAAGAGGAAGAGAGAGACTTCATTATACAGAGAGACTCTCTCCTCCGTTTGGACTTTATATAGGATATACTCCATGGTGCTGGTGAATACCTTTAGCAAATATACATGTCAATGTTTTGTGCCTCATATAATATTGACAGGATAGGCAATTAAACAATATTATCTCCTTAGTTTAACAAGAAATATTGTATGTTTTAACACGTGTTTGTTGCAAGGATTTATGGATTTTTTGTTATTGTTCTATTGGGGGCAGCAGTAAATGGAAGATTTAATAAATTCATATGAAATTCTTAAAATTAGGGGCAGCTAGGTGGCACAGTGAGTAGAATACTGGCCCTGGAGTCAGGAGAACCTGAATTCAAATCTGGCCTCAGACACTTGACACACATACTAGCTGTGTGACCTTGGGTAAGTCACTTAACCCCAATTGCCCTGCCTTCCCCCCTCCAAGAAAAAGAAAAAAATAGAAAAATGCATATGTGAGTAGGAGAATCTGCTTGGAGGCCAGCCTTTGAGACTATGTTTGCTCTACTCAAATACCATTTTGGAATCAGCTAACAGTGAACACAAGGAGCTATAATACACTTTTTTTAATCTTTCAGACAATTATGTAATCAAAATTATATGGTCTACTGTAGGAAATTCTTTATGAAAACCTTCCTCATTTTTTTTCATACTTTTATTATGGATGTCTTAGACATATGAATAGGTCGTTCATAGCAAGATTTTATAAAGAATGAAGTACCCTTCTGGAAGGTATTCCACTTGATTTTTTTCCCTTTCTGGTCTCTCTTTCTCTAGTCTCCCCATTCTGCAACACATGCTCTGCACAGCCCTCCAGATGATATTCTATTAAAGAAAATGTCAGACCATGGTACACCTCTGCTCAAAATTTGTCACTGGCTCCCTATTGTCTCTAGGATGAAATAGAAAATTTTTTTGTGACTAAAAGCCTTACAAAGTTTCTTTACAACTTATGTTTCATGATTAGTTTCACGTTCATTTCCCTTAATTTCTGCTTTCCAATGCAACAGACAGAATAGCTATTTCTTGAAAGTGACATTCCATCTGTAGCCTCTATGACTTGTCAAAAGCTGTCTCCTATGTTTACGATGCTTCAGTTGAATTAATAATACATTTATATATAAAGCTGAATCTAAAAGCAGATGAAATTTGATAATGCACTGCACAAAGTTAATTTCTAGACTATTTTGTGGCAATTACTTCATAGAGGGATGGAATTCAATTTTTTTTAAAAAGAAGTTAAAAGTCATGGGTGAGACCAAGTATAGAAAACATACTCTTGACTTCTGTTTCCTGGGCCTGATGAAAAGACATTGCTACTTTTTATACTACTTCTTGCATCAGTTTATCCTCTTTCAATGTCCTATTTATGCAGTTGCTGTGCTCCTTGCCTAATAAAATCATCCTCACCATTCTTATCATAATCTATTTTTTGGTGCTTTACTTACAACTACCATGTTAAAAGCTAACCCAGTTACAAAATTTGCATAGGTCCCTAGCAAAATGTATTTGATTCCTTTTTGCCTTAATGCCTATCAGATGAGTTCTTATGAGTATGGTAGTGAAGTTAAAACTTGTGAGCATAATTTAAAGTTAGGGAGATTTCCTAATCTTTTTCTAATATTGAATCTTTGATACTCCAATTGATTGCATTATATCATTGATTTAGGTACAGAATATCAACCATCCAAGCCTTTTCATCTTGTGTGATTCTCCCATAACTCAGCAATCACAGAATATTAACATTAGAAGGAACTTTAGAAGCCAATTTGTAACTGAAAAGTAGTCATATCTACCCCATACCCAACTATCTTCTGTTATTTGGCTTCCAATTCCATGGACTTTCCATTCCACTTTTGTATAGCTTTAATAATTAGGATATTTTTCTTACCAGTCTGATGTCCGGTACTTGCTGGATATGTAACCATGGGAAAGCCACTTAATCTCTAAACCCCCCTCTTCTACTCTCTAAAACTAAATGTTATAGACTAAGGATTCACAATCTGTGTTAAATCTGGCCCACTTCCTGTTTTTATATAGCCCATGAGCTAAGAATAAGTTTTTTTTTTAATTTTAAAATAAATTTTATTGCATCATATGTATATGTCCTTTTTTTTTGGTAGTCTACATTAGATAAATTGCCAATTTGTATCAACAGAGATTCCATGCTAGGAGTTTTCTATATAACAAAATCATAGGTGCAGATGAGTGTCCCCAAAACATGCATACACACACACACATGCACATGTACACAAGTCTTCAGTATGATGCTACTAATCTGAGACAACTGTGAATGTATCATTTCCCCTCCCCCTCAAAAAATCATAGATCCTCCAGATAAGAGAATTCACATCCAAATATAGTATAAATTGCATATAACCAATTTATCACATAGATTAATCACTTATTGTTATGGTTGTTACATGTATACAACACCATACTCACAAAGTTGCGGGAAATAAGGTCAGAACAGGTAAACATACATTTCAAAAGCAATATTTTAGTGGGATTATGGGTTCTGAGAAGAGGGCAAGTTCATGAAAAAGCTGTCTGTTGATTAAAAAAAATTGTATGAGATTTTGAGTAAGATTGCATTTATGCTCAAGATCTTTATTATTTTTTCCTCTGTGAGATAAATCTTTGACAATCTGAATCATGATACTCTTTCTGACTTCCTTTTGATTGTGATTGTCGTGGGGGCTGGACCTGAAATGATTTCAGCCTCCTCTTACACTTGGAAATGGGGGCAGGAAGAAGGCATCACCAATTGACTTGACCTATGTCTTGCCACTGGATTCCGATGACTATTGAGGAGAGAATGAGGTTGATGACTGCACAGCACTGTTTCACTTAAATCCAATTCACTTGCAAGTTGAGGCATCATCCTGCTGTTCTTATTGGTTCTCTTTGGGAACAAATGATGAACAAGCAATTCATATCTTATGAGCCACAAATAACTTCTTGGGGGACAGAAATGGCCCCGTATTGATGCTAGGCTCTTTCCTCAGATTTAGTGGAATGCCACATAGCCATACACATGTCCTTTGCCATTTTCCTCACTTTTCATTTCTCTGTCTGAGCTCCGCTGTAGCACATTGTCCTGCCACACTACTATTAGCCGAAGGAAACTTCTGCTTTTTGGTTTTCCACCAATGGGATGAGGTGGAGGTAGAGCTGAGTTGTGATTCAAAATGGTAGACTCACACAACCCAGGTACTAGGATGGAGACTATGGGGAAAACATACTGAGTGACTGATTTAGGTGCTAGAGAATAGCCTTTTCTGTAGTTACTTCATTGAACTGTTGCTTCTTTGAGGGTCCTTGATGTCCTAGACTTCAGAGACAACTAAAATTTCTTTAACCCTCACATAATTCTTATTTTGGGGAGGTATGAGAAGTCATGAGTTTCAGAGAAATGTTTTGTCCTCCATCCATCAGGTTGGTCATATAATAGGGAAGTGTAAGAGCGCTTTTTTTAATTCTGGATTCCCTTAAAGTATTTTTGAAACTATCTGAAACTTGGGCTAGCCTCAGAAAATTTCTAGTTGACCTGGGAGCTTTAGTATGGTATATTATGACTTTGGCCATGAGTACCTACCATCTTATTTGTAATTTCAGGGCAACTTGCTTATCAACTATTCTTAGCCAGTATAGATTGATTCATTATTCATGTAATTAACTCGTCGTACTTGCTGTTCCTTGTACACAATATTCCTCTTCTTTCTGTGCCTTTGAGCTGGCTGTTCCCCATGTTTGGAATTCTCTACCATTTTACCACTGACTCCTGACTTCTCTGACTTCCTTCAAAATGGAAGGAAGTGTTTCTCCCACTCCCACTCTTGTCTTTTCATCTCAGCTTAACATCCATCTAATGTATATCTTTTATGAACATAATATATGTATGTTATCTTTCCTTTTACAATTTTTGCTCTGTGAAGGCAGGGACCATTTTTTCCCTTTGTTTCTTGAATGATTAGGAGAGTAAGTACTTGATAAATGTTTGTTGAATGACTGACTGATCTGATTCATAAGCATATGAGTCCATAGCTCTTGGGAGTTAATGAATCAAATGTACATAGCCATATGTGATTGTAATGAAATATTATTGAGCTATAAGAAATGACAAGCAGGATGATTTCAGAAAAACCTTGAAAGACATACATGAACTGATGAATTGTGAAGTGAGAATGTGGTACACAGTAATATTGTTTGATGAAAAACTGTGAATAACTTAGCTATTCTCAGCAATTGTTGTGACAATCTGGCTAACATCTGTTGTGGGGGTGAAAGACCTACACAAGCCCAACAAGAATGCTGCCAAAGCCCAGGTTCTTTTGATATGCTTTAGTAAGGAAAGCAGCATTAAGGGGTTGACAAGCTTACTTTAATTCAGCATACAAATACCATTCACTTAGTTCAGGGGAAAAAGGCAGCACCCTGAACTTTGGAACAAATACAAACAAATTATAAACATCAACAAACAGATCAAATACTATTCATAGTTACCAAAATGCAGGTTCAGCCCGGGAGCTCATAACAAGGGCTGGCCCAGAGTCACGTGTGACACCATGGCTGTGGGCAAGAGCTCCAGAAAAAGAGAAAGCCAAACCCTGGTTTTATGTCTTTTTCAGGGTCAAGGGTGAGTCACACATGCGACTCACCCATGTGACCTAGAATTGTCATAAAGAGGCGACTTAAACCCACGTGGTCTAAAAGCCTCTGATGTCCCAAACATGTCACTCAAACTCATGTGTAAACTAGGCCCTCCCCTGAGGCAAGGAGGTCACCAAGGATTCCCAGAACTAATCAAGGAAACAAAGGCCAAACTCTTCCAGGGCACTTGGTTGAACTGAATGCTAAGAACCTGTTTTGTTTACCAATACGGCAATACAATGATCCAAGACAATACCAAAGGATCGATGATGAAGCTTATTATCTGCCTCCAGAGAAAGAACTGATAGTGTTTGAATAGAGACTGAAGCATACTATTTTTCACTTTCTTTCATTTTTTCTTTTATTTGAGTTGTCTTCTACAAAATGACTAAGATGAACATTTTTACATAATTGTACATATATAATGTATCTGATTGCTCACTATCTCAGGGAAGACAGAGGGGAAGAAAAGGAAGAGAAATAGAATTTAGGACTCAAAACCTTAAAGTGTTTTAAAAATGTACATAGCTAGAGAAATTTAGACTCATAGAGATTGAGATACAGAACCACCCAGGGCATGGTCTCCTCCGCCTGGGCAAGCACACAACTTCTGGGGAGAAGTTTAAGTTCAGACAACATATCTGCTCCATCCATGGATATTCACTGGATGCTTGCAGGGTGCATGGCAATATGTGAGAATCCCATTCCCTCCTATTAGTTGAGTCCAAGAAGCTTTCCTCTTCTTTTCCTATTATCCAGTCTTGTGTTTTTGACTGAAGTCTATACCACGTGACTTTTTCAAGCCCAAATGTAATTTTTTTTAATTGGACCAAATCTTTCCCATTAGCCTAATTCTTCTTTCTTCATGTAATTCAGTGTCTCACTTTCCAAGGACATTATTCAAGATAAATTGAAGCATGAGACTATGTCTTCAAATATGTAAAGCAGTCAGGGCCTTCAAGGAATATGAGATACTAGTAACATTTTGTAATAATTCTGGTAATCACTCTGCCATTATTAAATCCTAAAAGAGTGGAACTGTTGCTTTTACAATTTAACATAGGGTTACTGGAGATGGCTTGGGATGAAAGGAGATCTGGAATATGTTGCTTAACATTCTCTCTTTTCTGCCTGCTGCATCGTCTCCCTCTTCATTCCACATTCTCACTCAATTTCCGTCTTTCCTTCCCCTCCTGCCACTTTCTTTCTCCCAGTTTCCCTGACTGTTAGCATTTCTAAGGCAAGAACCATTGTTTATGGACCATCTGTTCAACCATGCAGAGGGAAAAGCTATTGATGACAGGATTGTGCCATAACCCAATAAATATCCTTCATTTCAGAAAAGTTCAGTTAACAGCCTCCTTCTGTACAAGTAGAGAGAGGGGAGAAAAGATATTAATGTGTTTGGATTACATTAAAGTTTTAAGATTAACTAAAAGAAAGGGAGGGAAAAAAACTGCTAATGGCAAGAGCACACTGAAGAGGCATTATTATATTACTGCTAATGCACATAAAGTATCTCCTATTAAAAAGGGATGGCAGTTTTACATCCTATTAAATATATCAAAGCTGTGCTTCAATTACAAATCCTTTTATATGCATGTTTTAACAAATATGTCTTTGATAATGCAGTGTAGCTGCAGCTTCTTAAATGCTAAACGAGAGCAGGGCCATATAACACAGTAGCAAGGAAAGTAAAATATTATTAGAAGATTCCTGGATTTGAGGAGTCTTGTTTTCTATTTGCATTCTTGTCACTTTTCACAAGGTGAGCTGTATAAAGTGTTTCTTGGTGGGTAGTAAAGCACCACCAAACATCAGGCCCCATTCAGAATGATAGGTTATCCAAGGCTCCGGATTTGCAAAGGTTATTAATGTAGCTCCCTCTACCTTTAAAGTCACAGATCCATTCTAACAACAATAACAATAATAATGTAACATTATATTGTGAGTTGGTTGTTTTGTTTAAAAAAAATGTGAAGAACTGGTGTGGAAATAGATATACCTAATCATATGCTGTTATTTGTGAAATGAGTATCATAATCTGTAGGTGAACCAAGAAAGTTAAGCTGTTTTCTCTAGAAATTAACACCCTTTCCAAATGGAATGGATGAAAAATGCCTCTTTTATGGGAATTTCGACTCCCACTTATCCTTGATTCTCAGACAATTCCCATCATATCTTTACATTTTTTATCATATTTTTTACATTTTTACAGCAGAAGGTCTCTTCTTCCTTATCATCATCATCATTACCACCACCACCATTATCATTACCATCATCATGATCTTGTCATCAATCCCTTTCATCATCATTATTATCCCAAAGATATGTAAGTTAATCAACTTCCCTCTTAGGAAACTCCCTCTACTAATGAAAATCAGCAGCTTTTCTACAATCTATATACTATTAGATTTTGCTTCTGGGGAAGTGGGAATTTAAGTGATTTGCTTGGGATAACAAAGAGAGTATGTATTTGGATGCAGGACTTGGAACCATTTCAGTGGAAAAGGCAAAAAAAATTCTGAAAACAGAGAGGGAAGAATACCAATGATGATCTGTAACATTATTATTATATTTTGTTTAGGTTAACGTTGACTTACTGTACTAGCCTTGTTCCATGAAAACACAGTCTTAGTCTAAACACTGGGGATAGTTTTCTTAGATGTTAATATAATTTGAAGAACTTTCCAATCCCTTAATAAGCCTACGTGACCTTCTTTGAACCCGAGTCACATGGAAGCCTGAGTCACATAAGCCTGGGTCATGAGGATTGTGATGCCATCTGGCCCTGAAGAAAGGTATATATACTCTGAGGTTAGCATTTTGCTTTGGAGCTCACTCATTGGAAGAGTGTTTATATGATTTAGCCAGAGGAGACTCTGGATAGCCATTAAAGAGCCCCCACTTTTGAAAAACCCAGATGTCAGTGCTTCACTCTCTGATAACTATGTATACATTGTTTTAGTCAGACAGTTGGAAGCCATGTCTGTTGGTTGTTTGTATTTTGCTCTATTTATATGATTTCTGATTGTATTTTCTCTGAAGTTAAGGATGCTAACTTTCTCCCTGAACTAAGTGAATGAGATGTGTGTGTGTGCGTTTGATTAAAGTAAGATTGTTGACCCCTTTAAAGTTGCTTTCCTTTAGAAAAACAGATCAAGGAACCTGTGCTAGCCACCCTCCTGTGTGTTGGTGTTATTTTCTTACACCCCAACAGAAGATGCAAGTAGCATTGCTATTACAAAGATCAATATTCTAATTGGTATGAAATACATTACAACATGGCATTCTACTTTATGCTAGAATTTAGTTTTAATGGAGAGGCAGCATGGAGTAGTGGATAGATAGCTGGCCTTGAAGCCAGAAAAAAGCCTGTGATCTGCAGAGTGGGTGACATCTTGCAATGGTGTAGGCATTTCCTCCATACTGGTGAAATCACTGGTCTAATACCTATCTACAACCTAACTTGTAATCCTAAATTCAAAATTTCCAAAGTGGAACTCATTTTTTTTTCCTGTAATCTTCCCCACTTCCTACCTTCCCTTTTACTATAGAGGGCAACATCATCTTCCAGTTCCCTTAGGCTCATGACTTAATTCTAGACTCTCTCCCTCTCTACATCCATTCTGTTGCCAAGTCCTATTAATTTGACCTTGGCCACATCTCTTGACTCCTCCCTATTCTCTCCTCTTCTACTGCCACCAATCTAGCACAAACATTCATCATGTAATTCCTGGATTATTTCAATTTCCTGCTGGTGGGTATGCCTGCTTCAAGTGGAGTGGGGAGCCCACTCCAATCCATCCTCCATTCAGCCACTAAAGTGATTTTCCTGAAGTACAGTCACGATTATGCCACTATCCACTCAACAAATTCCAGTGGCTCTCTGTTGCCAGAAGGATCAAATAAAAAGTGTCTATTTGACATTCAACAATTCTTATAATCTAACCACCTCCTATCTTTCTAGTCTTCTTATACCTTACTTCTTGACACAGAGTCTTCCATCCAATGAGCCTGGGTTTCTGGCCACTCTACCAAAAAGATACTCAGGGTGGAGGGGCGGGAGGGGGTATGGAGTCAAGATGGTGACTGGAAAGCAGGGACTTGCATAGGGCCTTCCACCAGGACCCTCCAAACACTGATAAAAAATGGTTCTAAACAAATTCTAGAATGACAGAACCCATAATTAGTAGACAGAAGCAGGGCTCCAGCCCAGGACAACCTGGATGGTCACTGGGTAAGGTCTATCGCACATGTAGCTGGAAGTGGATCAGAGTGGAGCGCAGCGTGGGCTGTGCCAGGACCAACCAGACCAGGAGCTGGGCCAAACAGGGCTTAGTGCCCTGAATCAGTGAGCTGTGGCAGTTACCAGGCTTCTCAACCCACAAACACCAAAGACAACAGAGAAGGTTAGTGGGAAAAACCGTGGGAACCTAGTGAAAGGAGTTCCCAGTTCAGGCCACTGCCCCGGGAGTAGGAGAGGGAGTGCAGCTACAGAACTACAGCTGCAGTTGTTTCCAGCTCCATGCCCAACTGGTGGGAGGAATTAAGTGGCAGATCAGAGCAGGAGTGCAGAGCCTGCTAAAGATCTGAGTCCCATTCAGGGTTGGCAGTTCTAGGGGGAGAAGGAGCACTGCTGTGGTAGGGTGTCCTGTAAGAAATAGCTCTGAAAACAACAGTGCATCCCCTCAAGCTTAGAACAAAGTATTTTCTACTCTACAAGCAGTCATACCCTGATGAAAAACTCAAGGGTCAAGTGGCTGGGAACATGGCCAGGCAGCGAAAATGGACTCCTATTCAGACTCAGACTTTGGAATCTTTCTTTGGTGACAAAGAAGACCAAAACATACAGCTAGGGTAAGTCAACAAAGTCAAGGAGCCTACATCAAAAGGCTCCAAGAAAAACATGAACTGGTCTCAGGCCATGGAAGAGCTCAAAAAGGATTTGGAAAAGCAAGTTAGAGAAGTACAGGAAAATTGGGAAGAGAAATGAGAATGATGTGAGAAAATCATGAAAAACAAGTCAATGACTTGCTAAAGGAGACGCAAAAAAGAAAAATGAAAGACTCACCTTAAAAATAGACTAACTTGAATGGCAAAAGAGCTCCAAAAAGCAAATGAGGAGAAGAATGCCTTGAAAGGCAGAATTAGCCAAAAGGAAAAGGACATCCAAAAGGACACTGTAGAAAATACTACCTTAAAAATTAGACTGCAGCAAGTGGAAGCAAGTGACTTTATGTGAAATCAAGATATCATGAAACAGAACCAAAGGAATGAAAAAAATGGAAGCAAATGAGAAATATCTCATTGGAAGAAACACTGACCTGGAAAATAGATCCAGGAGAGATAATTTAAAAATTATTGGATTACCTGAAAGCCAAGATCAAAAAAAGAGCCTAGATATCATCTTTCAAGAAATTATCAAGGAAAACTGCCCTGACATTCTAGAGCCAGAGGGTACAATAGAAATTGAAAGAATCCACCGATCACCTCCCAAAAAAGATCCCAAAAGAAAACTCCAAGTAATACTGTCGCCAAATTCCAGAGCTCCCAGATCAAGGAGAAAATACTGCAAGGAGCCAGAAAGAAACAATTTGAGTATTGTGGAAACACAATCAGAATAATACAAGATCTAGCAGCTTTTACATTAAGGGATCAAGGGCTTGGAATATGATATTCCAGATGTCAATGGAGCTAGGATTAGGACAAATAATCACCTACCCAGCAAAAATGAATATCATGCTACAAGGCAAAATATGGATTTTCAATAAAATAGAGGACTTTCAAGCTTTGCCAGTGAAAAGACAAGAGTTGAATAGAAAATTTAACTTTCAAACACAAGAATCAAGAGAATCATGAAAAGATCAATAAGAAAGAGAAAACACAAGGGACTTACCAAAGTTGAACTGTTTTGTTTACATTCCTACATGGAAAGATGTTGTGTATAATTCATGAGACTCAGTACTAGGGTAGCTGAAAGGAATATTTACACACACACACACACACACACACACATATATATATATATATATATATATATATATATATATATATATATATATATATATATATATATATATATATACAGAGGGCACAGGGTGAGTTGAATATGAAGGGATGATATCTAAAAAAAATAAAATCAAATTAAGGGATGAGAGAGGAATATATTGAGAGAGGGAGCAAGGGAGAGATAGCATGGGGTAAATTATCTCACATAAAAGTGGCAAGAAAAAGCAGTTCTATTGGGAGGGAAGAGGCGGCAGGTGAGGGGGAATGAATGCATCTTGCTCTCATCAGATTGGAGCTGAGGAGGGAATAACATACACACTCATTTGGGTATCTTACCCCACAGGAAAGAAGGACTAAGGAGATAAAAAGGGGGAACGATAGAAGGGAGGGCAGATAGGTGGAGGAGATAATCAAAAGCAAACACTTTTGAAAAGGGACAGGGTCAAGGTAGAAAACTGGATAAAGTGGGATAGGATAAGAAGGATCAAAATATATTTAGTCTTTAACAACATGAGTATTGTGGAAGGGTATGGCATAAGGATACACATGTGGCCTATATTGAATTGCTTGCTTTCTTAGGGAGGGAGGGTGGGGAGGGAAAAGCAGACAGAATTTGAAACTCAAAGTTTTAAAAAAAGATGTTCAAAAAATTTTAATGCAAGTAGGAAATAAGATATACAGGCAATGGGGCATAAACATCTATCTCGACCTACAAGAATGTAGGGGAAAAGGGGGATGGGGGGAGTGGGGTGACAGACAGGAGGGCTGACTGGGGAACTGGGCCAGCAGAATATATGCTATCCTGTAGTGTGGCGAAGGGTAGAAATGTGGAGAAAATTTGTAATTGAAGCTCTTGGGAAAATTAATGCTGAAAACTAAAAATATTAAATAAGTAAATAAATAATGATTTAAAATTTTATACCTGACTATTCCTAAGGCCTAGAATGCTCTCCATTCTCTGTTCCAATGACTGGCATTTCTGAGTTCTTTTATGTCCCAAGTCAAATTCTACTTTCTATAGGAAGGCTTCCCCATCCCGTTTTAATTCTAATGCCTTCATACTGTTAATAATTTCCTATGTATCCTATATAACTTGTTTTGTATACATGTATTTGCATATTCTTTTCCCTGTTACATTTTAAACTCATTGATGGAAGTGACTGTCTTTTTCTACTCTTTGTATTCCCACTGCTTAGCACAGTGCCTTACACATAGTGGGTGCTTATTAAATATTTTTTTAATTGATGGAATGCTGATTCTAAAGTTAGAGTTCTATCTACTATGCCAAGCTGTTTCTTTTTTTTTTAATTTTTATTTTTAGTTTACAACATTAGGTTCTACATAATTTTGAGTTCCAAATTTTCTTCCCTCCCTCCTCCCCCCCCTCCCCTAGATGGCATGGAATCCCATACAGCTTCCATGCGTAACTTCGCATTGAATTAATTTACACACTAGTGAAGTTATGGAGAGGAATTGTGATCAATGAAATGAATCATACGAGAGTAGAAACAGGACCAAAAGAAAAAAAAAACAACCCACAAACAAAAACAAAAGGGATAAAAGGAAAAAAAAAAGGGGGGGTGTGGGGGGAAAGGCTATCAGGAAGTGTGCCTCAATCTGCATTCATACTTCATAGTTCTTTCTCTGGATGTAGATAGCGTTCTCCATTGTGAGTCATTTGGAGTCATCTTGTACCTTGTGTTGCTGATAAGAGCAAAGTCTGTCAGGGTTGGTCTTCACAGAATCCATATATTTGTGGTTGTGTATAATGTTCTTCTGGCTCTGCTCCACTTACTCAGCATTATGTCATGTAGGTTTTTCCAGGTTGCTACGAAGTCTGCATCATCCCCATTTCTTATGGCACAATAGTATTCCATTACCTTCATATACCACAGCTTATTCATCCATTCCCCAATTGATGGGCATCTCTTTGATTTACAGTTCTGAGCTACCAGAAGAAGAGCCGCTATAAATACTTTTGTACATATGGGTCCTTTTCCTGCTTTCTTTGGGATACAACCCTAGAAGTGGTATTGCTGGGTCAAAGGGTATGAACATTCCTATGGTCCTTTGGGCATAGTTCCAAATTACTCTCCAAAATGGCTGGATCATTTCACAACTCCACCAGCAATGTAACAATGTTCCAATTTTCCCACATCCTCTCCAGCATTTATCATTTTCTTCTTTCGTTATTTTAGCCAATCTGACATGAGACATGTGGTATCTAAGAGTTGTTTTGATTTGCATTTCTCTAATCAGTAGTGATTTAGAGCATTTTTTCATATGCCTATAGATATCTTTAATTTTTTCCTCTGAAAACTGCCTGTTCATATCCTTTGACCATTTCTCAATTGGGGAATGGCTTGTATTCCTATATATTTGGCTCAGTTCCCTGTATATTTCAGAAATGAGGCCTTCATCAGATACACTAGTTGTAAAGATTTTCTCCCAATTTTCTGCTTCCCTCCTAATTTTTGTTGCATTGGCCTTCTTTGTACAAAAACATTTCAATTTATCATACTCAAAATTATCTATTTTGCATTTTGTAATGCTTTCTATCTCTTGTTGGATCATGAATTCTTTTCTTTTCCATAAATCTGATAAGTAAACTATTCCTTGCTGTCCCAAATTACTTATATTATCAGCCTTTACTCCTAAATCATGAACCATTTTGACTTTATTTTGATATATGATGTAAGATACTGGTCTATGCCCAGTCTCTGCCCTACCATTTTCCAATTTTCCCAACAGTTTCTTGAGAAATAGTGAATTATTAGGCCAGAAGCTGGCCTCTTTGGATTTATCAAAGAGTAGATTGCTAAACTTGTTGATTTCTCCTACTTGTGTACCTATCCTATTCCACTGATCCACACCCCTGTTTCTTAACCAGTACCAGGCAGTTTTGATGACTGCTGCTCTATAGTACAGTTTAATATCTGGTATGGCTAGGCCACCTTCTCTAGCATTTCTTTTCATCCATACCCTAGATATTCTAGACCTCTTGTTCTTCCAGATTAAATTTGTTATTATTTTGTCCAGCTCAGTAAAATAATATTCTGGTAGTTCAATTGGTATGGCACTGAATAGATATATTAATATAGGTAAAATTGTCATTTTTTATTATATTAGCTCGGCTTAACCATGAGCAACTGATATTTTCCATTTATTTAGATCTGACTTTATTCCCATCTTTTCATATAATAATTATATTTTGAATAATAATATCTTCAATTTCTTCTAAAGTATTTAAATTAGCTTCACTTGGTTCTGTTCACTTATTAAATAATTCAATTAATAATTAATTATGGAATGTAAATAAATATGGCCTATCACATTTTGTCATTATTTGTAATAATTTCTAAGGAATTAAGCCATCCTGAACAAGAAATGGAAACTATATATCTCACCTTTTTTACTAGACTTCAAACCCTCAGATCTGTTCAAATCCTTCTAAACCCTGTGTACAACATTTAGAACTGTTGACCAAGTGGTAAATAGTTTTGTCATATGGGGAACATGATTGGCGCATATCTTCAATTAGTAGTTATTCAGAATTCAGTATTGTGCTGCTAGATCTCTCTGCTGTTCTCAAGACACTTGAATTTGGACTCTTCCTGGTTGGTGTCACTGCAAGCCCACCAGGTGACAGTTTCATTGAACCCAATGTTAAGATGGCATTTAAATCTTTCCCATTTTGGGTGTCTTAGAACAGAAATGTCATGAATTTGCTATCTATCAGTAAATCTCAAGGCACTGTTGCTACATCAATGAGAATTCAGTTGCATTGCAAAACACATAGACCTTATGTGGCTAAAGACAAAGTACATTGCTTAGGCTTAATGAAAATTAGATAATTAAAAATAGTGTTTCTTCATATATGAATATAATTAATCTTCTTATTGGCCTCAACACTTGATGTGGACAAGAGACAGAGTACCTGTCCTATGTGCTTACAAAATTCTTCATTCTGGGAATAGAAAATGCAGTAGCAAAGCAACATGACTTGGTTGACCGGATATCTAGAAGCACTAATTCAACTTCTGGATTTCAATGTGCCTTGGTTATGAAAGTTGCAGTGAATTCAAGTTTGAGTTCAGTCTGGGTCTTGGTTTCCATAATTTGGTATCATATCAAATCACCACATGTATAGCTGTAAAACTTTAGCCCTTCTTAGAATTTATGATCCTGACTCTGAAATACTGTTTTTTCTCTGTTTTTTCCCCTATATCAATATACCAAAGATCCGTGATTTCATCAGGTTAGTGAACTTCTGATACAGGAACTCACTCTATCAAGAGATATTACAATCCATCAATGACTGAGTATGTCATGGGGTCATAGATTTAGATGTGGAAAAGATCTTATAAGGTCACTTTACCCAATTCCCTTACTTTACAGATAGGATTCCATATTTTATCTGCATAAACTGCTGATGCTAGCAAAAAAAATAATTCTTATGCAGAAATATTGCAGGTTTAAAAATTATTTATTATTTATCAATCCCCTTTCTCCCACATGAATATATTAAGAAACTAAGGGTCAGAAAGATTATATGAATGTGCCCAAGTTATTATAGGTGGGAAGTATGAAAGTCAGGATCTGACTCCTCATCCAGCTCTTTCTGTTTCAGTGGATTGCCACAGGAATGGAGGGTCACTTTATTTGCCTAGAGTCATCCATTTTCTGTCAGAGGTCATTCTTGAACCAAGGCTTTCCTGCTTCCAAGGCTAACAATATCCATTGACTATTATGCCTCTTGCTGTTTTCTTCCTATTTTTTCTAAATACTTTTACTTTTTTTCTGCTTAGCTCTTCTTCTCATGTGTGTATCCTCCAGCACTCTGCCTAATCGCTTTAACAGTTCTCTTTTGAACCTGATCCCTCTGGGAACTCATGTCCTCATGGTTTTCATTATCAGATTTGCACTCTTGGTTCAACCTTTCTGGTGTCAAGCCTGAAGGGCAAAACCACCCACATAAGTGCTTTGCTATGGCCTCAAGTTTAAAATAGTAGATGTAAGTTCCTATTTCTTTCTCCCAAATCTTCCTATGACCCAGCATTTCCTGGAAGGTAAATCATCATCAGTGCCTACCCCTAAGCATGGAGGATATGACTCAACTTCTATTCTTTAAGACTAATCAATTGATGGATTCTATCACTTTTTATCTACAAAGCATATTTCACAACTAGTGCTGAGTTTATTATCAAAATCAAATCCTTTGTTGGAGTGCTGGTCCCCACTCTCCCAGATTACTTCAACTCCTGCCCCCTGTCAGTCTCCTAAGTACATACTGTCTGTTCCAACCACATTTGTGACATTTCCATCTAAATCAGAAATTCAAACCCACACTCTACCTAGTATTTTGGTGAACAAGTGATATTCAATAGCCTTGACAATTAAAATGCTCAGTAAGTTAGCTTGTAAGAATATTTCATGAGAAAAAAAATGTACTTTTTTTCCTTTCCAGAAAGTGGGATTTCCAAGAGGAGAAATAGAAACATAGATATAGCAATCATATCTCCCAGAATAGAGACAGAGTAAAGGCATCAGCTGATTGAAAGATAAGATCTCAAGTAGAAAGTACAGTGAGGTCTAGGCGAGAGAACTTCAGTGACCTGGCCTATGACAATTATTTGTGTTGGAGTAATAGGGCCCGAGAAAAGAGTGATGTCCTGGCATTCTGTGCCATTAAGCTGTGTTCTTCAATAGAAGTGGAAAACATGGGGAGAGGCTGCTTATTCACATCCAGTCTTATATCTGCATCACCATCTGCCAAAAGCAATATTGTTTTTCCTGAATTCACAAACTTTACATGAAAATTGAGTATAACCTGCAGATACTTTTGTCTCTAATTATTTTCTTTACCATGGCTTCATCACAAGATTTCTCAAAAGCTTCCAGTCTTTGTTTGGCCAAGTCTCTAGACTATTCAATTCATCAGAATTTCCAAAGACAAAAGAATCCATTCTGACAACAATAATAATAGCAACAAATTCTTAAACTGAAAATTATATGTATTATTGAACTATATAGAGAAATATATAGTCCATATTAAGCCAAAAAATAATAAAAATTTAAGCCATTGTGGAAGGAGGAGAATATCTTAAAAATAACATGCATATTTAAATATTTTAAAATATAAAAACTCATCAATAATTTTCATTTTTCTCATATATTTCCATAGATAACTCAGCCAGTATTTCCAGCATTATAGCATCTTTCTGTGACAGATGCTGCAATTGCCACAGGGGGAGTTAATTCCAAGTCCAGTCATTGTATCCTCATTGAGAAAAAGAATAAAGCAGACTTTTCTCATTTGATTACACCTGGAAAAGCACAGGAGAAAGAAATAGAGAAGTGGAATGCAATACTCAGCCAATAACACTATACTTTCAGAGATAAATCACCTAACCAACCAGATTAAGGATGGGTAGGGATTATGGCAATATTATCAATTAAATTTAAAATATTATCCATTTTTCTGAGGAAAGATAAATCAGTCAAAAAACATATTTTCTAAGGGGGCAGCTAGGTGGCGCAGTGAGTAGAGCACCGGCCCTGGAGTCAGGAGGACCTGAGTTCAAATCCGGCCTCAGACACTTGACACATGTGCTAGCTGTGTGACCTTGGGCAAGTCACTTAACCCCGATTGCCCTGCCAAAAAGCAAAAAAAAAACAAAAAAAAAACATATTTTCTGTTACAGGAACTAAATAACTAGAAGTTTTAGTGCATTTTTTTTTTACTTGAAGTTCACTTGTTTTACTACCCCACTAGATGCAACATCTTTAACTTTCCAAAGCAAATCTGAACCCAAAGTTAGAGTCATCGAAATCAATCATTATCATTTGGTTTGCATTAGTTCTATTTTCATCTTAGAGTAAAGTTAATAGCATCACAACAGCTTGGTTTTAGCCAATTTTTTATTATTCTTTAGAATATTGGAAGCGGAGCCAAGATGGTGGCTGGAAAGCAGGGACTAGCATGAGGTTCCCCCCAAGTCCCTCCAAAAGCTTATAAAAATGGCTCTGAACCAATTCTAGAACTGCAGAATGCACAAAATAGCAGGGGGAAGCAGGGCTCCAGCCCAGGGCAGCCTGGATGATTGCTGGGTGAGGTCTTTCATGCACTGAGCTGGGAGCAGAGCAGAGACCAGCATGGGCGGCATGGACCAACCAGACCAGGAACCGGGTGGAGCAGGCACTAGCACCCTGAAACAGTGAGCTGCAGCTGTTACCAGACTTCTCAACCCACAAACACCAAAGACAACAGAGAAGATTAGTGGGAAAAGCTGCTGGGAACAGGGAGTTCAAGGTTCAGCCACTGCCCCCGGGGGGGGGGTGGTCAGCAGAGGTGGGGCAGCTACAGAACTACAGCTGCAGTCGCTCCTAGCCCCAGGCACACCTGGTGGGAGGAATTAAGTGAGGGATCAGAGCAGGAGTGAAGAGCCTGCTGAAGACCTAAGTCCAGTCCGGGTTGGGGGTTCTTGGGGAAGGAGGAGGGCTGGGGCAGCAGAGTTGGCTCACTCCCCCAAGCTTGGAACATAGAACTCTTTACTCTACAAGCAGCCATAACCCGCTGAAGAACTCAAGGGTCAAGTAAGTTGGCTGGGAACATGGCCAGGCAGCGAAAATGCACCCAGATTCAGTCTCAGACTTTGGAATCTTTCTTTGGTAACAAAGAAGACCAAAATATACAGCCAAAAGAAGTCAACAAAGTCAAAGAGCCTACAACAAAAGCCTCCAAGAAAAACATGAACTGGTCTCAGGCCATGGAAGAGCTCAAAAACATTTGGAAAAGCAAGTTAGAGAAGTAGAGGAAAAATTGGGAAGAGAAATGAGAAGGATGCAAGAAAACCATGGAAAACAAGTCAATGACTTGCTAAAGGAGACCTAACAGAATACTGAAAAATATACTGAAGAAAACAACACCTTAAAAAATAGACTAACTCAAGGGGCAAAAGAGCTTCAAAAAGCCAATGAGGAGAAGATTGCCTTGAAAGGCAGAATGACCCAAATGGAAAAGGAGGTCCAAAAGACTACTGAAGAAAATACTACCTTAAAAATGATATTGGAGCAAGTGGAAGCTAGTGACTTGATGAGAAATCAAGATATTATAAAACAGAACCAAAGGAATGAAAAAATGGAAGACAATATACAATATCTCACTGGAAAAACCACTGGCCTGGAAAATAGATCCAGGAGAGATAATTTAAAAATTATTGGGGGTGGAGGTAATCAAAAACAAACACTTTTGAAAGGGGACTCAGTCAAGGGAGAAAATTCAATAAAGGCGGATAGGTTAGGAAGGTGCAAAATATAATGAGTCTTCCACAACATGAGTATTGTGGAAGGATTATACATAATGATACGCATGTGGCCTATGTTAAATTGCTTGCCTTCTTAGGGAGGGTGGGTGGGAAGGGAAGAGGGGAGAGAATTTGGAACTCAAAGTTTTAAAAACAGATGTTCAAAAACAAATAAAAGTTTTTGCATGAAACTAGAAAATAAGATACACAGGCAATGGGGAGTAGAAATTTATCTTTCCCTACAAGAAAAGAAGGGAAAAGGGGATGGGAGGGGAGTGGGGTGGCAGATGGGAGGGCTGACTGGGGAACAGGGCAACCAGAATATATGCCATCTTGGAGTGGGGGGGTAGAAATGGGGAGAAAATTTGAAATTCAAACTCTTGTGAAAATCAATGCTGAAAACTAAATATATTAAATAAAAAAATGAATATCACATAAGTTGTTCTTCTGGAGGGAAAATACCACAATAAATTATTTTTTTCATTATTTGAATTTGACTCTTGCATTTCTCTGTTCTCTACTCCCTTTTCCTCCTTCACCTTTGATGGGCCTTCCCCCACGTTTTTCTCAAAGACAGAATACTATCACTATCCCTAATTTTCAAGATACAAAAAATGTTGATATTTTCATATCCTTTCTCATATGCCTGAATGGTTTAGAATCGCAGGATATAAAGAATTCTCCAAGAAGAAGGCAGAGGAATTAAAGCATTTATTCAAGCTCCAAAGTAGCAGAACCACGGACCAGTGTCCCCAATTCGATATCCTGGCCAAAAGCTTTTAGGTCCAATAAGTCTGATGATGGTAAGTCAAATAATATTCCTGCTCCCCCCCCCCCCCTGCTCCCCCAATGATAGGGCCCTCCAGTAAGAAGATTACCCAATGGCCTCAAGCCCTTGCTCAGCACTTTCCGGTCTGCCCATGGGTCAGTCCTGCCCTCAGTAGAGCCTCCTGCTTCAGCTTCTTCTCCTCTTTCTCCTGCCTCCACCACACCTCAGTCTCCAAGTTGTGTTCTCTCTTTTTATACAGTCATTAGACATCATCCAATGGACTAGAACATCATCTAAGTGATCAGAACTTAGGCGCCTACTATTGGCTGTGGTCTTAGCAACTACCCCCAGGACCCTGGGGGCCTCACGCCCACATAAGCCCACCACCTAGTAGCTAGGGGTTTTGGGCCTACCTGGGAGTGAAGATATAATCAGAACTCCCTTCATTGGCCCCACCTGGGGCCTCACCAGAACCTCATTCAAATGGGTGGGAAAGAACTTCAAATTTACTGATTGCCTTAACAATGCCTTTGCTTTCAATTGTTAAAAAATAAATAAAAAGCAGGGAGAGGGGCACATTTTTTTGAATTGAATGAAAGATTTTTTTGAGAGATGCTATCTAGACCTTTGACTTTATCAGCATAGAAAAATCTAGGTGGGGAGCCCTTGACCATGCAAATCAGCAACTCCTTTGCAGAGTTACATGGGAGCAGTTGGAGGTTAAATGACATGTCCATGGGAGTATAAATAATATGTGTCAAAGGCAGAACTTCAACTAAGCTCTTCCTGTTTTCCTAGCTATTTATCCAGCATACCATATTGTCTCTCTTAATATGCATTACCCCATCATTACCAGTGAGGTTTCTAGTGTGTTCAGAATGAGATAGACACACAGGAGACAAGTCCTATAAAACATCATAGAAAGGAGAACAGGAAGATATATGATAAGTTCATGGTGGCTTATGGAGGAATCTCAGTAATGTGACAGATTTATCTTTCCTTTTAATTACTGTCCTGGCAATCAGATCATTTTCATGATCATGCTCGTTTGTGTTGATTTCTTTTCCTTTCCAGCTGTCCCTGTTGGCATGGTGGCAAAATATATTTTCAAATTATCATAGCAATTATCTGAAAATATTGCTTTTAGGAATGTAGTCTGTGTCACAAGCCAGTACAGTGGTGGTCCCTGCTGTGTTATAGGATGTGCCATCCCTGCACTGACTGTGCCATCATCCTCAAGAGCAGTGACCATGGATCCCAGAAGCTAAACTCCACAACTTTAAAAAAAGCTTATTTTCTTAAAGGCTAGCTATAGAAACAGAGGGAATTAATTTAAGAGGTAAATACAAATATAAAAATTGAATGTCAGAAACTGAATAGAAAGTAGAAGAATGCTGTTTCCCCCTAAGATCCAGAAACAAAGAATTCATGAGCAGTGCCTCTTTTCCCCCTTGCTCCCTGCCCTACCTCCCAAGCACATTTGTTGGTGTTCTAATGGGGTAAGGGGGATGTAGATGGAGAAAGGCAGGCAAGCAGTTTTGAAAAATTTCTAAAAACAATATTTTATATTACTTTAGAACCATAGAAATAGAGCTGGAAAAGAACTTCAAGGATATATATTCCAACTCTCTTATTTTACAGATGAGGAAATTAAGATCTGAAGGTCTCACAGATAAGTATTATTAGAGCAGGGATTCAAATTCTACATCATCTGGTTCCAAATCCAACTTGTTTTGTATGTTTGTGTGTTTAGCTTTACAAAGGGATATTTGCTTCAAAGGTACAGCAAGAATAAATATATAAAATTTCCTCCAACACCTGAGAGGGAGAATCTGTACCTCCTACTTATCTAGGGAGGTAGGTTCAAATTTTAGTTTGGTCCCTATACATTATTGGTTCAATCAAGTTCATCTCCAAATGTATCATCACTAGCAGGAAAATCTTTCTTCTGGGCTGGGATACCATGTCAGTTGCAACAATCTCTATTTGTTCCTAAGGGCATTTATGATGTATAGATTGCAAAATTCAGCTTGGATTCTGTGGCTTGCTTTTTGAACTAATTTCATTATTTTATTCCCTTAATCTATGATGGAAAACAATGAATGAAACAGCTAAAGACAAGAGAAAATTTCTTCAGGTCACATAGCCTTAAAGGGGATAAAGGCCCTAAGGCTCTTCCTTTGTCATATGGTCTCTCACCAGATTCCATGAATTGAAGAATTGCCAAGTTCCCAGAGGTTGGAATCCCAATATTCTTTCTATTATACCATACTATCCCACCCCTAGATTTCCTGCAAATAATAAGAAAGCTTCCAGAAATGGAGGAGCCATTGCAAGTCTCTTCCATTCTCAACTACATCACAGATTCTCATGCTTAAGATTGTGGTGAAAAGGAATCACCCTTCACCATGTCCTTGCCTTGTGCTGGGTTTGCAGGCCATGTAATGATGCCAAAGAGAAGGAACTGAATCCTGTATAGACTCTGCTTAGGCTGGTGATAGGAGTTTCTGTTAGGAACTGAGAGGGGGATATAATAGAACTGTTCATCTGCGTGTTAGCATGGGAGCTGAGGTTGATGTAAATTTCAAATATCTTGTGGAAAATGAGATATCTTGTCACTAACCTCAGCGTGCTTCAGTCCTGCTTAATGGGTATAGGGATAGGGAGAGGAAACAGTGGGGAGTGGCTGGAGGAGACATGTGATAAGGTTGAAGAAAAGGAGATGCAAGTCTAGGTTAATCCAGTCCAGGATTTTAAAACCTGGACAGAGAGACTAACACTTGGTTGATCTTAACTCTTTTTTCATCTTATAAACAAAAGATAACAAAAATGAATACATCTTGACCTCTTTACTCTTTTTTATCATAATTTATTTATTTAATATTTTTGTATTCAGCATTAATTTTCATGAGTTTGAATTACAAATTTTCTCCCCATTTCTACCCTGCCCCCACTCCAAGAGGGAATATACTCTGGTTGACCTGTTCCCCAGTCAGGCCTTCCTTCTGTCACCCCACTTTCCTCCAACCCCTTTTACCTTACTTTATTTTAGGGCAAGATAGATGTTTATGCCCCATTGCCTGTATATCTTATTTCCTAGTTGCATGCAAAAACTTTTTTTTGAACATCTTCTTTTAAAACTTTGAGTTCCAAACTCTCTCCCCTCTTCCTTCCCCACCCAACCTCCCTAAGAAAGCAAGAAATTCAATATAAGCCACATGTGTATCTTTATGCAAAACCTTTCCACAATACTCATGTCATGAAAGACTACAAATATTTTGCTCCTTCCTATGCTATCCCCCTTTATCCAGTTTTCTTCCTTGTTTTAAATGGTTTTAAAATTTTTAAAATCAATGCTGAAAACTAAATATGTTAAATAAATAAATTTAAATTAAATTAAAGGTATAAGGAAAAAAAGCATAATTTTAAAATATCAAGTGAACTCCTCCCTTATCTACTTCCACCTTTTTTTTCTCACTTAGAGACATCATCCCAGTGTCCTGGCATCTCTTTCTCACCATCACAATGCCCTGTTTCAGGGTCTTTCCCCCAGGGTGCTGGTGACTAGAATCCCTCTCTCTATAAGGCAGAAGCCTTAAGTTTTACCTGTAGGGCCAGTATCAAGACCACCCCTACTTCTATTTTTTCTTTTCTTTTTTTTTTTTAAATTTAGTAATGAGTTCCTTGAATACCAGCATGACTGATTACTGTTCTGATAGCACAGACTTTCTCCAACTGTATACTTACACACATTTTCTACTAAGCAATACTAGAAAATTCTGGATTCTGTGTGAGCAACAAGCAAATTAATTTACCTTCTTAGGTGTGAGTCATAATAAGTTACAATGTAATGAAAATCAGCATATATGGTTTGCACATGGCAATTGATCGTGTCGTCAAGGTACATGACCTCTTATATGTTGCTCCATTTCTATTTTTACTGTAATATTTGCTAAGAAAAAAGATAGATTGCAGTACACAGACATGATAGCCATAGGAAAACTCTTTGCAATCTATCTACACAGTTCAGGCTGAAAGAAGTGGGTAGGAACATAAAAGAAATCAGCATATGCCAAGAACAGTCAACTTTCCTTGGATTTGGACCTTTGCCCAACACATATCTTGCCTAAAAGGTATGAAGTCTTTTGTGAGACTGACAACATAGAGATTTCTCATTATTAGTGATAGTTATTAATGCCAACCATATTGCTCTTGGACTTGGTACTACTTCTGCTCATATATTTGAAATATCATCTGTGCCATATCAACAGGGAAGCATCCCATGCTGAGTGTAAAAGATAAAACTAGGAACTGTAAAGGAAATAAGAAAATGCAAGTGCCCATCAGTAAAGGACAGGAGAGTATTTCATAGCAAAGCAATAAAAACCAATAAGTCTAAAAACAGTTTGTGACATTGTATGGGAAAAGAAAAATCAAAATGTGAACCAAGAGAAGCTAACTGTAGAAGTATGAAAATATTTAATGGAAAGAAACGAAAAGATTTAAATGAGAAATCAAAATCATATGTCTTTGCCCCTCCAAGCAAAGCTCTATCTAATTTATGTTTTGTCCTGGTGTGTTATCTCATTTACTTTTGTTAAACACCCATTATTAGGCTGCTTTAGCACAAAGTTTCCGGTTCAGCTTTCTGTTCTTCAAACCACCCTCCATCTCCCACATCCATGCTTTTTTAAATTTATTTAATATATTTTGTTTTCAGCATGGATTTTCACAAGAGTTTGAATTACAAATTTTGTCCCCATTTCTACCCTCCCCCCACTCCAAGATTGCATAGATTATGGTTGTCCTGTTCCCCAGTCAGCCCTCCCTTCTGTCACCCCACTCCCCTCCCATCCGCTTTTCCCTTCCTTTCTAGTAGGGCAAGATGAATTTCTGCACCCCATTGCCTGTGTATCTTATTTTCTAGTCACATGCAAAAACTTTTTTTTTTGTTTTTGAACATCTGTTTTTAAAACTTTGAGTTCCAAATTCTCTCCCCTCTTCCCTTCCCACCCACCCTCTGTAAGAAGTCAAGCAATTCAACATAGGCCACATGTGTATCATTATGCATAATGCTTCCACAATACTCATGTTGTGAAAGACTAACTATATTTTGCTGCTTCCCAACCCATCCCCCTTTATTGAATTTTCTCCCTTGACCCTGTCCCCTTTTGAAACTGTTTGTTTTTGATTACCTCCACCCCCATCTGCCCTGCCCTCCATCATCCCCACCCCTTTTTATCTTCTTCTCTCTTCTTTCTTGTGGGGTAAGATATCCAATTGAGTAGGTATGGTATTCCCTCCTCAGGCCAAATCTGATGAGAGCAAGATTCACTCATTCCCCACTCACCTGCCCTCTCCGCTCCTCCCACGGGAGTGCTTCCTCTTGCCACCTTTATGCGAGATAATACACGCCATTCTATCTCTCCCAATCTCCCTCTCTCAATATATTCCTCTCTCATCCCTTAATTTTATTTTATTTCTTTTAGATATCTTCCCTTTATCTTCACCTCACCCTGTGCCTGCTCTCTCTCTCTCTCTCTCTCTCTCTCTCAGTATATATATATATATATATATACACACATACATATATACATACATACACATTCACTTATATATATATATTTACAGAAATATATATACATATATATATATATATATGTATATATATATGCATATTCCCTTCAGCTACCCTAATACTGAGGTCCCATGAATCATACACATCATCTTTCCATGTAGGAATGTAAACAAAACAGTTCAACTTTAGTGAGTCCCTTGCAATTTCTTTTTCTTGTTCTTTTTTCTTGAGTACCTTTTCATGCTTCTCTTGATTCTAGTGTTTGAAAGTCAAATTTTCTATTCACCTCTGGTCTTTTCACTGAGAAAACTTGAAAGTCCTCTATTTTATTGAAAATCCATATTTTGCCTTGGAGCATGACACTCAGTTTTGCTGGGTAGGTGATTCTTGGTTTTAATCCTAGCTCCATTGACTTCCGGAATATTGTATTCTAAGCCCTTTGATCTTTTAATATGGAACTGCCAGACCTTGGATTATTCTGATTGTGTTTCCACAATACTCAAATTGTTTCTTTCTGGGTGATTGCAGTATTTTCTCCTTGATCTGGGAGCTCTGGAATTTGGCAACAATATTCCTTGGGGATTTCTTTTTGGGATCTATTTGAGGAAGTGACCTGTGGATTCTTTCAATTTCTATTTTGCCCTGTGGCTCTAGAATATTGGGGTAGTTCTCCTTGATAATTTCTTGAAAGATGATATCTAAGCTCTTTCTTTGATCATGGCTTTCAGGTAGTCCAATAATTTTTAAATTATCTCTCCTGGATCTATTTTGCAGGTCAGTGGTTTTTCCAATGAGATAGTGCACATTGTCTTCCATTTTTTCATTCCTTTGGTTCTGTTTTATAATATCTTGATTTCTCATAAAGTCACTAGCTTCCACTTGCTCCAATCTCATTTTTAAGGTAGTATTTTCTTCAGTGGTCTTTTGGACCTCCTTTTCCATTTGGCTAATTCTGCCTTTCAAGGCATTCTTCTCATTGGCTTTTTGGAGCTGTTTTGCCATTTGAGCTAGTCTATTTTTTAAGGTGTTGTTTTCTTCAGTATATTTTTCAGTATTTTTTTGGGTCTCCTTTAGCAAGTCATTGACTTGTTTTTCATGGTTTTCTCTCATCTTTCTCATTTCTCTTCCCAATTTTTCCTTTACTTCTCTAACTTGCTTTTCCGAATCCTTTTTGAGCTCTTCCATGGCCGGAGACCAGTTCCTGTTTTTCTTGGAAGCTTTTGTTGTAGGCTCTTTGACTTTGTTAACTTCTTCTGTCTGTATATTTTGTTTTTCTTTGTCTCCAAAGAAAGAATCCAAAGTCTGAGAATGAATCTGTGTGTGTTTTTGCTGCCTGGCCATATTCCCAGGCAACTAACTTGAGACTTGAGTTTTTTAGTGGGGTATGACTGCTTGTAGAGTTTAGAGAACTATGTTCCATGCCTGGGGCGATGCGCCAGCCCTGCCACACTAGCACTTCTCCTTCCCCAAGAACCCCCAACCCATACTGGACTTAGATCTTCAGCAGGCTCGTTACTCCTGCTCTGACCTGCCACTAAATTCCTCCCACCAGGTGGGCCTTGGACCATAAGCAACTGCAGCTGTACTTCTGTAGTTGCCCCACCTCCACTGCCCTGTGGGCAGTGCCTGAACTGGGAACTCCTTCCACTCCTGCAGCTTTCCCCACTAACCTTCTCCACTGTCTTTGGTGTTTGTGTGTTGAGAAGTCTGGTAACTGCTGCAGCTCACTGATTCAGGGCATTAGCGCACCCTCACCCTGGCTCCTGGTCTGGTTGGTCTGAGCCACTCATGCTGGGCTCTGCTCAGCTCTGCTCTGCTCCCAGGTCCCTGAGGGACAGACCTTGCCCAGAGACCATCCAGGCTGTCCTGGGCTGGAGCCATGTTTCTCTCTTTTGTTTTGTGGGTTCTGCAGTTCTAGAGTTGGTTCGGAGCCATTGTTTATAGGTTTTTGGAGGGATTCGGCCGGGAGCTCACGCTAGTGTCTGCTTTCCAGCCACCATCTTAGCTCTGCCCCTCCACATCCATGCTTTTACACTGGCTATCCTACAAGCCTGCAATGTCTTGCCCCTCTCACTTCTGCCTCTTAGTATTCCTATATTCCTTCATTACTTAGTTCAAATCTTACCTTCTGCAGGAGACTTTTTCTAATCCTCTCAGTTGCCTTCCCCTTTCAGATTATCTGCTATCTGTTCTGTAAATAGCTCATATTTGCCTAATTGTTTAAATGTTGCCTTCTCCATTTGAATGTATGTTCCTTGAGGGCAAGGGCTATGTTTTGTTTTTTACTTTTTTTTCTATCCCCAGAGATTAATACAGTCCCTAACTTACATCAGATAACCAAGACACCTGAAGACATATTCTGGCCACTGAGAGAAGCTCCATAACTTTGTGTAAAATAGAACTATGTCTGGCAACACCTAGAGGTTATCTTTATAGAATGAACAATATGGGGTGCAGCAATGACCCTGAAAGAACGGACAGGAACAATGATTTTCTATCAGCACATGCCATAACCACATGACCAGCAAAGACTACAGGCAGAGACCATATCAATGGAGACCAACAAGATTAGTTCATGCATGAGCAATACAACAACATTACCAAATGATATTGCTGACCCTAGAACATTAGAGAAACGAGTAATCCCTCAACATTTTCACTCAAGTTTCATGTTTTCCATTTGCACATGCCTTCACTCAGGCATACCCAGCCATACACACTCCCAATGTATGTATTATTACAGGGCACACTAGGTGCATTTTTGGTGTTGTTCAGTCTTTCAGTTCTGCCCCATACTATGTGACCCAATGGATTTTTGTCCATGGGGTTTCTTTGCAAAGATATTGGAATGGTTTGCCATTTCTTTCTCCATTATGCCCCCATTTTACAGATGAGGGACTGAGGCAAATAATTCATTGACTCCTCCAGGGTCACACAGCTAATAAGTATCTGAAGCCAGATTTGAACACATTAGGTCTTCCTGACTCCATGCCCAGTGCTCTATACACTGCACCACCCAGCTACACCACTAGGTAGTAGAGTAGATAGCAAACTGGAATTTGAGTCAAGAAGAAGACTTGAACTGGAATATTCCCTCAGATACTTTCTAAGTGTGACACTCCTGGCAAGTCAAAGAACCTTTTTCAATTTCTTCACCTACAAAAAGAAAATAATAACACCTTGCTCACAGGGTTGTGAATATCGAATGAGATTTTATACATTCATGTGCATAACTATTTATTCACATGTATGCATTCTTTTTTATTATTATTAATTATGTGTGAACGATGGCCTAATGTATTACTACTGACATTTATCCCAGAACCTCAGAATCTCTGAATTGTCAGAGACTTGGACCAACAGGTACCCAAGGAAATTTCTTTATAGTAACCCCAACAAATGGTCATTCAGCCTTCACATGAAAATCTCTGTCAATGGGGGAACCATTAAGTCCTACGGCAAAGTCTGAGGGCATTACTAATACATGCAATTGTCAAAAAGCAATACAGCTTAGTTTTTTTCTATTCTATTTTGAGTCCAATTTACGGTACATCTTCAGTTAAATGTCTAACATATATATATATATGTTACTAATGGATAAACTTTATTGAGTATCCATTTGAATATTATAGCTTGGGAAATGGACATTTTTGTCTTTCTTTTTCAGATGGTTAGATCAAACCCTTTGGAGGTCATTATGAATATCACTTAAAGCCTCTTAAATATTCAAAAATTTAATTTGATCAGCACAACATTTTCTGCAAACACAAATAGCATAATGACTTCAAAATGTTAGAACTGAATCTTCTTTAAGAAGTAAAACGTTGTTATCCATGCTTTAAAATAACCTGAAACATTCGACATATATATGAAATGACCTTTAAAATTAATCTAATACAAATATACCATAAACTGATATATATATATATATATATATATATATATATATATATATATATATATATTTCCATTTAAATATTTTAAAACAATACTTAGAAAAATTATATTTTAATTTAACAACTATTAGACTTTGTTCCTTGGAAAATTTCTTGTTTTCAAGATTTATCAGGAAAAAAAAAAAACTACAAAATTAAAGTAAATTGAATGTCCCTGAAAGAATTCTCCTATTCTGATTCTGTGATTAGCTAGAACTATCCTCAAAGAAGAAAACTTGGAATATAGAGACTTGCTTCTTGGAAAAGTTCTTCATGATATTTAACAAATCATCTAGTTTTTTTTACTTGGCATGAAGCAGGTAAATGATGTTCTTTTAATTGAAGTACCCAAGGATATAACCATTTATATCAAAAATGTCTATAATTTTCCCAAAAGTCTGGCAACTAACACAGCTAGAAATTTGAGACAATTTCTCTCAGCCATTCTTGGCTGTGCCAAGTGAACTTTATGTTGTCTTATCATTTCTCCCTAGAATATTTCTGCATTTCCAATTGGTTCTCAATTAGTAAAAGAAAAAGATGTAGGATTTGCTTTTACTTTTCCTAGCTGTTCTGATTCATTTGAGTAGTCCTGGGGTTCAGGGATGTGTCACTTTGATTTAAAAAAATATTGTTTGTGTGTAAAGCATTAAGAATAAAAGACAAAGCATTTCTTCAAGGAATATACATTATATTCTCTCTGTCCCTTTCTCTGTCTATGTCTCTGTCTCTCTCTGTGTCTCTGTCTGTCTCTCTCTCTCTCTCTCTCTCTCTCTCTCTCTCTCTCTCCTTCTGTGTGTGTGTATGTGTGTGTGTGTGTGTGTGTGTGTGTGTGTGTGTGTGTGTGTGTGTGTTTGTATTCGGGGTGGTGGTAGGGAACAAAACAGTTACATAGAAAAGTAAATCCACCATAGCTACAAATAATGAAACTCACATATCCCTTTGTCTTCCAAGGAAAATATCTCTTCACAATCTTCTTTCTGTTTCTGTAAATTTTACATTGTATTTTGCTGTTCACCTGTTCTCTCCAAGCTAGTATTAATATAAAATGGTGGTATACCCAATGTATTAATGGTTTTTAAGTATTTCATTTACTCAAGGGCATTTCAGGGATAAGTTATGGTAAGCTTTAGAGGAAGATGGAAATTCATTCTAAGTCATTGGGGTTGGATATTTTATTTATAAATATTATTATAACTTCCCCACAAAAAGGGGACTTTGAGGTCATGGTTTCCCCTAGGCACAAATCAATTAGTAGTATTAGGGGGAAGGAGGTCGGGGAAATATTTTTTTTTCCTCAAAACTCTTACAAGGCAGAAAAAAAACTTCCATTTCCTATTGTTTGCCAAGGTACAACCAGATCTCTGGAGTGGCCCAATGCACTGTGCCACCCAGCTATCCCCTCTAGCTCTTATAACTATATCATTCTTATATTATGTCTTTCATTACTTTTCTAATTCAGTAGTGAAAGATACTCAGCCTATCCTACTCATAAACATCTTCTCAGATACAGAAAAGTGATAAATAGGAAGACAAAGTTTTTGGTTAAGTTAATCTGATTGGTTTAGTGCTTTTTACATATGAGTAAAATAGCTTGTAATCTCCAGCAAGAAAGATTTCATATCTAAAGGCATAGGGAAGGGCCAAGTTGTAGGTACCAGCTGAAGAAGCCTAGGGCCATAAATCTATCACAAGAATTTTTCTTAAAAGAGTTATTAGGCCATTATTTGGGGCAATTAACAAAACAAGAGAAGATTGAAGGCAATCATGAATCACCACCTTGTTAGGTGGAACAAGAGTATGTAAAACTCAGATGAGAAGCTATGCAAAGGCTTTCATCTACTTAAATGGTGTTAGGGAGTGGTGTTGGAAGCACAAAAGTATCCTGTCCACAGGAGGAGAAGGAAGCAAGTCAATGATGGTCCTGTAAGAGGATGCTCTGAATTTACACATGAAGATTATGCCAAATTGTTCACTCCTCCTAATCACTGTTCTAGAGTGGTTGGTCTCTTTATCATTTCCACAGCAGCATTCTTCATTCATCCACTGTGATCAAGTCTCATTATAGAAAGGAGCAATCCATTTTACCTCCCTCCTCACGTTAAGTACCATAGGCCAGGAAATTCTACAGGACACAATAACTGTTTGTTCTTTGGTTAGAAAGGGAGGAAGTTGTCATTACCTAAGAGGAAGGAATACAGAACAATGTGAGTTAAACATTATTTACATAAGGTCACAGGGGTTAAAAAGTCAGTAAGGAAAGGGGGCTTTGTAAGGGGCCATCATAGCTTTTCAAATACAAGACCTGTTATATTTGTCTCACCAAAATTTATGGGGAAGATAAAAGAATTCCAGTGTTATAAGGGACCCTAGAGATCATCTAGGTCAACCCTCATCCTTTATAATAAATAAGACCTAGTGGATAGAGTGCTAGAGTAGAGGTCAGGAAGACACAAGTTCAAATAATACCTCAAATGCTTTCTAGCTTTGATGTCCTAGGGAAGTCACTTAACCTCAGTTTCCCCTTCCATAAAATGGGGTGATAATAATAGCACATCTCACCAGATTGTTGGGAGGATTAACTGAAATAATATTTGCAAAGCATATATCAGTGCTAGCTATTAGTATCATAAGGAAATAAGTTAGAACATCTAAATGACCTAATATCCTGCCAAAAGTGACAGAGATGGAATTAGAACTAAGATCTTGTGACCTCCAGAATAATATTTTCCCAATATACTATACAGGTTCCTAAAGAGCCAAATCTTTATATTTGTCTAACTCTGATAGCCTGTAGTTTCTATCCATCTAAAAAGTAATAGGATAGACTCACTCCAACTACAGAAAAGTAGCAGTTATTAGAAAGCTTCCATATTGGACACTGCTAATTTTGAGCATGAAAATATTTAATTTTACCCACTATTCCTCAACTTTAAAAACATTAAAAGAAAAAGAAACAGCAACAAATAGAAATGATGAATAATGAAGGGACTGAAAATGAACAAATGGAATGAATCAATATAACTAGCAGAAAAAATCCTAAGAAATCTAATCTGTCTTTATCCCTCAATCTGTCAAATGATTTATACAAGTTAAAAAACAAGAATCATTTGTTATGCTCTCTATTGGAGTGATGCATGCTTTTCTGACATGGTGATTTTAAATTTTATTGCACTTCTCAAAGTTGAATCATTCACAACAGATGGCTCTATGAATAGTAGATATTTCCATAAATAATGATAGATTCCATCCTCTCCTCTTCTTTTGTAAGCTTTATAGGCATATGTATTGGAACTCTGGCCAAATAAAAAGCATATCTTGGATCAATTTCACATCTGAATATGGAATAAGAAACTAACAACCCATATCACTACATATCATTTCAAAGAAAGCATTTTTTAAAAGAGAAAGGTCATTTTTGACATATACTGAATAAGTCATGAAAATTTCTTGCATGGATAATAATTTTGAGTGCATGGCAGTCAATGAAAAAAATCCTTAAAATTTCAAGATTATAGATTCATAATCTTTAAAGCATGGAACCAGAGGCATCCAGCAGTAAAACTATTGAGAACAATCAGTAATGGTAATAAGCAATATGTTTAAGAGCTCTTCTCTTGACCTTAGTCTGTATTTGCTTTGGAATGCTGTTGTGGTCAGAGATGGCATGGGAATATGTGAAGGGTAAAACAAGCATGGTCAGTTTGTGATTATTTTGTACAGTCCTGGGGACCTGATAATAAGCTTTGCTATAGCTTGTGCATGATACATATTTGATTTCCACTTGTCCTGAAAATAGAATTTCACTACACCAATACCACCCATTATTAACTAATATTGTTGCTGACCTTCTTAAAATACTGGCCAGATTCAAAGCAACATTGCTTCTTATTTCCAAAGAAGTTCACCCAGAAAAAATCAGGAAGCAGAAACATTTGATTCACTTCCAAGATCCTTTGAAACCAGGAAGCTTATTAATTAGCTCTGTGATGGGAGCAGAGAAGGAAGGAAAGAAGGAAGGAATGGAAGGAAGGAAGGAAGGAAGGAAGGAAGGAAGGAAGGAAGGAAGGAAGGAAGGAAGGAAGGAAAGAAGGAAGATCTCAAGTACCAGGATATCAATGGAGTCCCAAAAGGATAAGACAAAAGAAAGAAACAAAAAGAGAAAAGGGTAATCTCTGTTGGGGGAAATCTGAATGGAGAAAAATTGAAATTTTTTTGTCAGTTGTATGAATTTAACCTCACATCAGTGAAATACTATGACTTCAACTTTCTCTAAATATTTTAATGACCTATTTAGTTATTTTGGCATTAATAAGAACAGCTGTGTGTCCTCCTGAAGTGTCTCACTCAGAGGAACTTCCTAGAAATTCGATATCTTACTGAGATGATACAAATGAAATAAAATGGCCATGGGACATAAAAAAAAACATGAATTCTGCCTTGAAACTCCTTTGTTATTCTAGGGGAAAATTAATTTAACCAGGCTGGAGTCTATGTAATTTAACAGGCATTCCCAAATCTCCCTTAACAACAGTGCCAGACTGATAAAGGCCCCACATGAGTGTAGGGCATACATATATATATATATATATATATGTACTTATCAATGAAGAATTTCATGTTAGTCTTTCAAGTAAGGAGGTGGTATTTTCATAATAACATTCAGAAAAAATATTGAAGGATATTCTTCTAGCAATAGCTTATCTATAAATTATAGTTTCAAACATCTATGAAATCTCATCAATACATTTTCTGTCAATTGACCATGTAAATTATTAATAATTTACATTTTATCAATATTGCTAGGGCAAGGTTAATATACTAATTACCTGATTGATTAAATTGTTTTCTAGGCCTAATATTACCAGTTCATTAGTTTTTGAAAACAGGAAGTGGTAGATCTCATATGTCACTTTTGAACAGACTGAAGTAATGCCTATTCAGAGTTTTAGCTTCCATTCATTCATTGATTTTTTTTTCCACTATGTATAGGACCAGTTATCAAAAAGTCAATTTGACTGCCATGCAACTATCTGTTTGTATGAACTGTTGTTGATGCAAACAAAATAAATAGATTGACCATATGGCAGTTAATATGAAGTATTTCTCCCAATGTGTCATTTTTCCTCTTAGGCTTATGACAGACAACGTGTTTCAATAGATAGAGATCTGACCTTGGAGTAAAGATAACTAGGGTTCAAGTCCTGTATTTGATACACCCTAGCTAAATGAACCTGAACAAACCACTTAAATTTTCCGTGTCCCTTCTGCAAGACTAAGAATTGCAATACAGTTTTCATTCTCCATTGATAGGGTTTGCTCATCGGAAGCTTCCCATATGAATTAAATCACTGATCTGGTGGAAAACACCTGAAAAGAGGGAAATTTTTTTCTGTATTTCAACTAATGCGTTAAACTTTTGAAAAATGAAACTATGCTTTTGCTATACCTTGCATTTCTTCAATGTATGGAATAAAGACTAGGAGTTAAGCCAGGTAGGAAAGTCCACAGGTAACTGACAGGATAAGAGAGAATGAGGCTCAGTATTAATGTAACTACTTGCAATGATACCATTAACTTTTCAAATTATACTTTCCTTATAAACCATTGCATGGATATTCTTAATTAGTTATTACTTAGACAAATATATTTTGAAAATATAAATTAGGAGAAAATGCTTCAGAAGAAAAAAATTAAAATACAGTGAAACTGAAATGATTTAATGACTGTGTGTTCTTGGTATAATAACCATATGTATACATAGATTCAAAAATGAAAAAAAAATAACATTCCAAGAATAAAATCTCATTAATGTTTAATTGCCTATATTGTTTCTAAAGGAGGAGTTCAGAGGCTTGTGGGGTGATATTACATAATTCATTCTTAACTTCTTAAACAGGCATCTGCCTTCAAAACTCATTTAATTGCTTGAAAAAATGGAGACCAATACATTTAGTGACCAGGCTAAGATTTAACAAGTATGGAGGATTGCTGAGAAGGCATTTTATCATTTTTAGTGAATTTTGACCACTTGCTAATAATACAATATTTATTTGTTTTAGTAAGTAAGTAAAATCTTTAAAATACCACATACATTATTTACATTAATAAGAATGAGAATTTTAAGTCACTGTGTAAGTTAAAATTATATTGAGAAAAAATAAATTAAAAATGCTTTTTTTCTCTTTTCAGTAGAATGTTGGCTCACAATTATCATGGTATCATAGATTTTGAGTCAAAAGGGATCTTAGAGGATATTTATGTCAGCCCATCCATTTCAAAGACAAGAAAATCAAAGACTACAGATGTTGGTGACTTGCCCGAGGTGGCACAGGTAGTAAGTTACAGAGGTAATTTTTCAGTTCACATTCACTGACTCCAAGACAATGATATTCCCATGGCATTATCAGGTCGACAATTGTCTATGGAGCAGGCAGCTAAGCATAGGCAGAAAGGAATATAAAGTAATAGTATCTCTATATCCTCACTGAGCTTACTATCTAGTGAAGAACATAAATATATTTACTACCAACTCCAGTAGAAATAGCACAGGATAAAATGCTATTTAAATACTCTTGCTTCCATTTATATTGATGGAGGTCCTGGAAACATAGAGTCTTTGTCTGTCTCAATTTCTGATGCACAAACTAGGTTTAGCCTAACTTTGTGTTGCATTTTTGGTTTGCCCAAAATCAGTTACCTAAAAATCCACTGGCTAACAGATATTCCCAAGTGACTACTGGAGCCATTTGTTTACTTAGTAATACCTAGCATTGATAAAATGCTTAAAGGTTTATAAAGAATTTTGCAAAAATCATATGGTACTCACAAAAGTTCTGTTACATAGATACTACAGTCATTATTTTTCCCAGGCTTAAAGATGAGAAAACTGAGGAAAATGGAGTGGTTTGCCCATGGTAACAGAACTAATAAGTGTCATAAGAAGGTCAAAACTCAGAATTTACCTAACTCTTAGTCTAGTGCACTTTCTAATATATCACACTTTGTTTCATCCATTGTCCCTAGTGTTGCAATTAAAATTAAACTAGACTGAGGAACAAAGTTCTGAGTATATTCAATTCATTGGTATGGCTAGAAATCATGAATAAGATGGTGCTATCAGCTCCCCTGTAAGGTAAAAGACCATGATAGAGGGCTCACTGGCCTTCGTATAGTTTGAGGAAGTACAGAGAACAAGGAACAGGAAGCATTACAGATGAAAAACAATTTAATTGGATACAAAGACTGAAGTACAATTGATGATGGAAAACAATATGATCAGTGATTGGATGGAAGTCTGAAATGCTCACAGCAATCCCTCCTTCTATCTTGTTCCTAGGGAAAGTTCATTGGTGGTGTCCGCCTGTGTGGCTAGTTGCTATAGCAGATCAGACTTTCTTGAAGGACATCCAGTGTTGTAGATATAATAGACCAGACTCCCTGGCAAACACCTGCACCCTTCAAGGGTAACAGATTTATTCTCATTGTGCAAAGGTAGTTAGTGGTACAGAAAGAGTAATTTTCTCTCAATTAAAATGATTTCTAGGGAAACAACTTTTAAACTTAACTCAAATAGGAAAACTGGACTTCTACACTCATGAACTTCTGAACTTAACTCAGAGAAAAAGAAACATGGCTCAGGAAGTTCGAGAATAGAATAAATTACAGAATGAAATAAAATATAAAATATAAAATCAATATTTGATTTTTCACTAGTTTTGGGGATAGTTGTTCAGTGACTTACTACTTTATGGAGGGCATTCATGATAGGGTTAGACTAGCTAACCTTTAAGGTTCCATTTTATCTGTAAATTTCTATAAATCTGTGACTGCAATTTTGTACCTGATAGAATATTTGCAATTATATATTTCTGGGCCATTCACAGGGTTCCAATTCAAAATGAAGGGCCAAATTGATTGTAGCAAATATATATTTTACTTTATGCCTTCCCTCCCAGGATATATTCTGATGGGGGGTGAAGATTTTGAGAACTTAATTTTGAAATTAAGCAAGTTAATTAGATAAATACTTGACCATACATAATTAAGAATTCTAAAAGCCCATCTTAAATATTTCATCTAGTACTCTTTAGTCATATTTAGTTATGACAGGGTAACATGATTTAATGGATAAAGAGAATCTGGTTTTCTAAAACTTTTGTTTGAACCTTACCTCATACAATAGTCATAACCATCAACAAGTCACTCAATATCCTCTTCTGTAAAATGGAAATAAAAAATGCTTGTGCTACCTACCTCACAAGCTTACTACAAAATAACCATTTTGAAAACATTGTTAGCTATATACATGTGACTTATTATTTTTCGGTAAGACCTTATTAATTAATTAATTAAGAATACTCAACCCAAAGCAGAAGCCTCAGTTGGAATTTCTGGTAGACACTTACAAATTCACCAGAAATTTGGTTTTTTGATGCTAGGATGAGAACTTTATCTCCTTATTGACCCCAGAGAGTTAAGAGATGGAGGAGATTTAGTGACTTATGACCAGATTGTTATACAACTGAGAGAAAGGATTAAAATGTACTATTTTCAACAATAGTTTCTACACAGAGAACAAGGAGATCAGTGCTACAGTGCTCAAGTTCATAGTCAGTAAGCAGTCATTCAATTCCATTTCTTATTTGGAAAAAATATCTTTTCATATCTTTTGAATACCTGTTATAACCTCATTAGATGCCAGGATTTGTAGCCAGAAAATATAGTACCTCAATGCAGTCTTTTTTTCTAAGTTAATTGAGTTTAATTTTTTTAACCAATGTAATGATATTTTAGCCTCACCCAGTTGAGGCAACTAGCTGGCACGGTAGATAGGGCATTAGACCTAGACTCAGGAAGACCTGAGTTCAAATGTGACCTCAGAGGAGTATGTAGACCATCTGCTGCCTTCTATCTGTTCCATCAAATGACCAACACTTATTTTTCAAACATACATTTCTTTGATGCTATCTTTTATCAGTTCAAGTAATTTTATGATGGTACTGTTCTAAAGAATGTCATCGGGGGCAGATAGGTGGTGCAGTGAGTAGAGCACTGGCCCTGGAGTCAGAAGGACCTGAGTTCAAATCCAGCCTCAGGCACTTGACACACTTACTAGCTGTGTGACCTTGGACAAGTCAATTAACCCCAATTACCCTGCCTTCTCCCCTCCAAAGATAAAGAAGAATATCATAAAGGAAATATTAAATTATCAGAGTTCAATTAACAACAAGAGCCGGTCTGAGTAAAGGGAAACTATGCCATATATTTTTCAGGCCCTTCTCTTTCCATTTTTAATCTACTCATTCTTTCTAAATAAACATGTTATACTCCATATCTTTCCACTTGTTTTACTTCACATCCACTAGGGCATTTTATGTCTTCTTTTTTATTTATACATCCAAACACATCCTCTAAAATGGAGTGAAGAAATTGACTTCCTTTCTGATCCAAATTTTTAAGCTAGCGGTGAGAGGAGGGTAGGGAATGCAGTGTTTAGCTCATTTGAATCAAACTTTAAAAGAAGTTAGAGTGAGGAAGGAGTAGATTCCAGGCTTTGGAATGACATGTGTAAAGAAAATAGAGAGGAAGAACACTCTGTGTGGGACAGAAACCATATCAATTTGGCTGGAAGGCAGACTATGTGAAAGAGAGTAACGTTCAACAAATCTAGTATACTAGGGTCAGACATTAAAGGATCAAAGAGGGAGTTTGTGCTTTATTCTAGAGGGAAAGAGGAGCCTCTGCAGTTTCTTAAGAAAGAAAGGAACATCATATACTTTGGGCATTATGAATATCAATTTAGCACCTATATGGAGAGATTATATGCTGCGGGTCCTAATTAAGAAGATAAAAAGTACAGAAGAGAGGTGATGGGGGACCCAACCTGGGTGAATTCTCTTCCACTACACCTCTACCTCCCTGGAGTCCTGGTTTTTTGTGATACTCACGCTAAGCAATCACTGCTTGAAGTGGTCCCCTCAATATTTTTTACTCCCTTTCTAAGATTACCTTGTATAAACTCCTTAAGAATGGAGGTTGTATTTTTTTTTAATGTATAGAAGTGGCTAGATGGCATGATGAATAGAGTGCTAGATACAGAGCCCAAAAGACCTGAATTCAAACCTAACCTCTGTCAGATTGAACAGTTGTGATCCTAGGCAAGTCAATTAACATCTGTCTGGTCAGTTTCCTCATACTTGTAAATGATAAGAAAATCCACCTCTTAGGCTTGTGAGGATCAAGTGAAATAACTGGAAAGCACTTTACAAACTTTAAGGTGCTATATAAATACTACTGTTGTTGTCATTGTTGTTATCCCCAATGCCTAGAACATAGTAGATTCTTAATAAATGCCTATAGATCGACTTTTTTTCTTTTTACTTTTTTATGTGTTAATTAATTAATTAATCAATTGATTTTCTAATGAATTTGTCTGTCTCCTTCATAAACTGACCATATAAAGTTGAACTAGATTGGGTTTTATTTAGACTGCCAGTTGTTTAATGCTTTCCCCAGAACATTAACAAGTAATCTGAAGTAGTGGAAGGTTTCAAAGTTTGCAAGACTCATGCTATATAATTCTGCATTGTTTAGAATATGTTTTCTTTGTCAGGTTAAGTGTACAATCTTATTTCTTTTAGATATCTTCCCTTCATCTTCAACTTACCCTGTGTCTGCTCTCTCTCTCTTTTATATATATATATATATATATATATATATATATATATATATATATATATATATATATATATATATATATATATATATATATATGTATGTATGTATGTATATATATATGTACACACACACACACAGATTTATACATACATACGCATTCACTTATATATATATATATATATATATATATATATATATATACACATAAATCATACATGTCATCTTTCCATGTAGGAATGTAAACAAAACAGTTCAACTTTAGTAAGTCCCTTGCAATTTCTGTTTCTTGATTACCTTTTCATGCTTTTCTTGAATCATGTGTTTGAAAGTCAAATTTTCTATTCAGTTCTGGTCTTTTCACTGAGAAAGCTTGAAAGTCCTCTATTTTATTGAAAATCCATATTTTGCCTTGGAACATGATACTCAGTTTTGCTGGGTAGGTGATTCTAGGTTTTAATCCTAGCTCCATTGACCTCCGGAATATCGCATTCCAAGCCCTTCGATCTCTTAATGTAGAAGCTGCCAGATCTTGGGTTATTCTGATTGGGTTTCCACAATACTCAAATTGTTTCTTTCTGGCTGCTTGCAATATTTTCTCCTTGATCTGGGAGCTCTGGAATTTGGCAACAATATTCCTAGGAGATTTCTTTTGGGGATCTATTTGAGGAGGCGATCGATGGATTCTTTCAATTTCTATTTTGCCCTGTGGCTCTAGAATATCAGGGCAGTTCTCCTTGATAATTTCCTGAAAGATGGTATCTAGGCTCTTTTTTTGATCATGGCTTTCAGGTACTCCAATAATTTTTAAATTATCTCTCCTGGATCTATTTTCCAGATCAGGAGATATTTCACATTGTCTTCCATTTTTTCATTCCTCTGGTTCTGTTTTATAATATCCTGATTTCTCATAAAGTCACTAGCTTCCACTTGCTCCAATCTAATTTTTAAAGTGGTATTTTCTTGAGTGGCTTTTTGGACCTCCTTTTCCATTTGGCTGATTCTGCCTTTCAAGGCATTCTTCTCCTCATTGGCTTTTTGGAGCTCTTTTGCCATTTGAGTTAGTCTGTTTTTTAAGGTGGTGTTTTCTTCAGTGTATTTTTCAGTATTTTTTTGGGTCTCCTTTAGCAAGTCATTGACTTGTTTTTCATGGTTTTCTCGCATCCTTCTCATTTCTCTTCCCAATTTTTCCTCTACTTCTCTAACTTGCTTTTCCAAATCCTTTTTGAGTTCTTCTATGGCCTGGGGACAGTTCATGTTTTTCTTGGAGGCTTTTGTTGTAGGCTCTATAACTTTGTTGTCTTCTTTAGGCTGTATGTTTTGGTCTTCTTTGTCACCGAATTAAGAATTCAAAGTCTGAGACTGAATCTGGGTGCGTTTTCCCTGCCTGGCCATATTCCCAACCAACTAACTTGACCCTTGAGTTTTTCAGTGGGGTATGACTGCTTGTAGACTAACGAGTTCTATGTTCCACGTTTGGGGGGGAGGTGCCAGCTCTGTCAGACCCGCACTCCTCCTTCCCCAAGAACCCCCAGTCCAGACTGGGCTTAGATCTTCAGCAGGCTGTTGCACTCCTGCTCTGATCTGCCACTTAATTCCTCCCACCAGGTGGGCCTGGAGCCGGAAGTAACAACAGCTGTAGCTGCCCCACCTCCGCTGCCCCCGGGGCTGGAAGCCAAAATGCAAACTCCTTCCACTCCCACAGCTTTTCCCACTAACCTTCTCCGCAGTCTTTGGTGTTTGTGGGTTGAGGGGTCTGGTAACTGCCGCAGCTCACATATTCAGGGCGCTAGGGCCCCCTCTGCCCAGCTTCTGTTCTGGATGGTTCATGCCGCTCAGGCTGGGCTCTGCTCCACTCCGTTCCCAGCTCCCAGCTCCCAGCTCTGTGTGGAATAGACCTCACCCAGAGACCATCCAGGCTGTCCTGGGCTGGAGCCCTGCTTCCCTCTGCTGTTCTGTGGGTTCTGCCATTCTAGAATTGGTTTAGAGCCATTTTTATAGGTTTTTGGAGGGACTCGGGTACGGAGCTCACTCTAGTCCGTGCTTACCAGCTGCCATCTTGGCTCCGCTCCCCTCCAATCTAATTTTTAAAGTACTCTTTTCTTCAGTGGTCTTTCCAACCTCCTTTTCCATTTGGCTAATTCTGCCTTTCTTCTCCTCATTGGCTTTTTTGAGCTCTTTTGCCATTTGAGTTAATCTATTTTTTAAGGTGTTGTTTTCTACAGTGTATTTTTCAGTATTTTGGGGGGTCTCCTTTAGCAAGTCATTGACTTGTTTTTCATGGTTTTCTCGCATCCTTCTCATTTCTCTTCCCAATTTTTCCTCTACTTCTCTAATTTGCTTTTCCAACTCCTTTTTGAGCTCTTCCATGGCCTGGGACCAGTTCATGTTTTTCTTGGAGGCTTTTGTTGTAGGCTCTATAACTTTGTTGTCTTCTTTAGGCTGTATGTTTTGGTCTTCTTTGTCACAAAAGAAAGAATCCAAAGTCTGAGACTGAATTTGGGTGTGTTTTCACTGCCTGGCCATATTCCCAACCAACCAATTTGATCCTTGAGTTTTTCAGTGGGGTATGAGTGCTTGTAGACTAACGAGTTCTATGTCCCACTTTTTTTGGGGGGGGAGGTGCCAGCTCTGTCACACCAGCACTACTCCTTCCCCAAGAACCCCCAACCCTGACTGGGCTTAGATCTTCAGCAAGCTGTTGCACTCCTGCTCTGATCCGCCACTTAATTCCTCCCACCAGGTGGGCCTGGAGCCGGAAGTAACAACAGCTGTATCTGCCCCACCTCCGCTGCCCCTGGGGCTGGTAGCCAAAATGCGATATCCTTCCACTCCCTCAGTTTTTCCCACTAACCTTCTCCACAGTCTTTGGTGTTTGTGGGTTGAGGAGTCTGGTAACTGCTGCAGGTCACTGATTCAGGGTGCTAGGGCCCCCTCCTCCCGGCTTCTGGTCTGGATGGTCCATGCTGCTCAGGCTGGGTTCTGCTCCACTCTGTTCCCAGCTCCCAGCTCCCAGCTCCATGTGGGATAGACCTCACCCAGAGACCATCCAGGCTGTCCTGGGCTGGAGCCCTGCTTCCCTCTGCTGTTTTGTGGGTTCTGCAGTTCTAGAATTGGTTCAGAGCTATTTTTTGTAGGATTTTGGAGGGACTCAGTACAGAGTTCACGCTACTCCCTGCTTTCCAGCAGCCATCTTGGCTCCGCCCCCATGTTTTGCAAACTTTAAAGCTCATTATAAAGATAAATTATTATTATCATTCTGTTTCACAGACTAGGCTTACCAAACTGGAGGTGCAGTTAATTCACCTTAGAAAGGGTCTTACCTTCTTGACAGATTGCTATATATGATTATGGTTTGCATAGCACTTCAGAACCTAAAGTCTATCTGACTGCATACTTATTTTATTAGAAGAGAGAGGAAAGTAGCTATTGGCCTATTTAAAACATACACCTTGCAAACATAAGGTGTGTAATAAGTATTTTTTGGACTGAATCGATTCAGATTTTGGAAGTATTTGGAATGAAAGATGGCATGTAAGGATAAAGAATTAGTAGAAGATTTTTTCAGCATCTAAATACAATAAATGATCCCTGCTCATGAAGTATTTATTACTAAATTGACTTCAATTTGAATGAGATCAATAATTAATGAATTACAGAATTGACTATAAAATGAATGAAAAAAATCTCCCCTCCTTATAGTCTTTTTCATGAAATTTTCCCAGTATGTGGATTATATGTATTTAGTATCATCTTCATGACTAGCATTTATATGCATATTCCAAGATCTGCTGTGTTGAAAATCAAAATGGGCCCTGAGTACTCAATTCAAACAAGTGCCCTTGAAGAGTTTGGCCTTTGTTTCCTTGATTAGATTGGGAGTCCTTGGTGACCTTCTGGTCTCAGGGAAGGGCCTAGTTTACATGGGTTTGAGTGGCATGTTTGGAACATCAGAGGCTTTTAGACCACATGGGTTTTAAGTCGCCTCTTTGTGACAAGTCACCTGTGTGACTCACCCTTGACCCTGAAAAAGATATAAAACCAGGGGTTGGCTTTCTCTTTTTCAGAGTTCTGACCCACAGCTGTGGTGGCATGTATGACTCTGGGTCAGCCCTTGTTATAAGTTCCTGGGCAGAACTTAGATGTAGGTAATTATGAATTGCATTTGGTCTGTCTGTCAATGTTTGTAATTTGTTTGTATTTGTTCTGAAATTCAGAGTGTTGGCTTTTTCCCCTGAACTAAGTGAATGGTATTTGTATGCTGGATTAAAGTGAGATCATCAACCCCTTAATGTTGCTTTCTTTAGTAAAACAGATTGAAAGAACCTGGGCTTTGGCAGCATTCTTGTTGTTGGGCTTCTGTTGGTCTTTCACCCCCCCAACAGCTGCTAGCCAGATTGTTGATACATCCGCTTGGATGATAGCACCATGGGGATACAGAATATAGGTAAATGATCTAATCTTGATGTTCATTCAATCTAACATGAAAGGTCTGACAGTCAACATATCAACAGAAATGTTCTCTGTTATAGTACTAGTTACCAAAAATAAAGTGTTTCATTTTGTGGCCTAGTTATTGGTTAATCTGAAGTGACAAAATATACTCTACAAGAAGGTTATTTTACTGTCACCTTTCTTTAAAGTACTGACTTAAGGAAACCGTTGATGTGTGCAGGTAACATTATTGAGTCATGTTTGGCAGGAACACAGGCTTATGTAATTGGTAAAGGACAGAGAGGCATCTTTCTAGAAAGGTAGACTGGAGCTATTCATTTAACTCTCATAAACTCATTTTCTACAATTATAAAATTGAGGAAAAACAAGTAGACCTTTAGTAAATGTTTATAGAAGCTTTTACAGTGAAAAAGAAGAAGGGGCAGGTGGTAGGAAAGCTATCTATAGCCATATGAAAAAATACTACTGATGAGAGAAATGAAAATTAAAAAAAACTATTGGATCAACTAATAGGGCATATGGATATAGATAGCTTTGATTCCTTCATCTGATCATATTTTTTATCATTTACCAATTGGGAAATGGCTCTCATTTTTATAAATTTAGATAAGATCTCTACATGTTTGAGAAGGGAGGCTTTTATCAGAGAAACATGCCAAAAAATTTTTCACAGTTACTATTGTTAACTGTATTTCCATCCACCCTATTCCCCTCATTTATTCTATTTTCTCTCTCCTTTTACCTTGAACCTCCTCAAAAGTGTTTTGCTTCTGACTACCCCTTCCAACAATCTGCCCTCCCTTCTATCACTACCCCACCATTCACTTATTCCTTTATCCTCCTACTTTCCTGTAGGCTAAGTAAGATACAATTTTATACCCAATTGCATGTATGTGTTGTGTTGTGCCATCTTTGAGCCAATTCCAGTGATAGTAAGGTCCATTTACTCCCCTTCACCTCTCCCCTCTTCCCCTCCATTGTAAAAATGTTTTTTGCCTTTTTATATGAGATAATTTACCCCATTCTACCTCCCCCTTTCTCTTTCTCCCAGTTTATTCTTTCTTAGCCCTTCATTTCATTTTTATATGTCCTTCCTTCATATTCAACTCATGCCTCTGCCCTCTGTCTATATATACTCTTTCTGATTACCTTAATAATGAGAAAGTTCTTATGAGTAACAAATATCTTTCCATGTGGGAATTTAAATAGTTTACTTTAATAAGTCTCTTAAGATTTCTCATGTAGAAGCTGCTAAATCTTGTGTTATCCTGATTGTAACTCCCCAGTACTTGCATTTTTTCTTTCTGGCTTCTTGCAATATTTTCTCCTTGACCTGTGAACTCTGGAATTTGGCTATAATATTCCTGAGAGTTTTGATTTTGGGATCTCTTTGAGGAGGTGATTGATGGATTCTTACAATTTTACTTTGCCATCTAGTTTTAGAATATCCAGGAAGTTTTTCTTGATAATTTCTTGAAATATGATGTCTAGGCTCCTTTTTGATCATGGGTTTCTGGTGGTCCAATAATTTTTAAATTATCTCTCCTTGATCTATTTTCCAGTTCAATTCTTTTTCCAATGAGATATTTCACATTGTTTTCTATTTTCTTCATTTTTTCATTTCGTTGTATTGTTTCTTGATTTCTCATAAAGTCGTTAGCTTCCATTTGCTCCTAATTTATAAGGAACTCTTCTCTTCAGTGAGCTTTTGAACATCCTTTTCCATTCAACCAATTCTGCTTTTTAAGGCATTCTTCTCCTCATTGGCTTTTTGAACTTCTTTTGTCACTTTGCCTAGTTTGTTTTTAAGGTGTTATTTTCTTCAGTATTTTTTGTGTCCCCTTTACCAAGTTTTTGACTCTTTCTCATGATTTTCTTGCATCACTCTCATTTCTTCTCCCAATTTTTCCTCAACATCAACTACTTAATTTTCAGAATCCCTGTTGAGTTCTTCTGTGACCCAAGACCAATTCATATTTTTCCTGGAGGCTTTGGATGTAGGAGCTGTGACTTTCTTGTTTTTTCTAAGTGTATGTTTTCATCTTCTTTGTTACCATAGTAACTTCCTTTAGTAAGAGTTTTTTTTCATTATTTGTTCACTTTCATAACCTATTACTTAATTATTAAACTCATTTTAAGGTAGGGCTCTGCTTCCAGGGTAGAGGGTGCACTGTCCAAAGCTTCAGGACTTTCATGCAGCTGTTTTTAGGGATACTTCTGGGGACTTATAAGTTTTCAGTTCTTCCAAGATGGTATGATCTATAGAGAGGTGTTCCCTGTTTTTCTAGCCCGTGTTCTATTCTGTGAGTGACCACAAGCACTCTTTTCTACCCTAGAACTGTGATAGAATTTGCTATACTCTCCCCTAGGTGCAACAAACTTTTCCTCCTGATGTTCTAAGCTGTGATAGGTATCTGTGGACTGACAGGTCTGCAAACTGCCACTACTGCTACTGATTCAGTTGTCACAAGGGCTGTTTCTGATTTGCTGGGGCTCAATCTGTACTGGCAAGGCCTGTGTTAGACTTTGATCCTCTCTCATCCAGACATTTTCTGCCAGCCTTCCAAGTTGTCATGCACAAGAAATTTGTTTCATTTCATCCTTGGGTGTGGAGGTGGGTTCCTGCCGCTTTAGAATTTGCTTAGAATCCCTTTTTAAGTTATTTGGGGTGGGGGATGAGCCAAGATGGCAGTTCGAAAGCAGAGACTTGCATGAGACCCCCACCCACCCAAATCCCTCTAAAAAACCTATATAATTGCTTTGAACACATTCTAGAACTGCAGAACCCATGAAATAGCAAAGGGAAGCAGGGCTCCAGCCCAGGACAGCCTGGATGATCTCTGGGTGAGGTCTCTTGCTCACAGAGCTGGGAGTAGAGGGGAGCAGAACCCAGTGTGGGTGGCAGCAGGACCAACCAGACCAGGAGCTAGGTGGAACAGGCCCTAGTGCCTTGAATCAGAGAGCTGTGGCAGTTACCAGACTTCTCAACTCAAGAACACCAAAGACAGCAGAGAAGGTTAGTGGGAAAAGCTGCTGGTGAAAGAGTGAAAGTTCGCAGTGGGGCCATAGCTCTGGGGGCAGTGGGGGTGGTGCAGCTACAGAACTACAGGTGCAGTTGCTTCTGGCCCCAAGCTGATCTGGTGGGAGCAATTAAGTGACAGATCAGGGTGGGAGTGGAGAGCTTGCTTAAGATCTGAGTCAGGTCAAGGTTGGTCATTCTTGTGGGAGGAAGAGTGCTGGTGTGGCAGAAATGGGTGAATAGAAATAGCTCTGAAAACAACAGCACATACCCTCAAGCTTGGAACAAAGTAGTCGTTACTCTGCAAGCAGTCATACGCCGAAGAAAAATACAAGGTCAAGTAAGTTGGCTGGAAACATGAGCAGACAATGAAAACAGACTCAGATTCAATCTCAGACTTTGGAATCTTTCTCTGGTGACAGACAAGACCAAAACATACATCCAGAAGAAGTCAACAAAATCAAAGAGCTTACTACAAAAGCCTTCAAGTAAAACATGAACTGGTCTCAGGCTATGGAAGAACTCAAAAAGGATTTGGAAAACCAAGTTAGAGAAGTAAAGGAAAAATTGGGAAGAGAAATGAGAAGGATGTGAGAAAACCATGAAAAACAAGTCAATGACTTGCTAAAGGAGACCCAAAAAAATACTGAAAAATATACTGAAGAAAACAACACCTTAAAAAATAGACTAACTCAAGTGGCAAAAAAGCTCCAAAAAGCCAATGAGGAGAAGAATGCCTTCAAAGCCAAATGGAAAAGGAGGTCCAAAAGACCAGTGAAGAAAGTACTACCTTAAAAATGAGATTGAGATCTTCATCGAGACAAAGAACTGCGAAGTTTGAATACAGACTGAGGCACACTACATGCTCGCCTTTTCTGCTTCTCTTTTGTTTTTGTTTTTGGGTTTTTTTTTTTTTGGTTCTGTTTCTTCTTTCTCATGATTCATTCCATTGGTCAAAATTCTTCTCCACGACTTGACTAGTGCATAAATTAATTCAATGCGAAGTTATACATGACAGTTATATGAGACTTCATGCCGTCTTGGGGAGGGAGGGGAGAAAAACTGGAACTCAAAACTATGTAGAACCGTGCGTGGTAAACTAAAAATAAAAATAAAAAAAAATTTTTAAAAAAATGAGATTGGAGCAAGTGGAAGCTAGTGAGGTTATGAGAAATCAAGATAATATAAAACAGAACCAAAAGAATGAAAAAAATGGAAGACAATGTGAAATATCTCATTGGAAAAACCACTGACCTGGAAAATAGATCGGGGCAGGGGGCGGTAATTTAAAAATTATTGGACTACCTGAAAGCCATGATCAAAAAAAGAGCCTGGATATCATCTTTCAAGAAATTGTCAAGGAGAACTGCGCCAACAGTCTAGAGCCAAAGGGTAAAATAGAAATTGAAAGAATCCACAGATCGCCTCCTCAAAAAGATCTCAAGAAAGAAAACTTCTGGGAATATTGTTGCCAAATTTCATATCTACCAGATCAAAGAGAAAATATTGCAAGCAGCCAGAAAGAAACAATTTGAATATTGTGGAAACACAATCAACATAATACAAGATTTAGCAGCTTCTACATTTAGTAATTGAAGGGCTTGGAATATGATATTCCGGAGGTCAATGGAGCTAGGATTAAAATCAAGAATCACCTACCCAGCAAGATAGAGTATAATGTTCCAAGGCAAAATATAGATTTTTAATAAAATAGAGGACTTTCAAGCTTTCTCAGTGAAAAGAGCAGAGCTGAAATAAAATTTGACTTTCAAACCCAAGAATCAAGAGAAGCATGAAAAGGTAAACAAGAAAGAGAAATCACAAGGGACTTATTAAAGGTGAACTGTTTTGTTTACATTTCTACATGGAAAGATGATGTGTATGATTCATGAGAACTCAGCATTAGGGTAGTTGAAGGGAATATACATATATGTATATGTACTTATATATATGTATGTGTGTATGTATGTGTATATATATATATACACAAAAGTACACACACACACATATATATATGCATATATATGTATATATATATATATATATATATATATATATATATATATATATATATATATATATACAGAGAGAGAGAGGGAGAGAGAGAGAGAGAGAGAGAGAGAGAGAGAGAGAGAGAGAGAGTGTGCAGGGTGAGTTGAAGATGAAGAGATGATATCTAAAAAAATAAAATCAAATTAAGAGATGAGAGAGGAATATATTGAGAGAGGGAGAAAAGGAGAGATAGAATGGGGTAAATTATCTCACATAAAAATGGCAAGAAAAAGCAGTTCTGTAGGAAGGGAAGAGGGGGCAGGTGAGGGGGAATTAGTGATTCTTGCTCTTGTTAGATTTGACCTGAGAAGGGAATCCGATACACCCTCAGTTGGTTATCTTACCCCACAGGAAAGTAGGAGGAAGAAGATACAAAAGGGGGGATGATAGAAGGGAGGGCAGATAAGGGTAGGAGGTAATCAATAACAAGCACTTTCAGAAAGGGACAGCATGAAGGGAGAAAATTCAATGAATGGAAATAGGTTAGGAAGGAGCAAAATATAGTTAGTCTTTCACAACATGAGTAATGTGGAAGGGTTTTACATAATGATATGCATGTGGTGTATGTTGAATTGCTTGCCTTCTTAGGGAGGGAGGGTGGGGAGGGAAGAGGGGAGAGAATTTGGAACTCAAAGTTTTAAAAACAGATGTTCAAAAACAAAAAAAAAAGTTTTTGCATGCAACTAGGGAGTAAGATGTACAGGCAATGGGGCATAGAAATTTATCTTGCCCTACAAAAGAAGAAGGGAAAAGGGGATGGGAGGGGAGGGGAGGCGTGACAGAAGGGAGGGCTGACTGGGGAATGGGGCAACCAGTATATATGCCATCTTGGAGTGGGCAGGAGTGTAGAAATGGGGAGAAAATTTGTAATTCAAACTCTTGTGAAAATCAATGCGGAAAACTAAATATATTAAGTAAATAAAATAAAAGCAAAAAAAAAAGTTATTTGGAGGGGTTTAGGGGGAAGCTAAAGTGAGTTCCTGCCTTTAGTCCTCCATCTTGGCTTTGGGCCCAATCAGATTTTCTAAGAAACCACTTGACTTGGTACCCCAGCCATAATTTTGGATCAAGCTTTTCTCTAACATTTTTTTTTACTTATTTCATTAAATATTTCCTAATTACATGGAAAAATTGAAATGTTTTTAACATTGAGTTCCAAGTTCTCTTCCTCCTCCATTTCACTACACCTTCCTTCAGAAGGCAAGCCATTTGATGTCAATTTTACATTGGAATTCATGTAAAACATATTTCCATATTAGCCATTTCATGAAAAGAAAAATAAGTGAGAAAATTGTACTTAAATTGTTATTCATAGTTTATAGGGTCTCTTTCTGAAGGTGGGTGGCATTTTTCATTATGTGTTCATTGGAATTCATTATGTATACATTCAGAATATCTTGAATCATTGTTTTCATTAAAGTAACTAAATCTTTCACAGGTGTTTTCTGATCACTTCACTTTGCTTTCAATTCATATAGATCTTCTCATGTTTTTCTAAAACCATCCTGCTAACCATTTCTTGTAGTGCAATAGTATTCCAACACAAGCATATGCCACAACTAGTTCAGCCATTCCCCAATTGATGGATATTCCCTAAATTTTCCATTCTTTGCCAGCATTAAAAGAGCTGCTATACACGTTTTTATGCACATAGGTCCTTTTCTTTTTTCCATGACCATTTTAGGATATAGACATATTGGTAGCATTACTGGGTCAAAAGCTATGTCCATTTTCACATTCTTTGGGCACAGTTGAAAACATCAATATCCCGAATTTTCCATGTCCTTCCAAGTATTTGTCATTTTTTGCTCTCTTGTTAGGTGTGAGTTGATATCTCAGAATTATTTAAATTTGAATTTCATTTAATCATTCCATGAGATTATTGATAGTTTTGATTTGTTCTTCTGAAAACTCTCTTTATCTTTTGACCATTTATCAACTGAGGAATTGCTCTCAATTTTATGAATTTGACTCAGTTCCCATTATATTTATGAAATGATGCCTTTATTAGAGAAACTTCCTATAAAAATTCCCACAGTTTTGTTTTCCTTCTAAATTTGGCTACATTAGTTTTACTTGCACAGAAGCTTTCTAATTTCATGTAACTGAAATTATCCATTTTACTTCTTGTGATCGATCCTCTATCTCTTGCTTGGTCATAAACTCTTTCCTTATCATAGATCTGAAAACCACAGTTTTGCATGCTTCCCTAATTTACTTATGATGTTACTCTTTATTTCCAAACCATGTACCCATTTGGACTTATTAAAGTATATGATGTGAGATGCTGATCTGTTCCTACTTTCTGCCAAACTGATTTCCACCTTTCCTATCACTTTTGCCAAATGTTGAGTTCTTACCTGCAAAGCTTGCATATTTGGGTTTATCAAACAATAGATTATTGGGGGAAGAGAAGTGGAACAGTAGATAGAATACCAGGCCTGGAGTCAGGAAGAACTCTGTTTAAATCTGGCCTCAAACACTTACTAACTGTATGACCCTGGGCAAGTAATTTAACCCTGTTTGCCTCAGCTATCCATCTGAGAAATGAGCTAGAGAAGAAAATGGCCAATGATGCCAGCATCATTGCCAAGGAAACCCAAAATGGGGGGGGGGGAAGGGGGTTGAGCCAAGATGGTGCTGTGAAAGGAAAGAACTGCCAAAGCTCTCTCACAAATTCTGTCAGATACATCTAAAAAAGTGAGTCTGAGCCGATTTAAGAGAGTTAGAAGCCACTAGTATACTGAGAGGGGTAGGAGATCCAGGCATGCAGATTGGTAACAGACAAAATCAACCAAGAATAGCAGAGGAATCCAGCCAGCCTGTGTCTTTGGTAGAGCGCGGGGTGGGTGAAATGCCCTAGCAGGAACAGGCCCAGGGCAGAAAACTATTGAATTAATAAATAAAATTAAGAGCTGGTTTTATGAAAAAAAAAATAAAATAGATAAACCTGCGGTCAATTTGGTTTAAAAAAGGAAAGAAGAAAATCAAATTATCAGTATCAAATATGAAAAGGGTGAATTCATCTCCAATGAAGAGGAAATCAAAACAATAGTTAGGAGTTATTTTGCCCAACTGTATGCCCATCAATTTGACAACCTTAGGTATATGGATGAATATCTACAAAAAATATAAATTAGCCAAGTTAACAGAAGAGGAAGTAAAATTCCTAAATAACCCCATCTCAGAAGAAGTGTTTGCTTTTGATTACCTCCTCCCGCTATCTGCCCTCCCTACTATTGTCCCCCCTTTTTTATCTCCTTCCACCTTCTTTCCTGTGAGGTAAGATACCCAACTGAGTGTACATGGTATTCCCTCCTCAGGTCAAATCTGATGAGAGCAAGATTCACTCATTCCCCCTCACCTGCCTACTCTTCCTTTCCTACAGAACTGCTTTTTCTTGCCACTTATATGCAAGATAATTTACCCCATTCTGTCTTTCCCTTTCTCCCTCTCTCAATATGTTCCTCTCTCATACCTTAATTTGATTTTATTTTTATTTTTTTAGATATTATCCCTTCGTATTCAACTCACCCTGTGCCTATTGTGTGTATGTTTGTGTGTGCATGTGTATGTGTATGTGTGTGTGTGTGTGTGTGTACACACACACACACACACAGACACACACACACACATTATATATATGTATGTATATATATATATATATATATATATATATATATATATATATATATATATATATATATATATGTATATGTATGTATGTATATTCCCTTCAGGTACCCTAACGCTGAGGTTTCATGAATTATACATATCATCTTTCCATGTAGAAATGTAAATAAAACAGATCAACTTTAGTAAGTCCCTTATGATTTCTCTTTCTTGATTACCTTTTCATGCTTCTCTTGTTTCTTGTGCTTGAAACTCAAATTTTCTAGGCATCTCTGGTCTTTTCACTGAGAAAGTTTGAAAGTCCTCTACTTGATTAAAAATCCATATTTTGCCTTGAAGCATTATACTCAGTTTTGCTGGGTAGGTGATTATTGGTTTTATTCCTAGCTCCATTGACCTCTGGAATATCATATTCCAAGCCCTTTGATCCCTTAATTTATAAGCTGATAGATCTTGTATTATCCTGCTTCTGTTTCCACAATACTCAAATTGTTTCTCTCTGGCTCCTTGTAGTATTTTCTCCTTGATCTGGGAGCTCCAGAATTTGGCCACAATATTCCTAGGAGTTTTCTTTTTGCGATCTTTTTCAGGAGGCGATCTGTGGATTCTTTCAATTTGTATTTTACCCTCTGGCTCTAGAACATCAGCACAGTTCTCCTTGATAATTTCTTGACAGTTGATATCTATGCTCTTTTCTTGATCATGGCTTTCAGGTAGTCCAATAATTTTAAAATTATCTCTCCTGCATCTATTTTTCAAGTCAGTGATTTTTCCAAAGAGATATTTCATATTGTTTTCCCTCATTTTCATTCCTTTGGTTGTTTTACAATATCTTGATTTCTCATAAAGTCCCTACCTTCCACTTTCTGCAGTCTTATTTTTAAGGTAATATTTTCTTCAATGGTCTTTTGGTCCTCCTTTTCCCTTTGGCTAATTCAGCCTTTCAAAGCATTCTTCTCATTGGCTTTTTGGAGTTCTTTTGCCATTTGAGTTAGTCTATCTTTTAAGGTGTTAGTTTCTTCAGCATTTTTTTGCGTCTCCTTTCGCAAGTCATCGATTTGTTTTTCATGGTTTTCTTGCATCACTCTCATTTCTCTTCCCTATTTTTCCTCTACTTCTCTAACTTGTTTTTCCAAATCATTTTTGAGCTCTTCCATGGCCTGAGACCAGTTCATGTTTTTCCTTGAGCCTTTTGATTTTGGCTCTTTGAAATTGTTGATTTCTTCTGGCTATATGTTTTGGTCTTCATTGTCACCAAAGAAAGATTCCAAAGTCTGAGTCCGAATCTGAGTTCATTTTCACTGCTTGGCAATGTTCCCAGCCAACTATTTGACCCTTGAGTTTTTTTGTCAGGGTATGACTGCTTGTAGAGTAGAGAGTACTTTGTCCCAAGCTTGAGCAGTTGTGCTGTTGTTTTCAGAAGTATTTCTACACAGCAAGCTCTACCACACCAGTGCTCCTCCTCCCCCAAGAACCACCAACTTGGACTGACTCATTTCTTAAAGAGGTCTATTCACTGAATGGGTATTACCTCACTCTAAGTGAGCATATGAAAAGGCCTGAGCCTAAAAGGGCCAGGGTCTCCCATTTTTTTCTTGGGTCATATCCAGTCATCCTGAAGAATATCTGGTTACTAGATCCAGATGGCTCTGGAGGAGAGGGTGAGGCTGGTGACCTTGCACAACCCTCCTTCACTCAAATCACAGTCAACTGAAAATCATGTCATCATTTCCCTGATGTCATGGTCCTCTTTGAAAAGAAAGGAAAAACACAACACAACATGAATCCCTTCTCCTAGGGCTTTGCTCTTCATTACTTATCTTTTTATTATCATCCAAACATAAATGACTCACTCCCATGCTCTTGTTTTATATTAAAAAAAAAACCTTATAAGTGTACTACTAATTGTAAAGTTCTTAGAAGTTACACTTCTAAGCTTTCCATTTAAATAAGTTAATAGTTTAGTATTATTGATTCCCTGATATTTTCTCTTTCATGTTTACCTTTCCTTTTATGCTTCTCATGAGTCTTATGTCAGAAAGTTTGATTTTGTATTTATCTTTGATCATTTCATCTAGAATGCTTTAAAGTCTTCAATTTCATTAAATATTTTTTTTCCTTTGAAGAATTATACTTAGTTTTTCTAGGTAGGTTATTCTTGGTTGTAATCTCATCTCTTTTGTGTTCTTGAATATCATATTCCAAGCTCTTTCCACCTTTAATATGTTAGCTACTGATTTTTGTGTGATCTTGACTAACTTCACAATATTTGATTGGTTTCTTTCTTTCTGCTTCAAACATTTTCTATTTAATCTGGTAGGTCTGGAATTTCACTATAATATTACTGGGATTTTTCATTTTGGGATCTTTTTAGGTGTTGACTGGTGTTTTCTTTTGATTTTCATTTTTCCCCCCTGATTCTATGACAGCAGGGCAGTTTTTCTTCCTAATTTCCTGAAATATGATGGCTAGGCAATAATTCTTAATTTATCTCTCCTTCATCTATTTTCCAGGCCAATTGTTTTTCCAATCAGATATTCATAATTTCTTCTATTTTTTTCATTCTTTTGACTATGCTTTATTATTTCATCATGTTTCATGTAGTCATTAATTTCTACTCTCCAAATTTTAATTTTTGATGAATTACTTTCTTCAGTGAGCTTTAGCACCTCTTGTTCCATTTGGCAAAATTTGCTTTTTAAAGAGTTATTTTGATCTGTGATATTTTGTACCTCTTTTTCTATTTATTAAATTCTGTTTTTAAGGTATTATTATGATTCAGGTTGTTTTTGTGTCTCAATTACCAAACATTTATTTTTGTCTGTTCAGAATTTTCTTCCTTGCTCCCATTTCTTGACCAAATTTTTCCTCTACCTCTCTTATTTGATTTTGAAAATCATTGTTAGCTCTTCCAATGCTTGTTGGTCTTGTATCCAATTCACATTGTTTTTTCTTTGAAGTTTTGCTTGTAACTCTTTTAACTTCTTAGTTTGTATCTTTTTTAAAATTTTTTTGTATTTAATATATTTAGTTTTCAGCATTGGGTTTCACAAGAGTTTGAATTACAAATTTTCTCGCCATTTCTACCTTCCCCCCCACTCCAAGATGGCACATATTCTTGTTGCCCTGTTTCACAGTCAACCCTCCCTTCTGTCACCCCACTCCCCTACCATCCCCTTTTCCCTTCCTTTCTTAACCTTGCCTTTCCCCCCAAAAAAATAAAGAACTAGGCCAAATGAAAAAGAGGTGCAAAAAGCCAATGAAGAGACAGAAGAATATCTTAAAAAGAAGAATTGCTCAACAGGAAAAGGAGGTAGAAAAGCTCATTGAAGAAAATTATTCCTTAAAAATTACAATGGAGCAAATGGAAGCTAATGACTTTGTGAGAAATCAAGAAATCATAAAACAAAATCAATAAAATAAACAATAGAAGACAATGTGAAATATTTCATTGGAAAAAACAACTGAACTAGAAAATGGATCCGGAAGAGATAATTTAAAAATTGTTGGACTACCTGAAAACCATGATTGAAAAAAAGAGCCTAGACATGATCTTTCAAGAAATTGTCTAGTAAAACTGCCAGGATTTTCTAAAACCAGATAGAAAAGTAGAAATTGAAAGAATCCACCAATAGCATCCTCAAAGACATCCCAAAATAAAAATCCCAGGTATATTATAGCCAAATTCCAGATTTCCAAGTCAAGAACAAAATGTTGCAAGCTGACAGAGTGAAACAATTGAAGTATTGTGGAACCACAATAAGGAAAACACAAGATTTAGCCACTTCTACACTAAAGGATTGGAGGGCTTGGGATATGATATTATGGAGAGCAAAGGAACTCAGATCACAAACAAGAATCACCTACCAAGCAAAACTGAGTGTAATCCTTCGAGGCAAAAATGGAAATTCAGTGAACTAAAGGACTTTCAAGCATTCTTGATAAAAAGACAAGAGTGTAAAATAATTTACTTTCAAATACAAGACTCAAAAGAAGCATAAAAAGTTAAACAATAAAAGGAAATCCAAAGGGACTTAATAAAGTTAAACTGTTTACAAAGGGCATAGGTGTGACTTGAATATGGAATATGAAGAGATGATATTTTGTGGGGGGAAGGCAGGGCAATTGGGGTTAAGTGACTTGCCAAAGGCCACACAGCTAGTAAGTGTGTCAAGTGTCTGAGGCCAGATTTGAACTCAGGTCTTCCTAACTCCAGGGCCAGTGCTCTACTCACAAGGCCATCTAGCATTCCCAAAGTTATCTTTAAAAAACGAAATTAAGGTGTGAGAAAGAGGAATGTAAAGAGAAATGGAAAGGTAGAATGAGAGTAAATTATCTCACATAAAGGAGGCAAGCAAAAGCTTTTACAGTGGAATGGAAGATGGGGGAGGTGGGTACAATTAGAGAACATTACTCTCATCAGAACTGGCTCAAAGAGGGAATAACATACACACTCAGTTGAGTATAGAGATCTATTTCACTGTGCAGGAAATTAGGAGTGGAAGAAGATGAGAGATGGGGAATGATGGAAGGGAGGGCAAATTGGGGGAAGTAGTAGTCAGAAATAAAACACTTTTGAGGAGGGACAGGGGGAAAGGAAAGAAAGTAGAAGGAATAGGATGGAGGGAAATACATTTAGCTATAATAACTGTGAAAAAAAATTAAGGCAAGTTTCCCTGATAAAGACCTCATTTCTCAAACATATAGAGAACTGAGTCAAATTTATAAAACTGAGAACCATTGCTCAACTGATAATTGATCAAAAGATAAGAATTGTTTTCTGATGAAATATCCAAGTTATCTATAGCCATATGAAAACTGCTCTAACACACTATGGATTGGAAAAATGAAAATAAAATAATTCTGACATATTGCCTTATACCTATTAGATTAACTAATATGACAGAAAAGGAAAATGATGAGTTTTAGAAGGGATGAGGTAAAAATAAGATATTAATGCATTGTTGGTGGAGTTGTGAACTGATTCAATCCTGCTATGGAACAATTTGGAACTACAACCAAAGGTCTATAAAACCATTCATACTGTTTGACCTAGCAATATTATTGCTATGTCTAAATCCTCAATGAGATTAAAAAACAAAAAAGACAAAAGACTTTTATGTACAAAAATATTTATAGCAGCTCTTTTCTGGTGGCAAAAGGATGAAAATGAAGGGGATGCCCATCAATTGGGGAATGGCTGAACAAATTGTGATATGTGATTATGTTGGAATACTATTGTGCTATAAGAAATGATGAGCAGAATGCCCTGAGAAAAAACTTGGAAAAACTTACATGACCTGATGCAAAGTGAAATGTAGTGTGAACAGGGTAAAAGCAATATTTTAAGATCTTCTACTGTGAATGATTTAGCTTTTCTCAGTAATGCAATGATCCAGGACAACTCTGAAGGACTTATGATGAAAAATACTATCCATCCTAAGAGAAAGAACTGATGGTGTCTGAATAAAGATTGAAGCATACTTTTTTTTACTTTATTTTTCTTGAGATATTTCTGATCTATTTTTTCCCACAACATGATGATTATGGAAATGTTTTGCATTATATACATGTATAACCTATATTGAATTTCTTGCCTTCTCAACTATGGGTGGGTTGGGGAGGGAAGAAGGGAGAGAATTTAGAACTCAAAATTTTAAAAACAAATATTAAAAATGGTTTTTACCTGTAACTGGGGGAAAATAAAATACTAAATAAATAATATTACATTCATGCAGTAGGAGTTTCAATAGATATGAAATGACTAAATGTTACTTCTCCCTTAACCATATAGAAACAACTGGCTCCTTAGGGGAAAATATATTGCTACAAGCAAGATGAATTTTAGAATAAAAATTCCATTAAAATGATAAGAGCTTGCTAGTCAGGTAAGAATTATCTATGTATTATAATTAAAAGGTGATTTGAAAATAAGCAGAAATACTATTCTCTATATTTTTACTATTAGTATTAGTACTTTTTATCCCAAACTGTGATTTTGTTGATGAGACAGTCCAGTGTATAAACTCCCTTCCCTAACGCAAATCAACAATTTTACTGTAATTTACAATCTATAAAAACAGCCTCTAGAACTAAAAGATTAACTTGCCTGCTGTCACACAGTCAATTGGAAGGAGGACTTGAAATCGAGGCTTCCTAATTCTAAGAGCCCCTGTTGATGCATTGTATCATGATGCTCCTAATTTGCACTAACATGCTTCCCCACCCCACATTGCCATTAGAACAATGGGATCACCATTTGTGGCAAAATGCTTTCTTATCACAATATTTTTTCTCAGAGCTTATTCCATTACAGTGGAAACACATATACTTGTACATGCACGTATGTGTGTGCGTGCACATGCGCACACATACACACACACACACACACACACAGAATCACTCAGAGGTAATAAGCCTATACAACATCAAGAAAAGCAAAGTGAAGTGGAATTTAGGTTGTGAAGCCTTAATTTAGGTACCACAGTGATTAGAATGTTTCAATATCATAATAACTGATAAATAGACTCATCACATCATCACATCAGGCATTTCATTCTTTTTAATCAAAACTCCTAGTCTGCTAAATTAATCTCCCCCATTGGGTGCAGCAGCAGATTTCCAATTTTGTCATAGAGTATCAATAATGAAAAGTTCTGGAGGCATATTCTTTTATTCATGTTCCCTTCTGTACTACAAAACAGGTTTAAAGAGAGAAGAGAGGAAGAAGAGTTACCTTGGCACTTTCAAGAAATCCAGATAAAGTTGTTTTTGCTAATCTCAAGTTAAAATCATAGGTTAGAGATGGAAGGAATGTTAGAGTCATCCTAATCTCAAGAATAATGTCATCTAGTCCACCCTTCCTCTAAAGTAAGAATCCTTTTATAACATTCTTAGGAGACAACCATTCTGCATTGGCTTGATTATTTCCAGTTACAATGAGTTAAATGCCTTATGTTACTGTTCATGCAGTTGCTGAATAGTTGTAAATGACAGAAAGTTCTTCCTTCTGTGAGGCTGGATTTTTCCTCTCTCTAATTTCTAGTTATTTTTCAAAATTCTGACATCAGAAGGAATATGATGTAAGTCTAATGCTTCTATTCCACTTAATTTCTTTTTTAATTTATTTATCTAACATATTTAGTTTTCAGCATTGATTTTTACAAGAGTTTGAATTACAGATTTTCTCCCCATTTCTACCCTCCCCCCCATTCCAAAATGGTGTATATTGTGGTTGCCCTGTTCCCCAGTCAGCCCTCCCTTCTATCACCCCACTTCCCTCCCATCCCCTTTCCCCTTCCTTTCTTGTAGGGCAAGATAAATTTCTATGCCCCATTGTCTGTGTATCTTATTTTCTAGTTGCGTGCAAAAAACTTTTTTTATTTTTGTTTTTGAACATGTTTTTAAAACTTTGAGTTCCAAATTCTCCACCCACCTCCATTCCCACCCACCCTCCCTAAGAAGGCAAGCAACTCAACATAGGCCACATGTGTATCATTATGTATAACCCTTCCACAATACTCATGTTGTGAAAGACTAACTATATTTTACTCCTTCCCAACCCATCCCCCTTTATTGAATTTTCTCCCTTGACCCTGTCCCCTTTCCAAAGTGTTTGTTTTTGACTACCTCCACCCCCATCAGCCCTCCCCTCCATCGTCCCCCCACTTTTATGTTCTTCCCTCTTCTCTCGTGTGGGGTAAGATACCCAATTGATTATATATGGTATTCCCTCCACAGGCCAAATCTGATGAGAGCAAGATTCAATCATTCCCCCCCTCACCTGCCCTCTCCCTTCCTCCCCCAGAACTACTTCTTCTTGCCACCTTTATGTGAGGTAATCCAGTCCATTTTATCTCTCCCTATCTCCATCCCTCAATATATTCCTCTCTCATCCTTTAATTTGATTTTATTTCTTTTATATATCTTCCCTTCATCTTCAACACACCCTGTGTCCTCTCTCTCTCTCTCTCTCTCTCTCTCTCTCTCACTATATATATATATATATATATATATATATATACACACATACATATATATGTACATACGCATTCACATCTATATAAATATATATGTATATATATACATATATATATATATATATATATATGTATATATGCATATTCCCTTCAGCTACCCTAATACTGAGGTCTCATGAATCATACACGTCATCTTTCCATGTAGGAATGTAAACAAAACTGTTCAACTTCGATAAGTCCCTTATGAATTCTCTTTCTTGTTTACCTTTATATGCTTCTCTTGATTCTTGTGTTTGAAAGTCAAATTTTCTATTCAGCTTTGGTCTTTTCACTGAGAAAGCTTGAAAGGTCTCTGTTTTATTTAAAATCCATATTTTGCCTTGGAGCATGATACTAAGTTTTGTTGGGTAGGCAATTCTAGGTTTTAATCCTAGCTCCATTGACCTCTGGAATATCATATTCCAAGCCCTTCGATCTCTTAATGTAGAGGCTGCCAGATCTTGGGTTATTCTAATTGTGTTTCCACAATACTCAAATTGTTTCTTTCTGGCTGCTTGCAATATTTTCTCCTTGATCTGGGAGCTCTGGAATTTGGCAACAATATTCCTAGGAGATTTCTTTTGGGGATCTATTTGAGGAGGTGATCAATGGATTCTTTCAATTTCTATTTTGCCCTGTGGCTCTAGAATATCAGGGCAGTTCTCCTTGATAATTTCCTGAAAGATGATATCTAGGCTCTTTTTTTGATCATGGCTTTCAGGTAGTCCAATAATTTTTAAATTATCTCTCCTGGATCTATATTCCAGGTCAATGGTTTTTCCAATGAATGTTTCACATTGTCTTCCATTTTTTCATTCCTTTGGTTCTGTTTTATAATATCCTGATTTCTCATCAAGTCACTAGCTTCCACTTGCTCCAATCTAATTTTTAAGGTAGTATTTTCTTCAGTGGTCCATTGCAACTCCTTTTTCATTTGGCTAATTGTGCCTTTCAAGGCATTCTTCTCCTCATTGGCTTTTTGGAGCTCTTTTGCCACTTGAGTTAGTCTAGTTTTCAAGGCGTTATTTTCTTCAGTGTATTTTTCAGTATTTTTTGTGTCTCCTTTAGCAAGTCATTGACTTGTTTCTCATGGTTTTCTCACATCCTTCTCATTTCTCTTCCCAATTTTTCCTCTACTTCTCTAAGTTGTTTTTCCAAATCCTTTTTGAGCTCTTCCATGGCTTGGAACTAGTTCATGTTTTTCTTGGAGGCTTCTGTTATGGGCTTTTTGACTTTGTTAACTTCTTCTGTCTCTATGTTTTGGTCTTCTTTGTCACCAAAGAAAGAATGCAAAGTCTGAGACTGAATCTGGGTGTGTTTTCGCTGCCTGGCCATATTCCCAGCCAACTAACTTGACCCTTGAGTTTTTCAGCAGGTTATGATGGCTTGTAGACTAAAGAATTCTATATTCCACATTTGGGGCGGATGTGCCAGCCCTGCCACACTAGTACTCCTCCTTCCCCAAGAACCCCCATCCCAGACTGGGCTTAAATCTTCAGCAGGCTGTGCACTCCTGCTCTGATCCACCACTTAATTCCTCCCACCAGGTGTACCTGGGGCTGGAAGCAACTGTAGATGTAGCTGCCCCACCTCTGCTGCCCCCAGGGAGGTGGTCGAACCTCGAACTCCTTCCACTCCCCGCAGCTTTTCCCACTAACCTTCTCCCCTGTATTTGGTGTTTGTGGGTTGAGAAGTCTGGTAACTGCTGCAGCCCACTGATTCAGGGCGCTAGGGTACACTCTGCCCAGCTCCTGGTCTGGTTGGTCCATGTCACTCCTATTCCACTTAATTTCAATTCAAATTGATAAACATTTATTAAATGCCAACTCTACAGAAAACATTTTACTAGATGCCCAAGATACAAAGATGAAAATTAAAAATAGACCATTCCCTCAAAGAAGTATAAACATTACACTTACTGAGTTTTCAAATATTTGAAAATGATTGCCATGGGTGCCCTCAATATTTTTATTTCCTAAGCTCCTTTTCAATTTTTCAGATATTTCCGAATATCCTTATTTTAATCACACCTATGATATGATTTCTATATTTCTCATCATTCTGATTAATTTTATTTGACCAAGTGCCTTACCCAAAGTACAGCACTCAAACCTGAATGAAGTATTCTAGTGCAGTCCTTCTTAATCTATGCGTCATGACTCCATATGGGTCTGTGTAACTGAAGGTGGGGGTTGCAAAAAACTTGGCAACATTAAAGAATTTCTGAATGCACAATAACCAAAAATTAATTCAAAATCAAAGGCATATACAATGAATCCAAGATGTTTCTGGAATCACTTGCCTGTGTTGCATCATGCAACTTCACTGAAGCCTTGGTTCTGAACACACAGCATGTGCACTTTGAACTGTGTATGCCATTACACCATGCAACACCAATGAATACTGCTAGAAACACGTTGGATCAGATTCAAGATTATTGTATGTTATGAATTGCAGTGTTTTTACTGTACAAACAAAATCATTAAATTAATTTTGGCTTGGGATTAGGACAGAATTTCTAACAATTTCTGAAATGGCCTTGAATATATTTCTGACATTTTGTACTATATATTTATGTGAAGTGGCATTCTCTTGCAACAATTTGGCTAGCAGCTGCTGTGGGGGTGAAAGACCAAAACAAGCCCAACAATCAGAATACTACCAGCATGGGTTCTTTGGATCTGCTTTACTAAGGAAAGAAATATTAGAGGGTTAACGATCTTATTTCAATCCAACATGCAAATATCATTCACTACGTTCAGGGGAAAAAGCCAGCAGCCTGAACTTCGGAATAGATACAAACAAATTACAAACATACATTGCAAAGAGACCAAATACAATTCATAGTTAACAAGAAACCATCAACATCTGGATTGATGAACTGAGAGGCTCTTAGAGCAGCTGCCCAGAGTCCAACGCCAACACTTCTCCAGGAGGGAGATCCTCAAGCAAATAGCTCTGTTTTCTCTTTTTATACAGTCTTTGGATGTCATCGAATGTCATCTGAGTGACCAGAACTTAGGCACCTACTATTGGCTCTGGTCTTAGCAACTCCCCTTAGGGCCCTGGGGCTTCACGGCCACATTGGCTTAGCACCTAGTAATTAGGGGTTTGGGCCTGGAGTTTAGCACTTAGTTAGATTCAATCAAGGACACAATTAATTTAACATTCTAAAACAGTAAAAGGTCCTACTTTAATTAATATTGCACGTTCTCAGCACTGACAATTATATAGTCAAAATATTGATCAACCCTGAAAAAATGTTGAAGATGCTCTATGCCTACAATATCAAATATTCCACCAAGATTTAATTCTTTATGTAAAAATAAACAAGCACCTCCATCTCATCAGTATGCAGATTGGCTTTTGTCCTTAATACATGGGAAAATTATATGTGTATTGAAAAATTGTCATAAAATAAATTTCTTTCTCATTTATTATCAGGAAATTTTTGCTTTGTATACCTATTTCATATACCTATATACCCAGGGTCATGTTAAAATTATTGAGAAAAAAAAGGGTCACAAGAGAAGAAAGTTTAAGAAGCTCTGTTCTGGGGCAGTAGTGTCAAACTCAGCTAGAAACAGGGGTCACTAAACCATACATAACAAAGTCTGTGGGCCACATAATAATTTGGAAAACTACATATTTATATTATCTATGCATTATTTCAATTCATCTTTTCAAATATTCTCCAATTACATATTAATCAATGTTCAGAAGTGTTGTTGGCAATTAAAATGTTATAGAAGGGATTCCTACTTTAAAGAAAGAATGGACAATTAAGGGTGGGGAGCCTGTGTCCTCAAGGCCACATGTGGCCCTCTAGGTTCTCAGGCAGGGCCCTTTGACTAAATCTAAACTTCACAGAACAAATCCACTTAATAAAAGGATTTGTTCTATGCAACTTGGACTCAGTCTAAAGGCTGCACCCAAGGACCTAGAATGATTCATATGGCCTCAAGGCCACAGGTTCCCCACCCCATGGAGTAGATGACATTAGTCTTAAGACTAGAATGACTCTAACATTCCTTTCATCCCTAAGGTTCCATGATTTTAACTTATCATGTGTTTGACGCCTTTGTTTTAGGGTAGCCTAGTCAGTGCATAGCACAATGGGATTACTTCCTCTTTTTTAATCTAATTCTAAAATTTCCTCTTTTAATATTCTACTGTCCCTCAAACATATTATTTAAGGATTGCAAAAATATGAGTCAGCTAAGTGATGTAGTGGATAAGAGCACTGGGTTTGCACTCAGGAAAGACCAGAAAAACCAGAGTTCAAATCTGACCTCAGACACTTTTTAGGTATATGACTGTGGAGAAGTAACTTAACACCTGTTTGCATAAAACTGGAGAAAGAAATGGCAAACAACTCCAGTATCTTTGCCAGGAAAAACCCATGGACAGTTGATCTGTGGGGTCACAAAGTGTTAGACATGGCTGAACAATAGCAAAGAATATATTTTCTTAATATCTGCTTGTCCATATCATTTTATCATATAAATCATGTGTTTTGCTAAAATCATAAAATCTTTTTACGTATGAATTGCTGTCAAATCAGATTTTACTCATAATGAATATTGGTATTAGATGCATTGTAAAGAGTACATAATAAAACAACATACAGTTTTGTAATGTGCAATATTTTGAATCTTTATGATTTTTAATGTTTTTTTCTTTCCATTATCACAGTCTAATGATAACTTTACAAACTTATGATTCTTTTATTTGATGTAATAGGATTTTTGGCCATCTATATTCTTAATAAGAATGCTTTCTTTGTTTCTGGCCATTGATCAAAATGATGAACAAAGCATAGCCAAAAATTGAATTCTGCCATTACAGAAAGTATGTTGGTTGCAGTTGACCTCTATCAAGATTGATTTGATGTATTTAAAAAAATGAATTTTATTGTTGCCTTTTGTCTTTACAGTTACATTAAAACTAGGGAAGAAAAAAATAGAACATAGAAACAAATTACATAAGCAAGAAAGAGAAGCAAATGAAAACAGTAGGCCAGTGCTCAGTGAACCCAAGAACAAAAAATATTGAAGAAAAAAAATCTTTTTTTTTTTTGCAAAAACTGATAGCTAATTGGAAAGCAGATTGGCAGAAATTCATTTTAGACCAACCTCTTTCTTTGAATATATACCACAAAGAACTCAAAATTGATACTTAATCTCAATCTTAAAAGAGTCACAAATTAAAAAAATAACATAGAAGAAAAGGGGATGCATTTTAAACTTATGGTTATTTTTATTTTAATTTCTCTTATAATTTTATTCTGACTTTTGTAGGTCTTATGCAGAAAGCCAATAAGTTTTATGGATTTATTTTGTATCCTGAAACTGATACTTTACTGCAACCACAAATTGTCACACATTCTCTAGGTCTGTCTAAGTACACAATCGCATCATACAACTAACAATGCTCTTGTCTTTTCTTTGCTAATGCTTATGCTTCTGATTTTGTTATTGCTCTCGGGATCATTTCTAGAACTATGCCATGTAATCATGGCACAAAGGTCATTCTTGCTTTACATCCTTTTAGTGCTAGTAAAGTTTCTAGTGTGTATCCAGTGCAAATAATTCTAACATCTTTTAAATTAAATTTGTTCAATTAACAAAGTCTTGTTTTAGTGTAGCTATACATACATACATACATACATACATAGAGACAGAGAGACAGAGACAGATAGAGACAGACACAGAGACAGAGATAGACAGATACAGAAAGACAGAGAGGGAGGAGGCTTTTCATGACTAAGCTTTTTAATATTTTAACATATAACTTGTGCTGGATTTTGTCAATTTTTTTTACTGAATCTTGAAATTTTATTTTCATTGTTCATATGTTTAATAATTCTATTTTTATGTTGAATCATCCTTGTATTGCTGGTATAAATATGAATATACCTTAGTCACAATGAATTATTTTCTGCATAAATTATTTAAACCAGTATTTAATTTTAGCAGCAACTCGGTGGTGCAGGAAATAGTCTGTTGTACCTGAAGTCAGTAAGAATTGGATTCAAATATCACTTGAGATACTTTCTAGCTTTGTGATCCTGGGCAAGTCACTTAATCTCTAACTACCTCAGTTTCTTCACATATAAAATGGGGATAAAAATATTATCCACCCCTTCCTATTGTTTCATGAAGATACAATGAAATAATATTTACAAAAGCCCTTTACAATCCTTAAAGTCTTATATAAATGCCATCATTAAGTCTCTGTGGTTAATTTTGTTTAATCACATCCAAATTCCTTTCCCTGTCACAGTTCTCCTTCCATTTACTTAATCTGCCCAATTTCAACTCGTTGAATTTCTCTCTCTCTGTTTCCTTCTTCTCTCAGCTGTTCACTAGAAGTGTTAGAATTTTCCTAAGATACTTTGCTTCAAAACAGCTGCCTTAACCCATCCATTTTAGATATCATTAAAGAGTTCCTTTTCTGCTAATAAGATTCATTTACTTTGCCTCTCTGTGTGATCATCTCTCCCTCTACTCCTACCAACATTCTATCTTTACTGTCTCTCTATCAATAAATTCCCTGGGAGGGAATTGGTATCCTCTCATCTATATTCACTCTCCAGTTCTTACTAGTCTTTTCCAAGGCACCCTATCCAACCCTTTGCAGTCTCCATGATAGAGGAATTTCTCTAGATGTTCCTACCACCAATAAAATTGACATTAATGAAGCAATGAAAATTTTCCCTCAAATATTAATTCATTTTTCTTGTTGTTTTCTTTTTGCTTTTTTCTCCTGTATCTTCTGCTTATTAGATTACTTAGCCTATTGATGCTCTGCAGCCTTCTTGATGGCCCCCAGACAATGTGAGAGTTTTCTTGCTTTTCTTTTTAGGGACTCTCCCACCACATTTTTGTTTATTTATCTAACCATAACTAAATGAAAAATATTAAGTTCATTTCTTTGTCATCCATTGTTTTGTGAAATGTTTAATTTGCTTGTTTTTTAATAGTTTGCTTGTTGAATGTATTGTTCACCCATGTATTATTTTGAATGAATGAAATTCATTCTTCCATTTTACTAAAAATTAAATAAATTCTTGAATGAGTATTCACAGGTTTCTAGTATGTGTTATTGGGGTGTTAATTAGTTAATCTCTGTTTTGCAGATTATCATATTCTAGATTTTTTTCTTTTGGCCTTCGATGTCTTGTGAAACATGAAATAATCATGTAATTCTAATTGATTATCATTATGATATTAAAATTTTTCCCTTTATGCTTACAAAATTTACTGTTTGATATTGTATTTCTGAAGCTATCAATGATATTTCTTGTTGCCTTTAATATAATATTTTTAGTTATGTTCAGAATATTCTATTTACCTTTTTTCAATGTTTCTGAAACATTGGTTTCCAAGGTTTGTAGAAAAATTGTCTATAATTACCTGAAGTATCATATACAAATTCTTTTTTTATTTTCTGGACGATCTATAATTTTTATGTCCCTATGATTATCATAAATTTTAGTAATCCTGATTGTAGTACTCTCATGTTCCTCCAATCTTGATCTATTTTTTAAAACTCTGTTCAATTGATTTTCCTTCTGCACCTTTATTTTATATTTTGATTCTGTTCTCTTTTTCACAGTCTACTGTCTTGGCATATGTCTATATCTTTTGTTCTAAATTCCTCATTCTGTTGTTACACTCATGTATTCTTCTTCAATATATCTAACTTTCATTTTTCTTTCTTTTCTATTTTAACTTAATTTTTGAATGTTTTTGAACTCCCCCAAAAGCTGTTATAATTGCTCCATTTTCGTTCATGGGCTTTGAAACTTTTTTTGGTAATAGTTTCATCATCCTCAAGGAATTTTGACTCAATTTCCTCTGCTACAAAGTATTTGTTAATAAACAAGGCTCTTGTTCTACTTATATCTTCATTCCCCCCTTAACTAGTTTTTATCTCAGATTCCTTTTGCTCATTTTTTCTATGATTTTCTTGCTATGAAAATACTTCTTACTATAAATTCTTTCCCTTTTGTAAGCCCAGATTTGTTGTACCACTTTTCCATACTCTTCTACCTGTTTTATCATCTCTCAAAAAAATGTGTTGGGATGGAATTTATGGTCTTCAAGGTATAAAGAAGATTAATTGGGATTTTGTCACAATGAGATTCAGAGGGGCTGATCTTTCCTGTCCAACTCTTCTAGGCTACAACTTTCTCTTTAAAACTGGTATTCTTCAATTTCAAGGGGTGATCTCAGGGTTGGACTGATGGGAAGAGGGCAAATAGGAATATATTTAAGTAATGTGCCCTGGAACACTGCAAAGGAGAAATTCAGAGAAGCTTTTTGATCGAGTACTTATTAAACTTCAAGTCATTAAACTGGATTTCCCCTCTCATGTACATTATGAAATAATTGTAACTAATGTTCCATTCCTCTTCCTCTTTCTCCTCCAAAGTCTTTGCTTTAAGGTTCTGACCTCCTCAACCAGACATGCCAGTGGAATTCTCTTGGTTATTATTATAGCTTGAACATAAAAAACCAATGTCTAAAACTGTATCTCCCATCATTAACATGATACCATGTGTTCAAGAATTACTTTATGCTGGGTTCTTTCAGTTTTCTTCATTTTTGCTATTGCTGTATTGATTAAATGTCTTTGTTTTTTCTCTCTTTTATTGCTTATTTGTTGAGATGACATAGGAGCCCTATATTAAATTATCTCTTCCTCCTCCATCTTCCAAGGATAATTATTTTGGTAGACAATTGGGCCTACAATTCTTTATCTTAATGTTGTCCATGAAACTACCCTAGGAAATATTTAACGCCCTCCTGAAATCCATATTAATTTCTTATGATATCTCTTGGACTTATAGTCTCGTAAATTTATCAGAACATGAAATGAAGGTAGTGTGGGTTAAATGTAGCTTTGTGCTCCTGGTGATAACAATATTCTTTACTAAATGCTGATTAAAAAAATAACTTGTTCATTCATCAGTTCTTGAGTATTGCTTAGTATCAACAAGAAGGTTACCATACTGCAGTTTCCAAAATACAGAAGATTTTGTGTAAACTCTAAAGCACCATGCAACAGTTCAATGTTCTTATCACTGTTTTTATTATTCCTTTAGCTTCATGTTGAAAATTAAGATATTTGTCCATCTCTGATCTCTGAAAATTATCCCATTCTTCACCGATTCTCAGAGATTATGAAGAGTAGTTCCTAAATTACATCTTCAAAGTCTTTCTCCCATAATCTGGGATATAGTTCTCATCTGTATCTTGAGACTTTAACTCATTTAAAATTGTAAGTTTGAGCTTTCTTTTATTTTCCTATACCAACAAACAAAAATCTGACTCATGACAGCAAAAAGACAACTCAAAGGTAAAAGGAAGAACAATAAAAACTTTCATCAAACCATCCATGCTTTGCTGAAAAAGGACAATAACTGAAGACATTTCTTAATTTCAAATTGTATAACAAATACATGCAGAGTAAATACTGTTTTTAATGCTCACACAGGAAATGACAGAATTGGCATTTGAATCCTAGTTTTCATATTCCAATCCAGTGCTCTTTCCATTGTACTACATCAAAGGAGGATTAAATTTGAACTCTTTCAATGAAGGGAGGTAAATTTCTTTTCCATAAAATGAATAACTGCTTTAAAACTTAGGGGCCTCCCAACTGTAATCAATTTCCCATCACTAGAGTCTTCAGGCAGAGGGAAGAAGGGATTCATTCAACTAGATTTTGTTCCAATTATCTCATTTCCTTTTCATCTCTGAAATTCTGTGATTTTACCTCATAGGGTTATAATAAAGATCAAAAGTGTTTTGTAATTTAAGCTAATTTTTTCACTATTCTTTCCCCCACTAGTCCCCCAATCCCTTTCTACATAGAGCCTAGAACTTTCCTGAATGTATAATAAATATATGAATTAAATTGATTTGGTACAGTGGGAAATAAAATTGGATTTAAAATCAGAGGATCTAGGCTCTGCTACTGACTAGCTTTAAAAACGTAAGAAAATAACTTGGCCTACCTAGGGCTCAGTTTCCTTACCTATAAAATGAAATGATTAGAATGGATGAGCATAAGATTCCTTCTATATTGGAATCCTATGAGCCTATGAATTGAGTTGAATCGAATTAAATTGGCTTCTCAATTGAATGGTACTAAAGAAGAAATGCTAAATCAGATAGATGCTTTAGAGATCTGGAGGGAAATGTGTTCATTCTCCTGCTATATCCCATTCTGCTTAAAGTCAAAAGGAAAAAAAAATACATACTGAGCAGAGATAAAAGGTAAAACAAATACATAACTGATCTTATTGCATCTTCAGGGGATAAAGGAGGAAAAAAAAATACCAAGTAAAAACAACTCTAGTCATTGAGGATGTTGTAATGTGTTTGGAGTTTATAGACTTGATTCAGTCAGATTTATTTTAAACATATGTTTAGACAAGGGAAAGCATTATCTTATCTACCCTCTCTCTATGTCATAAACCTTACTCTCTCTTCCTCGAATTTTCTTTTTTCTCTCTCTCCCCTTTCGTTCCATCATCTATTTTGTTTTTGCCCTTTTAAATTTGGTTGTTATGTTTTTGCCTTTAAACCCTTAGTTTTTTTTTTTTCTCCTGAGGTGAATTAATCATAGAAATAACAAGAAAAATGAATATGCTATCAGTGGTTGCATGTTTAAACTCTAGGCTAAATTTTTAACCTTATGCTTTAACTGGATAGCAATGCATATGTAATTATGCATATTTAACCCATGCAAAGCTTCCAGGATTTAATTAATTAATTTAGTTAGATACCTAATTTTCACATCTTGGGATATTAAATATTCATCAATTATAGAAAGCAAAGCTCTGTGCTGTTAATCTCCATAGCTGGGAAAATGACCATGAGCTGTGTCCTAGAGACAGATCTCAGTTTTTAAGAAGCCACATCAATATCTGTGTAACCTTGAAACTTAGCTAACAGAATTTCAGTCATGCTTAGACTCTGCTTATCATAATCTCCTACTTAGTATCAGAAAATAAACCACAGAAAAAATGCCCTTGAGAAGGATTTTAAAAGAATGTCAGAGAAAATATAGTGGAGGTCAACAGAGAAAAGAGTTGAATGAGTCATTCCAATCTATGGAAATATGGTGTGGGTTGGCTTTTTTGCCTTGTTTTGTCCTATGACAATGTTAGTGAAGTTAGGAGCTTATTTGTGAGGAAAATATCTTGATATCCTTAGAAGGAAGCAATAATGGACTCTGGAGAAAAAAATAATAAATATACCTTAGCCCATTATTTCCCTTCATTCCTCAAACCAACTTATCTATCTCTTTCTCTCTTGTTCTCAGAGCTTTGGCCTCACCGTGGACCTCTTTCTTCAGCTGAGCTAAATTTTAAATAAAGTAGTAGAGCATAGACAAGTTTGTATTCTCCTTGTGTTGGGAGGGCAGAGATTTTTCATTTCATACATCGTTACAAGTTTCTCCAATGGTTGGGCACCAATTTCATCTTACTTCATCACAACAAGCTACCTGCTTGCTAACTCAGCATAGAGACAAAGCTGAGACAATCTCCACAGTACTCTATCAGTCCAACATTGTAATTTCAATTGCTCATGCTAAAATGTTGAGCTGTGGATTTCAGGGAAATCTTATCACCTCACATAGAGCAATAGGGTAATGAGTTGTAACAAAATTCAAGGTTTTAAAATGTCAAACACAATAAAAATAAAATGGTAAAACAACAAAAAAATAATTTTTAAAATCCATAGTACCTAAGATATAGCTCTTAGTTTGGAATTATTTAACTTTCATGTTTAGACTTAAATAAATTTTATCATATTTTACATGTCAGCTATTTTCCCTTTCCAATGACTTGAAGTTAGTTTGTTTAATCACTCCAATGCCATCAAAAGCCCTGAACTGACATCCAAAACCAAGTAACTCATTTGGATTCATAGCTTGGATTCCAGCCTTCAAATCAATTCACATTTCCCTCTATTAGTAGTTGTTTTAGTATGAAGAATCCATTTCCATGTTTTTTTTTTCTTTTCTTTTTTTTTTACCACATCCAGAAATGACTCTCATATCATGTGAATCACTATTAGTATCCTACATTATTTTTCCCTTACTGAGAAATGTCAAGTGAAAAGTCAGTATCATATTTAATGTTTCTCACTGTCTTTTACCTTAATACCAAAATAAAATAGTTTTTGATATTAAGTCTGCTTAGCTATAGGATTATGATAACAAAAAAAATTCTATTTACTGTTAGTATGTGGGAATGCATGCTCAAGCATATGTAAAGGTAAACTAAGAACAGATTTCATACAATTTATTCATATTATTATAAATAAGTGTTTAAGTTATTAAATGTGTACTTTGGTTAATATTACAGAGGGGGAAGTAAGTAGGTAGCCTGAGCCCTTTCCCCACCTCCTCCTTCTCTTGTAATATGTATGAAAAGAAAGAAAACAGATGTTGCATTTGATTTGAGTTGTATTAGGTAAATAAATTATTTAAAAATGCCAAACAACTGGAATATATTGGAAAATATATTTAGTCTGCTTGCCAACTGGAATAATAAAAAATGACTAAAGCTTTTACTAGTATATTTTTATAGCAATTCCTGTAAAACAAATAATAGATTACTGACACAGACATTTCAGAAATGGTATTAAATAATACCATTTAGACAATTTTTCTTCTTAATGATCCTGTGTTTTCTATGTATGCTTATTTTCTTAAATCTAGCAAAGAGTTTAAAATGTTGCTTAACTTTTAAATATTACATTTGAAGTTGAACCATTTGAAAGTGCCAAAGAATTTTGGTGGGAAGAAATGTATTTGCTCATCCTTAATACCTATGGCTACTTTAAAGTAAGATTTATGATTTAAGGGAAAAAGGAAATATGTTAAAATTACAAATGTACATTTATAGATTTATAAAAAAGGCGATTCAGTCCTAACCATAGCAATTTTTCATAAGCATTGAATTATTATATTTTGATTAATTAAATAAGTGATAAATGGCTCCCATTCAACATGAAAGGGAAAATGAGAACATTGTAGGGGTTCATGAAACAAAACAAAGCCCAGCAACAGTACTACCTGAATTTCTTTTTAAATATTAAGTAAATTGCAAAGGTCTGAATGGGTTAATCTCATCAATTGTCAGGTAAAAGCCTGAGAGAAAATAATAAAACTATGAACTCAAAGATATAATTTATCTATTTCCTTTTACCTTTTCCTCCAAAATATGTAGGGAAAAATACAATGATCACTTAAACATAATTTATCAAACTGCACTATAACAAATACAAAGGGGAAGAAATTAAGCCTGCCATTTCTGAAAAATGAACAAGCATTTTAAAAATAAACACAATATTAACAGCAGAGTGGTGCCAACATTTAAAAGGTTACTTTACTTGTCAGAAGTATAAAACAATTCATTTTCTGTATAAATTAAAAAATATACTAGATCAGAGGATCATTGTTCCAATAATTGATTACAAAGAGTAATACACCTTTGCATTGAAAGAGATGTAAATATAAATCAGAAAAATCACATTCTCCTTAAAATTCTTCCTTTGAAATAGGGACAGATATTCTGTGACATGATATTAAGAATAAAGGCACATATGAATATCGATGCCCATGTCTTACTTAAAGGAAATTCAAGATAAAGAAAATGATGTGGTCAGTTTCAGCTAACTATATAGATTAATTTCAATATAGCATTGTTCACATGTACAAAGTCAATTGAAGTGAGCAGTACCATGTCCTGATATTTGATTGGAACAACTATGAATTACTAGATAAGTTATACACCTTTCTTTTTTTTTTGTCTTTTTTAAAAATTTATTTAATATATTTAGTTTTCAGCATTGATTTTCACAAAAATTTGAATTACAAACTTTTTCCTCATTTCCCTCCCACTACTCCAAGATGACGTATATTCTGGTTGCCCCGTTCCCCAGTCAGCCCTCCCATTTGTCACCCCACTCCACTCCTATCCCTCTTTCCCTTCTTCTCTTGTAGGCCAAGATAAATTTCTATGCCCCATTGCCTGTGTATCTCACTTCCTAGTTGCATGCAAAAACTTTTGTTGTTGTTGTTGTTGTTTTTGAATGTCTCTTTTTAAAACTTTGAGTTCAAAATTCTCTCCCCTCTTCGTTCCCCACCCACCCTCCCTAAGAAGGCAAGCAATTCAACATAGGCCACATGGGTATCATTATGTAAAACTCTTCCACAATACTCATGTTGTGAATGATTAACTATGTTTTGCTCCTTCCTAACCTATCCCACTTTATTGAATTTTCTCCCTTGACCTTGTCCCTTTTCAAACGTGTTTGTTTTTGATTACCTCTTCCCCCCCATGCCCTCCCTTCCATCATCCCCCCTTTTTTATCTTCTTCCTCCTTCTTTCCTGTGGGGTAAGATACTCAAATGAGTGTGTATGGTATTCCCTTCTCAGCTCAAATCCCATAAGAGCAAGATTTACTCATTTCCCCTCACCTTTCCCCTCTTCCCTTCCTACAGAACCACTTTTTCTTGCCACTTTTATGCGAGATAATTTACCCTATTCTATCTCTCCCTTTCTCCCTCTCTCAATATATTCCTCTCTTATCCCTTAAATGGATTTTTTTTTAAAATATCATCCCTTCATATTCAACTCACCCTGTGCCCTTTCTATATATATATATATATATATATATATATATATATATATATATATATATATATATATATATATATATATATATATATATATATATATATATACATATATACACACACACACATATATACATATACATATATATACCTACATATATACATACATAGACACACACATATGTATATATCTGTATACACACATATATATGTGCATATTCCTTTCAGCTACTATGATATTGAGGTCTCATGAATCATACACATCATCTTTCTATGTAGGAATGTAAACAAAACAGCTCAATTTTAGTAAGTCCCTTATGATTTCTCTTTCTTGTTTACCTTTCCATGCTTCTCTTGATTCTTGATTCTTGTGTTTGAAAGTCACATTTTCTATTGAGCTCTGGTCTTTTCACTGAGAAAGCTTGAATGTCCTCTATTTTATTAAAAATCTATATTTTGCCTTGGAACATTATGCTCTGTCTTGCTGGGTAGGTGATTCTTGATTTTAATCCTAGCTCCATTGACCTCCGGAATATCGTATTCCAAGCCCTTTGGTCACTTAATGTGGAAGCTGCCAGATCCTGTATTATCCTGATTGTTTTTCCACAATATTCAAATTGTTTCTTTCTGGCTGCTTGCAGTATTTTCTCCTTGACCTGGGAGATCTGGAATTTGGCGACAATGTTTCTAGGTTTTTTCTTTTGGGGATCTATTTGAGGAGGCGACCTGTGGATTCTTTTAATTTCTATTTTACCCTCTGGCTCTAGAATATGAGGGCAATTCTCCTTGATAATTTCTTGAAAGGTGCTATCTAGGCTCTTCTTTTGATCATGACTTTCAGGTAGTCCAATAATTTTTAAATTATCTCTCCGGGATCTATTTTCCATGTCAGTGGTTTTTCCAATGAGATATTTGACATTGTCTTTGATTTTTTCATTCCTTTGGTTCTGTTTTATAACATCTTGATTTATCATAAAGTCACTAGCTTCCACTTGCTCCAATTTAATTTTTAAGGTAGTATTTTCTTTGGTGGTCTTTTGGACCTCTTGTTCCATTTGGTTAATTCTGCCTTTCAAGGTATTCTTCTCCTCATTGCCTTTTTAGAGCTCTTTTGCCATTTGAGTTAGTCTATTTTTTAAAGTGTTCTTTTCTTCAATGTATTTTTCAGTATTTTCTTGGGTCTCCTTTAGCAAGTCATTGACTTGTTTTTCATGGTTTTCTCACATCCTTCTCATTTCTCTTCCCAGTTTTTCCTCTACTTCTCTAAGTTGCTTTTCCAACTCCTTTTTGAGCTCTTCCATGGCCTGGGACCAGTTCATGTTTTTCTTGGAGGCTTTTGGTGTAGGCTCTTGGACTTTGTTGACTTTTTCAGGCTGTATGTTTTGGTCTTCTTTGTCACCAAAGAAAGAATGCAAAGTCTGAGACTGAATCTGGGTGTGTTTTCGCTGCCTGGCCATGTTCCCAGCCAACTTTCTTGACCCTTGAGTTTTGTGTCACGGTATGACTGCTTGTAGAGCAAAGAGTATTTGTTCCAAGCTTGAGGGGATGTTGATTTCAGAGCTATTTGTATACAGCCAGCTCTGCCACCCCAGCACTCCTCCTTCCTCAAGAACCACCAACCTGTACCTGATGCAAATCTTCAGCAGGCTCTACACTCCTGCTCTGATCCACCACTTAATTCCTCCCACCACGTGGGCCTGTGCCCAGAAGTAACTGCAGCTGTAGTTCTGTAGCTGCTCCTCCCCTGCTGCCCCTGGGGTGCTGGACAAACCACAAACTCTGTCCCCTGCAGCTTTTCCCACTAACCTTCTCTGTTTTCTTTGGTGTTTGTGGGTTGAGAAGTCTGGTAACTGCCACAGCTCGCTGATTTAGGGTGCTAGGGCCTGTTCTGCCTGTCTCCTAGTCTGGCTGGTCCTGCTGCCTCTCATGCTGAGCTCTGGTCCCCTCCATTCTGCCTGATAGACCTCATCCAGTGACCATACAGGCTCTCCTGGCCTGGATGCCTGCTTCCCTCTGCTATTTTGTGGGTTCTGTAGTTCTAGAATTTGTTCAGAGCCATTGTTATAGGTTTTTGGAGGGATGTGGTGGGGAGCTCACACAAGTCCCTGATTTCCAGCTGCCATCTGTGCACCTTTCTTAAACAGTAATCATAATAAAGACAAAGAAGTTGCTTGGCTTGACCATTGTCTAATTTACTTGCAAATGAAGAATTGATTGAGTTCTATATTTCCCTTGGATGACCCCAGTTGGGGATGTTGTAGGAGGAACTTGTGATCAGGTGTTGTTTGGCTGAGATAGCATATGAGATTTTGTGATTCAGTAAATGCCACAATTTAGAGGAAGATAGGCAGAATTTTAAAAATGTACTATGTCCTAGGTATTATTTATGAGTGTCATTGTGAATATTAGATTATTACCACCATATCAAATACAAGAAGAGTTATACACAGACTCAGATATGAACATAACATTTTCATGTGTAGTATAAAAGCATCATTTCTTGGGGGGTAGAGCCAAGATAGGGGCTGGAAAGCAGGGACTTGCTTAAACTCTCCCCCAGGTCCCTCCAAACAACTATAAAAATGTCTCTGAACAAATTCTAGAGCTGAAGAATCCATGAAATGGCAGAGTGAAGCAGGGCTCTAGTCCAGGACAGCCTGGATGGTCACTGGCAAGGGTCTATCTCATGGAGCTGGGAGTGGAGTGGAGCAGAACCTCGCATGGACCACTCTAAGACCAACCAGACTGGGAGCCAGGTGGAACATGCTAGAGGGCCCTGAATCATTGAGCTGTGGCAGTTACCAGACTTCTCAACCCACAAACGCCAAAGAGAATAGAGTACGTTAGTGGGAAAAATTGCGGGGACAGAGTGAAAGGCATTCATGGGCTGCCATCACCCTGGGGGGGGCAGTGGTAGTTAAGTTCTGAGGCTGCTCCCAGAGCTACAGCTGTGGTTATTTCCAGCCCCAGGCACACCTGTTTGTAGGAAGTAAGTGGTGGATTAGAGCAGGAGTGTAAAGCCTGCTTTGCACTGTCTGGATCTGGGCCACAATACTGGTTGACAGTTCTTGAGGGAGAAGGAGCGCTGGTGTGGCAGAGCTTGCTGTGTAGAAGTAGCTCTGGAAATAGCAGTGCAGCCCCTCAAACTTGGGACAAAGTAATCTCTACTCTACAAGCAGTCATACCCCGACCAAAAAAAAAAAAAAAAACTCAAGGGTAAAGTACTTGGCTGGGAACATGAACAGGCAGCAAAAATGGACTCAGATTCAGACTCAGATTTGGAATCTTCTTTTGGTGACAAAGAAGACCAAAACAGACAACCAGAAGAAGTCAATAAAGTCAAAGAGCCTACACCAAAAGGCTCCAAGAAAACATGAACTGGTCTCAGGTCATGGAAGAGCTCAAAAAGGATTTGGAAAAGTAAGTTATAAAAGTAGAGGAAAAATTGGGAAGAGAAATGAGAGTGATGCAATAAAACCATGAAAAACAAGTCAATGACTTGCTAAAGGATGCCCAAAATATACTGAAGAAAATACCACCTTGAAAAATAGACTAACTCAAATGTCAAAAGCGCTCCAAAAAGCAAATGAGGAGAAGAATGCCTTGAAAGGCAGAATTAGCCAAATGGAAAAGGAGATCCAAAAGACCACTGGAGAAAATAGTACGTTAAAAACAGATTGGAGCAAGTGGAGGCTACTGACTTTATGAGAAGTCAAGACATTATAAAACAGAACCAATAGAATGAAAAAATGGAAGACAATGTGAAATATCTCATTGGAAAAACCACTGACCTGGAAAGAAAGGAGAGAAAATTTAAAAATTATTGGACTACCTGAAAGCCATGATCCAAAAAAGAGCCTAAATATCACCTTTCAAGAAATTATCAAGGATAATTCTAGAGCTAGAAGGTAAAATAGAAATTGAAAGAATTCACTGATTGCCTCCTGAAAAAGATCCCCAAAAGAAAACTCCTAGGGATATTGTCAACAAATTCCAGATCTCCCAGATAAAGTAGAAAATACTGCAAGCAGCCAGAAAGAAACTATTTGAGTATTGTGGAAACACAATCAGGATAATACAAGATCTAGTAGCTTCTACATTAAGGGATTGAAGGGCTTGGAATATGATATTCTGGTGGTCAGTGGAGCTAGGAGTAAAACCAAGAATCACCTACCCAGCAAAACAGAGTTTAATGCTCCAAGGCAAAATACAGATTTTCAATAAAATAGTGAACTTTTTCAGTGAAAAGACCAGAGCTGAATAGAAAATTTGACGTTCAAACATAAGAATCAAGAGAAGCATGAATAGGTAAAGGAGAAAGAGAAATTATAAGGGACTTACTGAAGTTGAAGTGATTTGTTTACATGCCTACATGGAAAAATGATGTGTGCAATTCATGAGACCTCAGCACCAGGGTAGCTGAAGGGAATATACATATATATAGAGAGATGGCACATGATGAGTTGAATATTATGGGATGATATCTAAAAAAATAAAATCAAATTAAGAGATGAGAGAAGACTATATTGAGAGAGGGAGAAAGGGACAGAAAGAATGGGCAAATTATCTCACATAAAAGTGGAAAGAAAAAGCAGTTTGTTGGAAGGAAAGAGGGGGCAGTGAGGGGGAATCTCATCGGATTTGACCTAAGGAGGGAATAACATACCCACTCAGTTGGGTAGCTTACCCCACAGGAAAGAAGGAGATAAAAAAGTGTGAATGATAGAAGGGATGGCAGATAGGAGAGGAAGTAATCACAAGCAAACACTTTCGAAAAGGGACAGGGTCAAGGGAGAAAATTCAATAAAGGGGGATAGGACAGGAGGGAGCAAAATATACTTAGTTTTTCACAACATGAGTATTGTGGAAGGGTTTTTCATAACGAAGCACATGTGGCCTATGTTGAATTGCTTGCCTTCTTAGGGAGGGTGGGTGGGGAGGGAAGAGGGAAAATAATTTGGAACTCAAGGTTTTGAAAGCAGATACTCAAAAAAAGTTGGTTTTGCATGCAAGTAGTAAATAAGATATGCATGCAATGGGGCATAGAAAGCTATCTTGCCCTACAAGAAAGTAAGGAAAATGGGGATAGGGCTGGGGAGTGGGATAATAGAAGGGAGAGCTAAGTGGGGAATGGGGCAATCAGAATATATGCCATCTTAGAATGGGGGGAGAGGGTAGAACTGGTGAGAAAATTTGCAATTCAAAACCTTATGGAAATCAATGCTGAAAACTAAATATATTAAATAAATAATAAAAAATAAAGAATCTAAAAAGATATCATTTCTTTCAATATTGTGTGTAATACAAATATGTGTATCAGTACACAAAATCTGGTTATGGTCATCTTTGAAAATTTCTGCCAATTTTTTTCTGTAAATGATTTGCTTAAATTCATTCCAGAATGAAAGCAGTTCAGGAACAGAATTAGCAATACTGATACTAACAAATATGATAACAGTAAATAAGTTCCTTTTATTTCAATTTTCCTTCAACTATTGGGCAGATTGTGGCTCTTTTTTTAACTATTCTCACTATTGTGAAAGTAAATGGAAGCCTGAAAATTTACATTCTGATAACTCCACGCTCTTTGAACAGTCAGTCTAATTAATATATATGAATATATATGTATATAAATATATATTTATACATATGCATATATATACATGTACACATGCACATGCACATACAATATGTGTGTACATATGTAAGTAAACACTCTCTATTTGACTGAATTCTCATGAAACCAAAATGACAACTTGATTTAAGCAAAATAAAAAATCAAAAGTGTCAGAAGTCAATCACATATTAGTCTCTACTCATAGTCTCTTTAAGCTCCTCAAATTATAGTGTTTGTGGAGCTGGGTTTGTATTGAATATTTACTAAGGAGCTAAAGATTTTGCGGTGATCCATTGATACATTGCTCATATATTCTCTCCCACAGAGTTGAAATATACATGCCTACCTCCTTAAAATGCTCCAATACAACCCCTTGGGACTGGAAGTAATATAGCTCCTGAGGGTCCCTATTCACTGAGTGCTCCTCTCCACCCCTGAACTGTGACCCACAAGTGGATAAATGCAATGGAGGTGCCAAAAAGTTTCTAGTCCTACATATAATGCTCGTACAGAGGTCCTTTGTAATCTCTTTCTGACCATTTGCCAGACTCCCTTACCACATACAGCTTGAGAGTTAATAAAGCTTCTCCTGATTTTGTTACCTTCATCTAGTCCCCCAGCCACCACCTTGGTGTCCTTTGGTTCAGCCTTTGTGCTCATGTCACAGATTTCTCTTTTCAAACTCCTAAATTGCCTTTGAATGAAAGAATGTCTCACCCTGGCCATCTCTTGACTCTTGCAATCTAGAATTTGATTCGAGGCATTATTTTAAAGTTGAATGCAGAGAAACTTTGGGAGAACTTGGCTGAGTTCTTCCCCTACAACACCATCTTTGCTGTGCCCCAACAATCCTCCTCATATTAATTGTTCAGCAAACGTGAACATCTTTTTTGATCCCGATATTGAGCATGAACTAAGAGAGTATAATCATCAGGTCTGTCCCTAGCAGATTCTAGGGTCATAGATCATCAATTTCCAGCTGCAAGGGATATTGGAGGGCATTTAGGCCAATATGTCAGAAAATGCACAGGTTATGGTCATCTTTGAAATTTTCTGCCAATTTTTTTTTTCTGTAAATGATTTGCTTAAATTCATTCCAGAATGAAAGAAGTTCAGGAACTGAATTAGCAATACTGATACTAATAAAATATGATAATAGTAAATAAGTTCCTTTTATTCCAATTTTCATCACTCTTTAGATTGAAGGAAAACAATATCTCTGCTCAGACAAGAGAAAGACCCCAATTTCATTCAACAGGAAATTCTCTGGTGTTTCTAGGAAGGCAAGCTAGAAATCTGAGATATGTTGAGGACTTACTTTTCCCTATGTGTATAAAGCTTCCAAATTCAGTCTATCTCTCACTCTACATGTCTAGAACTATTTCTAGAAAAAGTTTTGAGACACCCAGAAAGTCATTTTTGAGCAAAGAACAATGTCTCTACTATGCTAAAGGTCTTGCATCAGCTTTATTCTTCATGCTGCATGCTTAGCAAGAATCATATGTTATATTGGTTCTGTAGAAGAAATGTAGAGAAACATCTTTTCATTTCCCTTGGATAATCTACTATTATCAAGACTAGGAATCCTGAACTTTTGGAATTGTGGCAAGATAAGTGGTTATTTATGCAAAGTAGAGTTTATTCCTCTAATAATATTTTAACTATGTTTACTTTTTTCTGTTGTCCTGAAGGCTGACATCCTTACGGATTTTATTACGTTCTGGAGGGGGAAAGACAAGAGCATCAAGGGAGTCTCTCTCTACCAGGTTTAACAAACAATGACAGGGTTTTTGCACCAACAATTTGTACAGAAATGCATTTTTTGACTGTCTTTTATGAGATGGTTGAATTCAAAGAGGTAGAACATGGAGAATTCATTTCCTCTTCATTTTTTTGATCCCACATAATGATTAGAGAATCAGCATTGAGTCAGCTGTTCTAAATCTAGCTCGCTCCTTGGTAATTAAAGAGACCATAACATCCCCTTTACATTTACATTTTTATACATAGTCTTTGAAATTCTGACCAGGAGATGAATAATTCTCATAGCCATAGAAGGTAGGGATGTTCTTAGATTCAGGAGTTTTCAGATTTTACTGTTTGTTGGAGCAATATCATTATGCAATTTTCCTCCTTACAATTATTCTTGTTTGAAGAGGAAAGTATCTGTGGGGATCATAGAGGAATATTATTTAAGAAAAATGATATCATACTGTGTTGGTAAGCAAAATGGGCTCCTTAGTACTTAGTTCAACAAGTGCCCTTGAAGAGTTTGGCTTTTGTTCCCTTTGGGTAATTCATTGAGCCTTACTAGGTGCTAAGTCCCAAGCCCAAATCCTTATTAGGTGTCAAACGTTAGTGGGTGTGGATTGGCAACTAAGGTGGGGCCCAAGGTGGGGCTAACTCCAGGGAGGGCCTAGTTTACATATCTGGGAGAGCAGAGGGTCTTAGCCCACATGGGTTTGAGTTGCCTCTTTGTGACAATTCTAGGTCATGTGGGTGAGTTGCATGTGTGACTCACTCCTGACTCTGAAAAAGATATAAAAAAGGGGTTGGCCTTTTCTTCTTTGGAGCTCTCTTACCCACAGCAGTGGCGGCTCGAGTGACTCTGGGCCAGCCCTTGTGCTGAGCTCCCGGGCTGAACCTAGATGTTGGTAACTATGCATCTGTATTTGGTCTGTCTGTTAATGTTTGTAATTTGTTTGTAATTTGCTCTGAAGTTCAGTGTGCTGGTCTCTTCCCCTGAACTAAGGGAATGATATTTGTATGCTGAATTAAAGTAAGCTTGTCAACCCCTTCACCTTGCTTTCCTTAGTTAAGCAGATCAAGAACTTGTGCTGTTGGCAGCTTTCTGGGTGCTGGCTGTGGGTGGATCTTACACCCCCACAGAAGCTGCTAGCCAGATTTTTGAAACAAATGGCATAGTCAGCAGGATCTGCCTTTAAAAGGAAAGCATGTCGTTTTGGGTTACCAGGTTGGTTGAATGTTTCCCTGTTTTTGGACTGCTCTTTGTACTAGGGGTGGGTATGGTTCTGTGGAGCCTCAGTAACAAGGAAGACTTGAAGGAAAACAGGTGGATGGAAATGCTGGGCATGGTTTCCCAGGGCCCCAGAGCAGGAGATAATCCCATCTTCCCAGGACTTAAGCTGATAAGCCTGGCCCTGGAGGACTGTGCTGAAAGTGTCAATGTCTTGAGATTATATTGTGTATGGACTTTTGAAACAGGAGTGGAGAATGGCCTTGGAGACTTGGAGAATGGCCTTCCTACAGATTTGGCAGGAGGGGCTGGTGAGGAGAAAGAAGAAGCAGACAGCGGCTCCCGAAATATTGATCGAGAAGACTGCCTGCATGGGAACTTTGGAAAGCTGAAATCGATGAGCTGCCTTGGAACTGACTTCTGTGCGAGGATTAAAATGGTGGAGAATTGCTTACATTCCAGAAGAGGCCAGGTGAGGCCAGCTGGAGTTGGAACCCAGAAGCTTGGAATTCAGCCCTGGGGCAAGATGGAAACTTTGCAGCAAGAAGCTGAGTGTGTTTTTTGCCTGCCTTCCCCAGCCAGAGCAGAGAACTTTCAGGTGAGCAAAAAGGTGGAGAATCACCTATATTGCAATCCAGATTCTGGCAGAAGCCAGGAGGGGCCACCCAGAACTAGACAACCAGGAACCAAGGGGCTTGGAATTCAGCCCTGGGGCAAGATGGAAACTTTGCAGCACTGAGTCTGCCTTTTTGGTCCCTTCATCTTGGGCTGCTTGGGATCCAGGAGGGAGACATGGATTTGTTTTTGTTGGGGTGAGGGAAGTACCTTGGACCCCCCAGGGACCCCACCCCATTGGCTTTTATCATATAGTCGCCCCTCAGGACTTGGAACCAGGTACTGGAACATAATGGGGAGAACAGACCCTAAAAGAACTTTGTTTGGACTCTTTCTTTGGAATTGGGATTTTGGGTGCCATGTGGAAGCCTGCAACGGCAGTTTGGGGAGAAGACATCCCCAAGAGAACTCTATTTGTTTGTTTCCTTTAGGACTTCACTAACTAAAGCATGCCTGTGCCTCAGGGTACTGGGAAAAGCCTGTGATGGCAGTGTGCTGCTGAAGAAGTACTTTATTTGGGTACTTTGTATTAGCTAAAGAGATTAACTTGCTTTGACCTAGGGGTGGGTCACATTTGAATTGTAAACCAATATTTTGGAATGTCACTGAATGATATATTTTGCTTTGTTGTGAGTAACATGCTTTAATTCCCTTCACAATTGGATCACAATGTATGTTCCAGGATACATGGCTGATTAGATTATGTATCCTGGAACAAGGGGTGGAGTGTGTTGGTAAGCAAAATGGGCTCCTTAGTACTTAGTTCACAAGTGCCCTTGAAGAGTTTGGCTTTTGTTTGCTTTGAGTAATTCAGTGTATTTCATTGAGTCTTACTAAGTGCCAAGCCCCAGGCCCAAACCCCTATTAGGTGTAAATGTTTGTAATTTGGGTGTGGATTGGCAACTAAGGTGGGGCCCAAGGTGGGGCTAACTCCAGGGAGGGCCTAGTTTACATGTCTGGGAGAGCAGAGGGTCTTAGCCCATGTGGGTTTAAGTCGCCTCTTTGTGACAATTCTAGGTCATGTGGGTGAGTTGCATGTGTGACTCACTCCTGACTCTGAAAAAGATATAAGAAAGGGGGTTGGCCTTTTCTTCTTTGAAGCTGTCTTACCCACAGCAGTGGTGGCTTGAGTGACTCTGGGCCAGCCCGTGTTCTGAGCTCTCGGGCTGAACCTAGATGTTGGTAACTATGAATCTGTATTTGGTCTGTCTGTTAATGTTTGTAATTTGTTTGTAATTTGCTCTAAAAGTTCAGTGTGCTGGTCTCTTCCCCTGAACTAAGGGAATGACATTTATATGCTGAATTAAAGTAAGCTTGTCAACCCCTTCACCTTGCTTTCCTTAGTTAAGCAGATCAAAAGAACCTGTGCTGTTGGCAGCATTCAGGGTCCTGGCTGTGGGGCAGATTTTACACCCCCACAGAAGCTGCTAGCCTTATTGTTGAAACACATACTCCCACCAATAGTTTAAAAAAAAACAAACAAATGAATTAACTATTCTGTTGATAGGTTTAAGAAATTATTTTTGTTGCTGAATTATGTACACGAAGCACAAATTCTCTGTAAAATCTAACCATCTTTTAAATAGGCATAGCCATTTGGGAAATGCCCAACCTCAATCATGTTTCCCACCACCAGATTTAAGAGGTTACTTGGTACAAAAAAGATCTCTGTCATTTAAGGGAATTGGGGAAAGACCTAGTTCTTTAAATCAATTTTTAAAAGAAGTGAATGTATTTTTTAATCATACAGAATACATGATTGCAAGTACAATACTCATTCAGAATGTGTCAATATGTGACCATATTTCATGGAATAGAGCTCCATTGACTTCAAGGGCAGAATTTAACTGTAATGCAACTCACAGAATATAAGTTTCATTGAGAACAAGTATCACTTTAGAAAAGTCTATTTTTAGAATCCAAGATCTAAATTTTACCTTTAAATGACCATGAGCAACTCCTATTGATTTTAACTCAACAACTATTATTTTTAGTTATTTTACTAACAATTCTTTTATGTTGAAAATTAAAGAGAAAGAGAAACTAAAGTAAATCTGCATGAAGTCCACAAATATATTTCGTAAGGTGATATCACATTTAATTTCAAGTTGTCTGTGATTGGTCCATTAATAAGACTAAAGACCCAAAGTATCACATATGAGAGACTACCTAGGTTAAGCTGAAGTTGGAAAATATATTTAATCAATAAAAGAAATTGCATTAATGTGTTCTACTTCCAAAGAAGCTACCATGGTAAGTATTGTATTTTCTAGTTGCTATTGTCACAAAGAAAGAAATTTGTTTTGGTACAAAGATATATTCACTTTTGAATGAATATTTTAAAATTCATTAAATGGCAAATGTTTATTAAATAACTGTTATGTGCAAAAAATTCAGCAAAGTATGGGGGATACGAAGATGATAATCATAGTCCTTTCCACTGTGGGAGGTTATACAACAGTTTAAAATATAGGTAGATGAATATTTCAGGGCATCTGAGATCTCATTAATGCCTGTATGCTCTGTTGATGCAAATCATAATTTGTCCATGCCTTCTTATACTCTTCAGTTTTTGTCCATATTTTTCCTTTTTTCTAGTATTTTATTTTTCCCAGTCATATGGAAAACCAATTCCAAACATTTGTTTTTAACACCTTGAGTTCCAAGTTCTCTCCCTTCATCACTCCCCAGTGCTCCCTCATTGAGAAGCTAAGAGGCTCAATATAGGCTATATGCATATAGTCATGCAATATTGGTCATGTTGCAAAAGGAAAAAAAAAAGATCAACAAAATCAGTAAAAAACATGCTTTAATTTGTTTCCAGACAACATTAGTTCCTTCTCTGGAAATAGACAGTATCACTGACCATAAGTCCTTTAGAGTTTTCCTTGATTACTATACTACTGACAAGAGCTAAGATATTCACAGCTAATAACCTCACAATATGTGTTGCTATTTGAAACACAGTATATTTCACTTTATATCAGCTTTTACAAGTCTCTCCAGGCTTTTCCAAGGGCATCCCACTCATCATTAGCCACAACACAATACTATTGCATCACAATTAACACCAGAATACCAACACCATGACTTTTTTAGCCATTCCTCAGTTGATAGGCATCTCTTCAATATCCAATTCTTTGTCCCCAGAGAACAGATACCATGAATATTTTTGTTCATTTTGGTCTTTTTCCTTTTTGTTTCTTTTCTCTCTTTGGGGATATAGACTGAATAGTCATAATGCAAGGTCAAAGGGTATGCATGGGGGTATCATTCCAGATTGCTCTACAGATGGTTGAGTCAGCTTGTAAGTCCAACAACAATGCATTAACACCCCATTTTTACACATCACCTCCACATTTGTCATTTTCCTTTTCTATCATGAGGCAGTACTTCAGAATTCTTTTAATTTGCACTTCTCTAATCAATAGCGAGTTAGAGATTTTTTAATAGGTTATAGATAACTTTTATTACTTAATGTGAAAATTGTTAATATTATTTATCAACTGGAGAATGGCTCTCACATTTTTAAAAATTTCACTCAGTTCCCTATATGTTTGGGAAATGAGGCCTTTATCAGAGAAACTTGCTTCAATTTTTTTTTCCACAGTTGCTATTGCCAACTACATAGTTCCTCTATCCTATCCTACTCGTTCATTCTATTTTTTCTCTCCTTTCACCCTGTCCTTACTCAAAGGTGTTTTGGTTCTGACTAAACCTCCCCCAATCTACTCTCCCTTCTATCAGCCCCCTCCATTCTCCTATGCCCTTTCCCTCCCACTTTCCTGTAGGGTAAGATAGATTTATATACCCAGTTGAGTATGTATGTTATTCCTTCTTTGAACCAGTTCTGATGAGAGTAAGGTTCACTCACACCCCATTATCTCCCCCCCCCCTTTCCCTCCACTGTAAAAGTTTTATCTTGCCTCTTTTTTGTGGTATAACTTACTCCATTATTTGTTTCCCTTTCCCTTTCTCTAAGTACATTCCCCTCTCACCCCTTAATTTTATTTTTTAGAGATCCCTTTAGATAGCCCTTCATATTCTACTCATGCCTATGTCCTCATTAAGTCCCTCATGATTTCTCTTTACCATTTACCTTTTTATGCTTCTCTTGAGTCTCATATTTGAAAGTCAAATTTTCTATTCAGCTCTGGTTTTTTCATCAAGAATGCTTGAAAGTCCTCTATTTCACTGAATACACATTTTTCCCCAAAAGATTATACTCAGTTTTGCTGGGTAGGTGATTCTCGTTTATAATCCTAGCTACTTTGCTCTCCAGAATATCATATACCAAGCCCTCTTAAACTTTAATGTAGAAACTGATAAATGTTGTGTTATCCTGACTGCATCTCCATGATACATGATTTTTTTTTCTTTCTGGCTCCTTGGACTATTTGCTCCTTGACCTGGGAGCTCTGGAATTTGTCTATAATATTCCTGGGAGTTTTATTTTGGGATCCCTTTGAGGAGGTGATCTGTGGATTCTTTCAATTCCTATTTTGTGCTCTAGTTCTAGAATATCAGGTCAGTATTCTTCAATAATTTCTTGAAAGATAAAGTCTATGCTTTTTTTTGATCAGGGTTTTCAGTTTGTCTAATAATTTTTAAATTACCTTTCCTGGATCTATTTTTCAGATCAGTTATTCTGCCAATGATATATTTCACATTGCATTTTTTTTTCATTCTTTTGGTTTTGTCTTATTGTTTCTTGATTTCTAATCAAGTCATTAGCTTCCTTTTGCTTCATTCCAATTGTAAGGATTTTTTTTTTACTACAGTGAGCTATTGTGCATCTTTTTTCAATTTGGACAACTCTACTTTTAAAGGTATTCTTCTCATTGCATTTTTGTACCACTTTTACTATTTGACATAGTCTGTTTTTAAGGTGTTATTTTCTCCAGTATTTGTGTGTGTGTATGTATGCATGTTTGTGTGTGTATGTGTCTCTTTTACAAAGCTATTGATTTATCTTTCATGATTTTCTTGCATCATTCTCATTTCTTGTCCCATTTTTTCCCTTTACTTCTCTTATTTGATTTTGAAAATCTTTCTTGAGCTTTTCCATGGTCTGAGAAAAATTCACATTTTTTGAAGGCTTTGAATGTAGGAATTTTGACTTTGTTATCATCTTCTGAGTGTGTGTTTTTATCTTCTTTGTCACCATAGTAACTTTTTATGGTCAGAATTTTTGTCTTTTGTTAGCTCGTTTTCCCAGGATGTTACTTGACTTTTAACTTTTCGTTAAAGTTGGACTCTGCTTCCAGGGCAGAGGGTACACTGTCCCAAACTTCAAAGGTTTTGTGCAGGTGTTTTCAGAGATATTTCTAGGGACATCTACATTTTCAGTTCTTCCAAAGTGGTACAATCTAAGAATTGTCTCCTACTTTCCTGGCCTGTGCTCTGGCTTATGAGTGACCACAAACACTCTTTTCTGCCCTGGAACTGTGAGGAGGGTGCCCACTCCACTGCGGTAGGAAACTCCATTGTGCTAGTGCTCTTCCTTAGTCTGAAACTGCCACCCAGGCCTGCGACCTTGATCTGAGCATGAGCAAAGCAACAGAGTCCTGCCTCAAAACTAGAAAAGATACCCCGTAATCTCCTTCTGACCAACTGTTTGACCCCCTTACCATTTGTGGGCTGAGAGCTGCAGAAGTAGTTGCTGCCACTGAAATTATTCAGTGGCTCCCAAGGGCTGTTCCTTGTTGGCTGGATCTGGGTCTGTGTTGGCATGGCCTGCACTAGACTATTCCATTCTCCTCTAGGTGCAACAGACATTTCCTGGTGACCTTCTAAGTTGTCTTTGGCATCTGTGGCCTGAGAGTTCTGGAAATCACCAATGCTGCCACTTATTCAGTTGCCCCAAACCTCCTTCTGATTTCGTTGGGCTGGGGCTGCACTGATGTGGCCTGTGCTGGACTGTATTCCTTTGCCACCCTTGTGCAACACACCTTTCTTAATAATCTTCTAAGTTGTCTTGGGCTGAAAAATTGCCTCACTCCAACTTTTTATGGTTTTTGCCATTCTAGAATTTGTTTAGAGTCATTATTTAAAGGTATTTGGAGGGGTTTGGGAAAGAGCTCAGGCAAGTCCTTCCCTTTACTCCACCATCTTGGCTCTGCCTCCTTAAGATTTTTTTGAAGGAGTTAAACACAAAAAAAATGAAGGCTGTTATTCTTCTGGGATGAGAAAGATTGGTAAGAGAAAATAAGCAAATTGGGCTTGATTGTGCAAATCTATGGGATCAAGATTGAATCATTTCACTTAGCCCATCCAATTTTTAATCTTTGAATATTTTTGATTCTTCCATGCTAATTGTGAAATTATCTACATATTCATTTTAGCCTTTCAGATAGATTTTTAATAAAGTATTAGACCTCTTTTTGTAGTTCATACTTGTAATCTGTATGTGACTTATAGCTCCATGATTTTTTTGATTTCATACCAAGGATCATAGGCCTATGTTAATTTTTTTCATGGTTAATTTTCTTAGTGTGATTACAAAGAGATGATCAGAAACTTAAGATTGTAGATCCAGAACTGAAAGAGTCCTCAGTGACCATCTAATCCAAATCCATATTTTTTACAGATGAGGGACCTGATGCCCGGGGAGATTAAATACCTTCCCAGAGTCACAACATTAACACATGTCAAAAATCAGATTGGTATTTTTCAACCTAGAAAAACCTCAGAAAAAATAGGCCATCAGTAAATAAAGTGAGGCATTCATTCAGGGTTGAGGAATTGAAATTTGGGGCAGCATGCTATATTTTCAGACAGGGTTGCCCCAGGAGGGAAATTACCACAGGTGTTATATATACTCATGAAAGACAGCTAAGTAGATAGATAGAACAATGAGTCACAAGCTGTTTACTCTTTTAGCCATTCTGTCATTGAGACAGATGAAAAGCTTTGGGGTGTGTAGCCATAAGTGGGGAACAGCATGTACATGCACTGTACATGCTGCACACATCTTTCTGGGAAAAAATGCACAACCAGTTTAAGCCACCTCTAGGCAGCAGACACAGGTTACAGGCAGACTCCATGTTGGTGTCATCAGTATGGTCAACAGAAGAGCTGGAATATAGAAAGGGCGTTTTGTTAAGAGATTAGAACAAAGTTTTAGCCTTGAAACTATCTCTGTCTGGGAAAAGAGGCAGTTAGAAACTGCTAGTCAGAGGAGGATATGGAGTCAGAATTTCCCATGGGTCAACAGCATTAAGTCCTCTGGCATTAGGGTCAGTTTTCTTTCTATAGTAACACCTTTTTTGTCAGAGAAAGATCTGAGGTCTAAGTTTCCCTCACCTGAAGATATAGCCCAAAACATCTTGATTATGTCTTTGAAATTTAAAAGAAAATCTATACAAAATGGCCTCCTCTATGCCTCAATGGAAGGAGACAAAGCACAGATTCAAAGGACTCAATAATGTGAATATTGGAGAACATAGGGAGGTGATGATTAGCCATTTTTATAAGAGAATATGAAAGATCTTGTCATCAGTGGAAGTCACCTTGGATCAGATTATGAATGTGTGCTTAAAATGCTAATCTTCTCCTAGACAAGTCACTATACAGAGTGTTCCAAAAATCTTTGTGAAGTTTTTACACTTTAATAACTTTAAGCTTCATTAATTTCAAACTGCACTAAGACTTTTAGGACACCCTCTGCTATACATTGTTAGGTGAACTTTTGATTTTCTTTCATTGATTTTTATTACTTAGGAAGGTCAGGAATGTTTCTCTTAGGAGGTTATTGAGCTGGCTGAAACCTGCGGGATATCAAAATTCCCTTCAATGTCTCAACATTCCTCTGTTCAGAATCAAAAGGAAGAATATCAAGTGTCCTTGACTTCTTGTAAACTCAATGACATACAAATCCCTTCTTCCTCAGTGAACCCTCTAAATGTAGTTTAATACATAACCTAACTCAGTTTACCCATAAAGTCCAAGTTGGTTTATTTCCTTAGGGGATGTATGACATTATGACGCTTTGACTGTTTATTCAACTTTTATAACATTGAAGGAAACCTGATTAAGAATCTGTCTTTTCTTTAACATTTTTTGGACTAGGAGGAATGTTCAACATTTCAATATTTAAAACAATTATTTCTCTATCACTCCAATGTAATTTTGTCTATAAGAGGCCTTTGGTAGAATACTATTTTTTCCAGATTTTTATTTTTCTCTGAGATCTGTGCCTACCCTTAAGCTTAATAGAACCAAGGTTTTTACTTCTAAATTTTCTACACTGTTAGAGATCAATCTTGGTAGTACTTACATGAGCTCAAAAAGGAAATATTTACCCCATAACAGTATCTATAGGCAAACTGGATTATATTCTTTCTATTAAGAAGGAAAATTTAGAAGCTGTAAACTTTAGCTATATTTTGCAAATTAAGAAGTTCAATTTTAGATAAGTCCTATGATAGATAAGTGGAGCCCAAACAGACTGTATAGACTTAATTACACTGTGTATTCAATTTTGAATTGAGTAAGTTAAAGAGAGTACTTTTTCCCCCATTTATGTTGTTATTGTTGTTCAATCATTTCAGTTGTATCTGACTCTTTGTGACCCCATTTGGTCTTGGCAAAAATGCTGGAGTAGTTTGCCACTTCCTTCTCCAGCTCATTTTATACATGAGGAAAATTAAGCAAATAGGGTTAAGTGACTTTCTCAGGGTCATAAACCTAGTAAATGTCTGAGGCCAGATTTGAAATCAGGAAGATTTGATGGTATCCAGCTGAGGGGTAGGGAAAGTATTGAACTCCAGAAGAAAATTTTAAAAGAGGTTCTCTTCTGTCTACAATCCTTTGATTTCCAAAGTACAGACCAAGTCAACTTTATATTGAGCGTCTTGGTACATAAAGCCAAACTCAATAATCTGGTTCCTGCTTATTTCTTCCCTCTGTGCCTGGAAAACAAACAAAAAAATTAGAGAGGCTATCCCTTGACTCACTTTTTAAAGAGACTTATTCAGTGAATGGGCATTACTTCACTCTAAGTGAGTGTATGAAAAGGCCTGAGCCTAAAAGGGCCAGGGTCTCCCATTTCTTCCTGGGTCATCTCCAGTCATCCTGATCAATATCTGGTCACTGGATCCAGATGTCTGTGAAGGAGAAAGTGAGGCTGGTGACCCTGCACAGCCCTCCCTCACTCAAATCAAAGTCTACTGTAGTCATGTAATCATTTCCCAGATGTCATGGTCCTCTTAGAAAATGAAGGATATACACAACAACAACAAAAGTCAGGAAAACACTCTTCATTCACCATTTTCCCCTTGGCATCCCTATATTCCTTTGAAGACTAGATGAAATGTCACCTCCTATATGAAGCATTTGCTCATCACCCCACCCCAGTCTTATTGTTAATATTCTCTCTCTCTCTCTTCAAATTTTTTTGTTACTAGGTTCAATCTTGGGACATCTCACATACTTTGACTCATTCCTCCTCTCCAGGTTTTTCCTGGGAATATCAGAATATATCTAGTTTCTTTTTATCTCTAAAGACAAGTTAAACTGGTTTCTTTGGTTCCATATAAGCATTCAGGCAAAAAGTACAGCAAATACTAGATAAGAGTTTGTTTCACCTTATCAAAAAAACAAACAAATAAAAACAAACAAAAACCAAGAAAACCTTTGTCCTTATTCTGCGAAGCCCCACCTCCTCCAATGATATAGTTAATCCTCCAGACATTTGTTGCTGCTCTAGGTTTGAATTGTTCCTAGAAGGGAAACCACTGGAGAATCAACCTCTCTTCTGTTGATGAATCCCTTTTCCTCCAGGAAATCTTATATACTTGTAGTATCTCCTATCTCTCTGTCCGCGCATAGGTACAAAACTTATAATTCCAGTAAAAGGTAAGGTCAAGTTTTAATCCTCAACAAAGTTAATGTAATATGGTTCCAATGCCTGCTTCTATAATTGGTCCTGGATTTCGATATTGTCCAACAATTTCTGTATCTCTCCCCTATTACATCTGGCTACCACCATCTCTATGGTTATATGGTTTCTATTCTCCTTGGACCACTGATTTTACTAAAGTGACTTCATAGAAAAATAGGCTTCCTTTCCAGGGGACTCCATCTGAACCTCTGTAGCTCTCTGTAGGTAGTTTCCTGTCTCTGACCTTCTCTGTATATCCTTTTTATAGGTGAAGTCCAAGAGTATAGGACAACTGTACAAATTAGCCATTCATCCACTAGTCATTCTTATCAGGACTGGGGTGTTAGTGGACAAAGGAGTTCCCAGTGAAAGGAGATTTCATATCCTTCTTAGGAGTCATCTTTAATACCAAAATAAGTTCTCCATTGTTTAACCTTGCAAAGCTGCTAAACAGGAAATTACTTTTAACCAGGCTCCTCCTAGACATACCCTCCAGTTCTCTTTGCTTCCCATATTCACTGAAGTGTAAGAGATAGTAGCGAGTAATGAAGCCAAATCCAGCCTAGGAGTCAGGGAAGACCAGAGTTAAATTTCTGCCTCTGGTTAATTCTGGTTGTCTGTAATTCCTAGTAAGTTACTTAACCTCACACTGCCCCTAAGACTATAAATTGCAGAATGGATGCAGATCTGCCTTGATAGAGAGATTTTCCTCTTGGGAGGTCCCAGAGCAAATGAAATAACATTTTTGATCCTGTTCCCCAAACACATTCTCAAATTCATACAAACAGAATGTAATCTCCTTGAGTTCAAGGGCTGTTTCCTTCTTGACTTCATACTAATAGTAGCTAGCTCTGCCTTGCACATAGTAATCTTGCAACCAATGTTGAATTGTATTGGATTGCTCATGGACCTTTTTCCTATGGTAGTTATTACCTCTTTTGCCTTGGCATTTTGGAAAGATTCAGGTTAGAATTAAAGAAAAAAGCTCATAGATTATATCTTTTCACAGAAAACAGTTTGGAATGAAAGGGGAAAAAAGGTTACATTTAGAAAACAAAAACAGTTACTTTGAAAATAACCCATTGAATTTCTATAACTTGGTAGTACCATTAAGAAGTTTTAAAAAATAGCTGTGATATGTGCCAAAATCCAATTCTTTAAAAACACACATATACTCCTAAAGGGTCACACAATCCAACATAGTCTCCCCTGGAGACAGAGGTATGGATTTATAGATACATCTACCTTTGTTCACTGCTGATATCCAGCTGATAAAGTTTTCAGCATCACAGGAATAAAGAATGCTACTATTTTTAAGGTCAGTATATTCTTAATATCTAGAAATTTCTCTCCATTTTCAAAGAGAATGAGTGCCAATTACATGAATACAAGACCAATGGCATCTTTGTCACAGATGCAGTTGGTTTCCTAAGTTAATATTTTAGCACTTTACAAGACATCTTCCTTCAATTGTAGTGCAGGTGCCATGTTGTAAACACCTGCTCCAGACTACTAAGAGGAAGCAGATAATGTATGGAGGCACACAAGCTTTGACAACTCCTATATTTGAAAACAATAGCTCTTCTTTTGAAAATTAATTTTAATAGCTGTGGAAAGTTTTCTGTGAATTGAATAGTTTTGCATGAACACACAAAATTAAATTAATATGCAAATGCCTATGTTCCTCTGAGAATACTAAAAGGTATTTTTTTGTAGCATATGAGAAAAGAGGGTAGGAAATGCAATGCACAAAATCATCTTTCTTATTCAACAAAGTAGTGGGAGTTATTTTTCCCTTGGATATGTGGAAGAAGAATTACAATTCATTCATGAAACAGATTTTAGAGAATTTTATTAAGTGACTATACCAGTGAATAAAGGAAAAAAGAAAGAGGCAATTTGGGGACATTTACCAAAGTTGTTAAAAAGGTGACCCTTAGATTCTACAACTTTACTTTGGTGCAGGCAGGGTGCACACATAAAAGTTTCCATTATTTTCTTCATAGAGAGGACTAGCTCCTTCTTTAACCATTTCCTTCCAGCTCCCCTTCAGGATGAAGCTTAAACAAGGAACAAATGGTCCCTCTTTCAGTCTTGCACTTTCTAATGCAGATGAACTGGAAAAGAGAAAACAACAAAAGTTTTCAAGTATATTTCTGCACATGATCCCCTTCTGCTTCTCCCAAAGACCTTCACTTTTTTAGTTAGTGAATAATTTCCTACAAGAATGTTGACCCCACTAAGAAGGTGACAAGATCCATGAAAGCAAATATTTCTGCTACACTGAGCAATCTTAAGCCCCATCAGCAGCTTTTTTGTGCTAAGGAAACATGAAAGAAAAGGCCAGGAGCTGCTTTTCCCAGGAAACTTTGTGCTTGTTATTATTGAGGGCATCTGTAGGACTCTATGGGTATACATTAAAATGTACCACTTTTTAAATTTCTTATTTAAGTAATGCTCATTCTTTTGGATTCTTTTAGATGGCTTTATGTGATAATAAGAACTAAAGTATTCACATAGATACAAATGTCAGAATTAATAAATAATTCAAATCATTTCTTTTAAATAAAGCAAAAAAAAATACAACATCAGATAGTGATATTGCTTGGGGTAGTGGTGGGGGTGCGGCTGGGGAAGAAAAGAAACACATGTTCTACATTATCCCCAGTCACAGTGAAATGAAATAAATTAGCCACACATAAAAATCAATAGAATATCCATGAACTGGGTTACCAGATCTATGAAGTACTAACTGTAGGATCTGAAATGCAATTAATACTCTATTGCTGATATTTCCTCATAGGAATAATATATGCTCAGTCACTTTCAGTTTATTTTGGCATCATGCAGATGAGCTGCATGAGGTGACTATTGCTGATGATGCTCTACAATTTCATCAGTCACATTCCTAATAAGCAAGAGGGGACTGATAAGAAAGGTAGCTGAAAATGAAGCATATTGGGGTTAGTTGTATAAGGATATTTTTGTCTATTTGAAAAATTCCTAGTTTTATAATCAGGTAAGGAGAGAGTTTTGGGGGGAAATGAAGAAGTAAATGTTCATTTTTTTTAATTTTGCCATCTGTGTTTAATATCTGTTCTATCTCCTGGACTCCCTTCCCCCCTCCCCCAACACACACATACTATTGACTCTTTTCTTAGGAATTTCTCAGTGCTTTTTTCTTTTTTTTCAATGTTTCTTTTCTTCTTTCTACTGAAGAAGCTGCCTTGAGGCAGTATCACATAATGAAAAGAGCTCTAGATTATAATGAGAGACTTGAGTCTGAATTTTGTCTTTAATACTGACAACTCCTACCTCAGTATATGGCACATGGTAGGCACATAATAAATGATTTACTGACTGACTGATTTGTTGGTTGTGCAAAATATTATTAGATGTTGAAAAATTTCCTACAGGAATATTGATCCCACTAGCGAGGTGATGAGATCTTCAATTATTTAATTATTTATTTTTATTTTACAACATTCAGTTCCATGAACTTTTGAGTTTTAAATTTTCTCCCCCCCTCTTCTCTTCATCTCTCCAAGACAGCATGCAATCTGATACAGGCTTTATGTATACATTCACATTAAATATATTTTCACATAAGTCATGTTGTAAAGAAAAATAGTAACCAATGGAATGAACTACAAGAAAGAAGAAACAAAATAAAGCAAAACAAAAAAGAAAGAGATCAAATAGTGTCCTTTGATCTGCATTCAGACTCCATAATTCTCTCTCTGGATGTGGATAGCATTTTCCTTCATGAGCCTTTTGGGGTTGTCTTAGAATCTTGCCTTACTGGGAAGAGTCAAGTCTATCAACTTTAGTCATTTTACAATGTGGCTGTAACTGAATACAATGTTCTCCTGGTTCTGCTCCCCTCACTCAGCGTGAGTTCATATAAGACTTTCTAAGTTTTTCTGAAGTCTGTCTGGTCATCATTTCTTATAGCACAGTAGTATTACATTACATTCAAATACCACAACTTGTTCAGCCATTCCCCAATTGATGGGAATCTCCTCAATTTCCAATTCCTTGCCACCACAAAAAAAGCTGTTATAAATATTTCTTGGTACATTTGCATAATCTTTAATTTTCTGAACAAACTTTGTAATATTACTTTCAACTTTCAACCAACTTTGTAATACTATTTTCAATTAGTTTTAATTCATTCTTTGATCATTGCAGAGATCCTTCACCTTCAGGAAGATTTTCAAATATATACATATTGTATACATGTACACATACACACACACACACACACACACACACACACACATATATATATATAGTTATATATATATATAACTAGCTATTAGGAGCAGTAGTTTTGAGGAGCAAGCGGCTTTAGCACAGTGGAAATTAGGCAGTGATAATTCAAAGAATTTTCCACTTGCTAGAGTACTTGTTCAGAAAAAGGCCTAGTCACTCCCTCAGAGAGATTTACCCATACACTTCCCAAAGTCTGGGTAGAAAGGAGGGCAGTCCTGGGAAGGAAGAAGCATGACAGCTGTACTCTGGGGATGCATTAGAAAGGTCAATGTAGGCTCTCAAAGGACCGTGAAGCAGGAAAACCATGATCTTGGGCCATAGTAAGGGGAAGAAATGAGGTTTCCTCTTGATGTTATCCTGGGGAAAAGGTCTTTTTATTTTATACTAGGTGTAGTTCAATTTACTTGAAGAGAATCATGATCTATGGTATTTCACATTGACTTGAACATCTATTGTCATTAAATATCCCCTTTCTGCACAGAATACTGAACCATATGCTAGTAATTATCATTTAATTAATCAAGAAATATTATTGAATGTCTATAGTGAGCAAGATACTAAGCTAATTGTTTTAGGGAATACATGCAATATAAAAGACTTGACACCTTTCCTTACATAACACACAAAGCAATGAGCATTTATTAAGTACCTAGCAATTATTAAGCACCTATCTAATATCAGAATGAAAACTTTATGTAAGGGAAATATACACCATGAACATGTGGAAGAGTCAGCATATTATCAGCAAAGACTTGTATATGAGAAGGGATTTAAGAGATATCATTAAGGACATGGAAGACCATATAAACAGATGATATGAGTGTATACTGAGAATAAAATATATAGCAGATGGACATCCCAGATATTGCACTGGAATCAATAAAACAGATTAACAGATATTAACAGATGTAGAGAAAGGTGGCCTTTAGTGCATTGGGTGGATACTCTGCAAAAAATTGAGTGAAGGATGTAGACAAGAATCTCATGGGACAAGAATTCATAGATAGTTTATATTCTGTACTGAAAGAGAGTGTTTCCCCTCACTGTTCCCATCCCTCTCCATAATCATAAATATAAGTATTGAAGAAGTAATGAGATTTTTGCAACAGTATTTAATAAGCCATTATGTTTGATGTGTCCTTTAAAGTGTGGGAAGTTTAAGGACTTTTGGTTATTTTTACAGATTTTATAATTTCATTTAACATTTCATCTGATGGTTAGTGAGATCTCAGTTACAACTTTAAAATGTGATGAAAGTAACAAAATGCCTTTCCAGAGTGAATGATGCTGCTGAATAGGTATGCCATTTAATGTCTAATTCAACTAAAATAGGTCTCAAAATTGTTGTGAAAATATTCAATGGACAATCTCTTTGGTTTTAAGCAGCAAAGGAAAATGAATAAACTTTGTGGAATATACATGCCAAAAAGAGTGAATACATGACCTCCAAAAGCTAGAATCTAACACTTAGATGGCATTATGGGCAAAGTAGAAGAGCAAACACAATTGTCATTGGGGGACAAATGAGAACAAAAATGAATGTGCTATAAAATAAAGCAACCTTCCTCTTGCTTTCAGGGACTAGGAAGGCTCTGACAACACATCTCTCTCTTTTTTTTTGTTTTAGCTTAAAAACTCATTTTTAGTTTGAACTTATACTCTTCATATCTGGCCTCTTTTGCAATCTTTTTGTTTTCCTTTCTTATTCTTCTGTGTATGTTCTTCTGGGACAGAACCTACTGTCAATGGACAGATTTCATAGGGTACATAAACTTTGTTAGGAAAAATATTATGAATTCATTTTCATTAACCTATTACTGAAATTTAACATTTCCTTCAATTATCATTGAAAAGACAGAACACGTTATTCTGAAATGGGGTTCATAGGCTTCATTAGACTGACAAAGAGTCCATGATACACAAAATTATTTTACTAACTCCTAGAGCAACTATTATCTTCATATTACATTATTTCATCTTTGATGTTGATGATCCCATTTTGTATAAGCACCAGTTATTGTTCAAAATATTAAAAAAGGGGCAAGTTAGTGGTATATTTTAGTACTTACTAAGTTTCAAAAAAAACAAGCTTAAATAAAGTTTTCTGAAAAGGTTTTTTTCTAAAATTCATTTACTTAGTCTCCCCATTTTTTCATAACATTTCTTCAGGGACATTAAATATGATTTTTCATTGTTACCCTTACCTCTTATGATTAAAATTCTTCTTAGAGCCTCTCCCACTTACCATGTGATTATCACTTTTACATTTTAGAGAATATTAAGTTTATTTCATTACTACTTCGAATGAAACTGATTTTGCAAAGTCTATTGATACTTATCTTGTTCTTATTACTTATACAGAATTTGATATCACTAATCTTGTAAACCTAACAATTTAGATTGTATAATAGTTCATGGAAAAAATGTTTGCAATCCTTGTTGTTAACCATTAAGACCTTTCACTCCAGTTTATATCAATAACTATCTCTCTACTAAGTAAAATTACAAGTGCTTCTGTAACCTCTTTATTTTTACATGATTAGTTTTGGTGTTGACTTTTTTGTTCCTTAACCATGGATCTATTAGATGAATAGCCACAAAATTTCTTTGGTGTCATGCCTTAAAATAATAGTTCAATTGAACTCAACTCTCCTTGATATAGACACCATTTCTGGTCATGCAGATCATAACCTATTAACACCGTTTTCCTACTGACTGATTCTTCTCTCTATCTTCTTATAAATCCTCAACAGGGATCTACACAAAGTACTGTAGACTATCTTCTAAATATCTTGACATTACTGAATGTCAATACAGCAAGTAAACTGAGCAGGTGCTATCCATTGTTCTCACTGCATGATCAGACTACCACTTTTTAGTCATAAACTATCTTTTATAGTAAAGGCAGCTTGGTGTAGCAGAGAGCTGGCCTCAGAGCCAGGAGGACCTAAATTCAATCATACCTCAGATACATATGACATGTGATCCTGAGCAAGCCACTTAATTTGTCAGTACCACAGGCAATTATCTAAGATTCTAAGTTGTAGATCTGTATTGATGGATGAAACCTCCTCTCTGAGAGTTTGTTTTTATAATGATTTTACAAGTCCAAACAAAAAATATCAACTAAATCACATTTTGTTGATGAAAGTAATTTTATTACAAACCCAAAAGTGAAGAGAAACATTATTTCATGGACTATTTGGTCATCTGATACTGCAGTGCTCTTAGATACCGTGATTTGTCATATTACGGCATTTTCATTGAACAAGATTCCTATAAATGTTACTTTAGAATGGCTCATCCAAAGGCATGAAGAGATTCTGTTAGCTTGGTTATTTCTCTCCAAGTGGAATGATCCTTAGATTTCAAATAATGACAAGTCAGCAAAAACTTTTCCTGAAACATTTGTTCCTAAAATGCACAGTACATTATTATTTTTTTAATCTTTGATGATAGTGAGTTTGGATTCAGAAATATTTAGTTTCAGAAGTTTGTGTGATACTTGGCTCCACTCCATCCTCTGACTACAACATATCAGGTAAATCTTCTTACTAAAGAAAGCTCTGTTTACTCATAGAATATATCAGGGGCTGAGATTTTAGTGCCCAAAGGTGGTGTCCTGTATTCACTGATGAAATTAGTCCCCCATTAAATAACTTGTGTATTTGATCTATTTTCTGCCATTGAATCATGACATCTTCAAGCTTAAAGGGACCTTAGAGAAAATCCAGTTCACATACTCATTTTTTAATAAGGAAATCAAAATACCAAGAGGTGGCCTGTGTTGTCCAAGGTTGCACAGCTAGTGCTAACTCTACTGCCCTATATACCACACTGCCAAGTCTCTTCAAAGTTTTAGCAACATCATGTTTTAGCAGAACCTTCTGGCATTGATATCCTTATGATGTGATACAGAATAAGCTACTGTCATGGAAAATTTAGGCTGATTGCTTACCCACAGACTCTGAAACTAGGGTGCAATCAGATGTCTTCTTGAAAGTAAATTTTTAGATGGTATAAAATTTCAATCTGGTCTTTCTCTGAGAGTCTTTCTGAGCTGGTAGTTTGTCCTTTCCCCTAAGAAATACTTATGTTATTTTCTATTTGCACAAAATAAAAGCTATGAAATGTCATGCTTTCCAAACCTCTTTTGTAGTGATTGATCCACATTGGGCTGCTTCTTCCCAATAATCAATTAAAAATTGACTTTGCCAAAATTTCTGACTTTGCATGTCACATAGTTTTAGAGAAGGAATCTTGAAGTCTTTCCTTAAAACACTTTTGAATAAGTCGTAAATGTGGAACTGAGCTTTGTAGTAATCAATAATGATTGTGTATGTGTTACAACACTCTTAGGTGGTTTGTTAAATAATTGCCACATCATTTATAAGTTGTTCCCTGTAGCCTATTGTTGGCACAGCCTTTTGGTTTCTCAGCTTTTCTTTAAATTCTTTCACCTCAAAATATTTTTTGTAGTAAAACAAGATATACAAGTATTGTATGATGTACATACACAAGTAATTAGCCTGTGTTTGGAGGGTCATTTGTCTCCTTATCTTTTGATATTACATATAATCCACTGTGTTGAGAAATATGAGATTAGTCTTTTAAACAACATGGCTAATGTGCAAATATGTTCAATAAGAATGGATATGTAGAACCTATAGCTGATTGCATACCATCTTGGGGAGGAGAAAGAGGTGGAGAAAATTTAAAACTTGTGGGAGTGAATGTTGAAAACTAAAAATAAATTAATTAATTCATAAAAAACAAAAGTAAAAATAAAATATAATCAAGATAATGAAAAAGTGTGAGATTAGAATTAAGTCTGAGAAGTTGGTTAAGTGTATTGCTAGCAATTAGCATGCCATTAAAACACATTGAAAACAATAATTGCAGATTTCATCCAGTCCCACTGTTTTCAATTTTTGCAGAGAAACTAGATGTTAAGTGACCTCTCTTGATATAATGATTCCGTTCTTTATAAAGTCAATGAAACTGAACCTTTCCACTTCATATTTATTTGATACCAACTGAACTTTCATTGTATTGATGACCTTTGACCATAGAGATGACCAGCCATTTTTAATGTATCATTTATTTATTTGTTTAATATTTTTAGTTTTCAGCATTGATTTTCACAAGAGTTTGAATTACAAATTTTCTCCCCAATTCCACCTTCCCCCCACTCCAAGATGACATATATTCTGATTGCCCCATTCCCCAGTCAGCCGCCCCTTCTGTCACCCCACTCCCTCTCCTCTCCTTTTCTCTTACTTTCTTGTAGGGGAAGATAGATTTCTATGCCCTATTGTCTATATATCTTATTTCCTAGTTGCATGCAAAATTTTTTTTTGAACATCTGCTTTAAAATTTTGACTTTGAAAATCTCTCCCCTCTTCCCTCCCCACCCACCTTGCCTAGGAAGGCAAGCAAGTCAACATAGGCCACATATGTATCATTATGCAAAACACTTCCACAATGCTCATGTTGTGAAAGACTAAGTATGTTTTGCTCCTTCCTATCCTATCCCCCTTTATTCAATTTTTCCCTTAACCCTGCCCCTTTTCTAAAGCATCTGTTTTGGATTACCTCCTCCCCTTATCTTCCCTCCCTTCTATTGTTCCCCCTTTTATCTCCTTTCTCCTTCTTTTCTATGGGGTGAAGATTCCCAATTAAGTGTGTATGTTATTCCCTCCTCAGTTCAAATCCGATGAGAGCAAGATTCACTCAATCCCCCTCACCTGCCCCCTCTTCCTTTTCTGCAGAACTGATTTTGCTTGCCACTTTTATGTGAGATGTTTTACACAATTCTCTCTCTCCCTTTCTCCCTCTCTCAATATATTCCTCTCTCATCCCTTAATTTTATTTTATTTTTTATATATCATTCCTTCATATTCAACTCACCCTGTGCCCTCTCTCTCTCTCTCTCTCTCTCTCTCTCTCTCTCTCTCTCTCTCTCTCTCTCTTCATATATATGTATGTATGTATGTATATATATATATATACACACACACATATACACACACACAAATATATATATATACATACATATATATATATATGTGTGTGTGTGTGTGTATATATATATATGTATGTATGTATGTATTTACATTCCCTTCAGCTACCTTAATATTGAGGTCTCATGAATTATACACATCATCTTTCCATGTAGGAATGTAAACAAAACAGTTCAACTTTAGTAAGTCCCTTATGATTTCTCTTTCTTGTTTATCTTTTCATGCTTCTCTTGATTCTTGTGTATCAAAGTCAAATTTTCTTTTCAGCTCTGGTCTTTTCACTGAGAAAGCTTGAAAGTCCTCTATTCTATTGAAAATCCATATTTTTCCTTGGAGCATGATACTCAATTTTGCTGGGTATGTGATTCTTGGTTTTAATCCTAGCTCCATTTACCTACGGAATATCATATTCCAAGCCCTTCAACCCTTAATTTACAAGCTGCCAGATCTTGTGTTGTCCTGATTGTGCTTCCACAATTCTCAAATTGTTTCTTTCTGGCTGCTTTCAGTATTTTCTCCTTGATATGGGAGCTCTGTAATTTGGCAACAATGTTCCTAGGAGTCTTCTTTTTGGGAATCTTCTTTAGGAGGCGATCAGTGGAATCTTTCAATTTCTATTTTGCCCTCTGGCTCTAGAATATCAGGGCAGTTCTCCTTGATAATTTCTTGAAAGATGATATCTAAGCTCTTTTTTTGATCATGGCTTTCAGGTAGTCCATTAATTATTAAATTGTCTCTCTTGTATCTATTTAGCAGGTCAGTGGTTTTTCCAATGAGATATATCACGTTGTCTTCCATTTTTTATTCCTTTGGTTCTGTTTTATAATATCTTGATTTCTCATGAAGTCATTAGCTTCCACGTGATCCAATCTAATTTTTAAGGTCATACTTTCTTCAGTGGTATTTTGGACCTCCTTTTCCATTTGGCTAATTCTGACTTTCAAGGCATTCTTCTCCTCATTGGCTTTTTGCAGCTTTTTGCCATTACAGTTAGTTTATTTTAAGGTGTTATTTACTTCAGTATTTTTTGCGTCTCCTTTAGTAACTCATTGACTTGTTTTTCATGGTTTTCTCACATCACTGTCATTTCTCTTCCCAATTTTTCCTCTACTTCTCTAACTTGCTTTTCCAAATCTTTTTTGATCTCTGTCATGGTCTGAGACCAGTTCATGTTTTTCTTGGAGGCTTTTGATATAGGCTCTTTGACTTTGTTGACTTCTTCTGGCTGTATGTTTTGGTCTTCTTTGTCACCCAATAAAGATTCCAAAGTCTGAGTCAGAATGTGAAACCATTTTGCTGCCTGTTCATGTTCCCAGACAACTACTTGACCCTTGAGATTTTTGTTGGGGTATAACTACTTGTAGAATAGAGTGTACTTTGTCCCAAGCTTGAGGTACTGCATTGTTATTTTCAGAGCTATTTCTGCATAGCAAGCTCTGCCACACCAGTGCTCCTCCTCCCCCAAGAACCACCAACCCATACCTGAGTCAGATCTAAGCTTCCTCTGCACTCCTGCTCCGATTTGCCACTTAATTCCTCCTACCAGGTGGGCCTGGGGCTGGAAGAAACTGCAGCTGTAGTTCTGTAGTAGCAGTTCTTCTGCTGCTCCCCCAGGGTAGTGGCCAAATCACAAACTCCTTTCACTCTGTCCCTGCAGTTTTTCCCGCTATCCTCCTCTGTTTTCTTTGATGTTTGTGGGTTGAGAAGTCTGGTTCCTGCCACAGCTCCCTGATTCAAGGCACTAGGGCCTGTTCCATCTGGCTCCTGGTCTGGTTGGTCTGGGCACAGCCCATGCTGGTCTCTGCTCCCCTCTGCTCCCAGCTCTGTGCAATAGCCCTTATCCAGCAATCATCCAGGCTGTCCTAGACTGGAACCCTGCTTCCCTCCAGTATTCCGTGGGTTCTGTAGTTCTAGAATTTGTTCAGAGCCATTTTTATCAGTGTTTGGAGGGTCCTGGGTGACCTATGCAAGTCTTTGCTTTACAGCTGCCATCTTGGCTCTGCACCCTGACCAGGCCTACATCACATTTTTCTGCAAATCCATCATTGTTAATATGCTTTTGATGTTGTTCAGTCATTTTTTTCAGTCATGTGTGCCTCTTCATAACCCCATTTGGAGTTTTTTGTCGACAGTTCTGTAGTGATTTGCCATTTCCTTCTCTAACTCATTTTACAGATGAGGAAACTGAGGTAAAAAGGTTAAGCGATTTTCATGGTGTCCCACAGGTACTTAATGTCTGAGGCCAGACTTGAACTCAGGTTTTCCTGACTCCAGAGCCAGCACTCTATCCAATGCACCACCTAGCTACCCTGGCAATATGCTGCAGTCTATTAATATTTACGATAGTTATATCTACCAGGCTTTGGGGGTGGGGTGGGACAATTATTCAAATATTTTGCCATTTTGTGACTTCTTGTGCTTCAGACTCACTGGAGGAATATGTTAGGAAGATCTAAATCGAGTCTGCAAAAATCCAGTGAGCTTGACTTTATTTCTTTGAAAAAAAAAACTATTGTCCATAATATCTTATGAAAGTCATGTTTGGCAAAGCTCTAGAACAGAAAGTTGCAATCACAAGAGCTATCTAGCATGGCTTCATAAAAAAAATAGGTAATGCAAAGCTAAACTTGTTTGATTATTTGACAGTGTCAAAGATGTTTAAATTAGAGGAATTCTATAGATATAGTATATCTTGATTTTTAACAAAATTGTATAAAGTCTCATGGTCTTTTCATGAAAAAGATGGAAAATTGTGGGTGGATAATGTAGTTAGGTGAGTTCAGAACTGGTTAAAAGTTCAGCCCCAAAGAATAGTCATTAACGATCCCATACCAGACTAGGAGTAAGAGAAATTTGGTGAAGTGCCCTAGGGATCCAGGTTTGACCATTCACTAATCAATATGCCAATAAATATACTGAAATGTCTTAGATGGCATCATTATCAAATTTGTTTACGACACAAAGCTAGGAAGTATAGCTAACACACTGCATAAGAGATTCAGAATTTAATAAAAGATGACATGTGAGAAAATTTAGCCAAATCTAATAAAGGTGAATTTAGTTCAGACAAATAATAATGAAATTAAAAGGGACAAACATAAAAATTTACACTGGGATTAAATGAGAATTTTCACAGTTATAATAATGTATGGTATGACTACACAGCAGTGCATCAGAAGAAGGTTTGGGGGTTGTACAGAATTGGAAAAGGGTGATATGTATGAAATCTAATAAAAATAAATCTAATAAAATGTTAGATTTCATTAAAAAAAGATACTGTTGCTAGGACTAGCCAGGTGAGAGTCTTACCATATTCTTCCTTGGTTGGACCATTTCTGTTGTCACTTCACTACATTATTATGAAGTCAACATATTTCCATTTTTCACACTTAGTATTGTGTAAACTTTTAACAACACATTTTAGGGAGGATTTTGATAAGCTGGAGAGTGTCTAGAGATGATGAATCTCTTCAGCATCATATTATGTAACATTGTTGAAGGAAATGTAGATGTTTATCCTGAAGAAGAGAAAGACAAATGGAGACACATTATCTGTTTCCAAGTCTTTGAAGATTTTTCACAAGAAAGAGTAACTCTTTTTCAACTTGACCCTAGAGGACAGAGCTAGAGTTAGTAAGTGAAAGCTGCAAATAGGAAAAATTAGACTTAGTACAAAAAGGAGAAAATAAAAATGACCAGGCATTATAGCTACACAAAAGTAGAATGAGATAACTTGGAAGGCAGTGGATTACCCCTCATTGGAAGCTGTCAAGCAAGGACTTAATAAAAACTTATAGTGGTCAATGTGGAGACAGTTCTTGTTCTAGTAGATATAAGTTGGACTAGGTGACTGCTTAGGTCTCTTCCAGCCAGGAAAGTGATGTTCAATCTTTCAAGAAATGACATGAGTGTCATTTCTAATCTTTCTCCCTACTTCTTTAGGGATGATTTTAGTTCTTTCCTTCCTGTAATCTCCCAAAAAATATAGGGCAAAAGTACTCCTGTGAGACATGGAAAATAGGAGAAAGTAACTTCCAATAATGCACAATTTTAGTTTATTTGTGCTTTCATTAGATGATTAATTGTGATTAGAAATATAAATTACTATTTGGTCCATGACATACATACTTAAAGAATTACATATGTATGAATCCACACTCATGAGGCAATATAGTAAAAGTACTATTGAACTGACTAAAATCATATTTTAAAATAATCTTCAAATTAAAAATTGTTGATGATGATGATGATGGCTACAATGATGATGAATACAATGAGATAAAACTCATTTGGGACTTTGCTATAGAAAATCCATACAGAAAATATTATGAGTAATGCAGACATCTAGGAACAATGACATCAAAACCTTTTTTGGAGGTGATTTTAGTTTTGTTTTGATAAGATTAAGGCCCTTAGTATTGTGTTCACATAGATTTTTAATTTGTGAATTAGCATCTTATTGAGTTTATAATCCAGATTTCCACTGTGTATTGATATTCTCTAAATATGCTATGCTGTTATGGATCAGTTAAACTTCTCTGTCTGAAGAATCTGAATTTATTCCCTCCATAAACTGAAGATATTTTTACTTTATCTGTGTCCACTGCATAATATTTCTGTCTCCAAAATTATTTCATCTGATTTGTGGAGGTTATGTTTTACTTTAATGAGTCCAATTAGAATTTCTCCATATGGTAAAAAAAGTGCATTTGATTCTAATATTGTATCCTTTATATTGTTAATGGACAGCTAACAGCTATAGAAATATTTACACATGTATCTCATTCTATAATCATCAATAGAAAGTATAGAATAGATCTTTCATTAGTTTTAGTAGTTCTCTCATTTTCTTCCTCCATCTTGCTATCTTAATTATTTTTCTTACTCATTAATCTGGATTAAAAATTATTCCTTTGGGGCATACCAACATTGGCCCTATTCACCAGGGTTTTCCACTATTTTGTGATTCCGGCCACTTCTTTTAATCTCTAGGGAATTCAACATTTCCATAGATTTCTGAAGATATGTTGTTGAGTTATAGTTTTCCATCCATTCACTTATATTAACAAAATGTCTTCTGGTCTAGGGATTCTTTGCTGAAGTGTAATCAATAAATCATCATATACTTTCAATTTCTTGCTCTACTTATGATAAGAATTTTCCACTTGTATAGAGGCATGATCCAGTGTAGAATTATTCCTAAAACTATTGGCACTTGTATGACACTTTAGACATAAAACAAATTAGATTGAGGAGAAAAGTCATTTGAAATGACCTTCAAATGGAAACAATTTTTGAACGACCACTGGGGATACTTAAAAGAAAACTGGTCACTCTGCCAGGAAATGAATGGAAGATAATTTTACTTAGAAATGATAAGAGCAATGAAGCATTTTATCATGCAATATCTTCAGGTAGGAGCTAACTCTATTGGTCTACAAGAAGGTTAAACATTAAGAATAGATATCCCATAACTTTGTTTTTCAAAACCCCAGCACATTCAACCCACATGAGTAGAATAGAAGAGATGTACACATTTCCTAGGTTTTGCTGTTGTTGACAAATCTTAGGATGAATGTTAATGTGCCTACAACCTTTCAGTTCATTTTCGTTATTCCCAGACAGATTCAATACTGTTAATTAACCAGGTGTGTTTTTGGGTTTGTGTTTATTCCCATACTGATAAGAACACAATTTTATAGGATTAAGGAATTAATTTTTAAGCCACATAAAAGAAGAGATAATATTAATAAGATAAAATAAAAAAGTCCCTTGAACCTTATAATTACCACCTCCCACCCAAGAAAGTGACTGGGAGAATATTAATAACCAATGTCCCCTTTTAACTACTTTCCCATATCTACAAGAAAAATTTTATAACTTTTTCATTTAATTTATTTAACATTTTTAGTTTTCAGCATTGATTTTCACAAGAGTTTAAATTACAAATTTTCTCCCCATTTCTACCTTCCCCACCCCACTCCAAGATGGCATATATTGTGGTTGCCCAATTCCCCAGTCAGCTCTCCCTTCTCCCACTCCACCCCATCCCCTTTTCTCTTATTTCTTGTAGGGCAAGATAAATTTCTATGCCCCATTGCCTGTATATCTGATTCTTCATATAAAAACATTTTTTGAACATGTTTTTGAAACTTTGAGTTCCAAATTCTCCCCCCTCTTCCCTCCCAACCCATGCTCCCTAAGAAGGCAAGCAATTCAACATGCGCCATATATGTATCATTGTGCAAAACCTTTCCATAATACTCATGTTGTGAAAGACTAACTACATTTTCCTCCTTCCTAGCCTATCCCCCTTTATTCAGTTTTCCCCTTGGCCCTATTCCTTTTTCAAAAGCATTTGCTTTCGATTACCCCCTCCCCCTATCTCTTCCATCATTCCCCATTTTTATCTCCTTCCTCATTCTTTCCTGTGGGGTAAGATACTCAATTGAGTGTGTATGTTTTTCCCTCCTCAGTTCAAATCCAATAACAGCAAGATTCACTCATTTCCCCGTCCCTGCCCCATCTTCCCTTCCTACAGAGCTGCTTTTTCTTGCCACTTTCATGTGAGATAATTTATCCCATTCTATCTCTCCCTTTCTCCCTCTCTCAATATATTCCTCTCTCATCCCTTAATATAATCTTTATTTTTAGATACGATCCCTTCATATTCAACTCACCTTGTGACCTCTGTCTACACACACACACACACACACACACACATATGTATATGCATACATATGTATATAGGTGTATATATACATACATACATACATACGTATATGTGTGTGTGTATATATATATATATATATATATATATATATATATATATATATATATATATATATATATATATATATGTATGTATGTATATAGGTATGTATGTATCTTCCCTTCACTTACCCTAATAGTGAGGTCTCATGAATTATACACATCATCTTTCCATGTAGGCATGTAAGCAAAACAGTTTAACTTTAAGTCCCTTATGATTTCTCTTTCTTGTTTACCTTTTCATGCTTCTCTTGATTCTTGTGTTTGAAAGTCAAATTTTCTATTCAGCTCTGGTCTTTTCAATGAGAAAGCTGGAAAGTCCTCTATTTTATTGAAAATCCATATTTTCCCTTGGAACATGATACTTAGTTTTGCTGGGTAGGTGTTTTTAATCCTAGCTCCAGTGACCTCCAGAATATCATATTCCAAGCCCTTAAATCCCTTAATGTAGAAGTTGCTAGATCTTGTGTTATCCTGATTGTGTTTCCACAGTACTCAATTTTTTCTTTCTGACTGCTTGCACTATTTTCTCCTTGATCTGGGAGATCTGGAATTTGTCTGTAATGTTCCTGGGAGTTTTATTTTGCGATCCCTTTGAGGAGGTGATCTGTGCATTCTTTCAATTCTAATTTTGTCCTCTGGCTGTAGAATATCAGGGTAGTTTCCCTTGATAATTTCTTGAAAGATGATAACTAGGCTCTTTTTTTTGATCATGGCTTTCAGGTAGTCCAATAATTTTTAAATTATCTCTCCTGGATCTATTTTCCAGGTCAGTGGTTTTTCCAATGAGATTTTTCACATTGTCTTCCATTTTTCATTCCTTTGGTTCTGTTTTATAATATCTTGATTTCTCACAAAGTCACTTTCTTCAATGGTCTTTTGGACTTCCTTTTCCATTTGACTAATTCTGCCTTTCAAGGCAATCTTCTACTCATTGTCTTTTTCGAGCTCTTTATCCATTTGAGTTAGTCTATTTTTTAAGGTGTTATTTCCTTCAGTACATTTTGGGTCTCCTTTAGCCAGTCATTGACTTATTTTTCATGGTTTTCTCAGATCACTATCATGTCTCTTCCCAATTTTTCCTCTACTTCTCTAACTTGCTTTTACAAATCCTTTTTGAGCTCTTTCATAGCCTGAGAACAGTTCATGTTTTTCTTGGAGGCTTTTGTTGTAGGCTCTTTGACTTTGTTGACTTCTTCTAGCTGTATGTTTGGGTCTTCTTCATCACCAAGGAAATATTCCAAAGTATGAGTCTCAATCTGAGTCTATTTTTGCTGCCTGGCCATGTTCCCAGCCAACTTACTTGACCCTTGAGGTTTTTGTAGAGGTATGATTGCTTGTAGAGTATAGAGTACTTTGTCCCAAGCATGAGGGGCTGCACTGTTATTTTCAAAGTATTTCTACACAGCCAGCTCTTCCACACGAGTGTTCCTCCTCCCCCAAGAACCACCAAACCAGGCCTGACTCAGATCTCAGCTGCCTCTGCACTCTTTCTCTGTTTGCTACTTAATTCCTCCCACCAGGTGGGCCTCGGGCCAGAAGCAATTGCATCTGTAGCTCTGTAAGGAGCCCCAGAGCTCCATCACCTCCACTGCCCATGGGGCAGTAGCCAAACCATGAACCCCTTTCACTCTGTCCCTGCAGTTCTTCCCACTAACTTTCTTTGTTGACTTTGGTTTTTCTTGGTTGAGAAGTCTGGTAACTTCCACAGCTCACTGATTCAGGGTGCTAGGGCCTGTTCCGCCCAGCTCCCAGTATTGTTGGTCCAGGCGCAGCTCATGCTGGGCTCTTCTCTGCTTTGCTCCCAGTTCTGTGCGATAGAATTTACTCCATGACCACACATGCTGTCCTTGGCTGGAGTCCTGCTTCCCTCTACAATTTCATGGGTTCTGCAGTTCTAGAATTTTGGGGAGCCATTTTTGTAGATTTTTGGAGGGACCTGGGTGGGGGGCAGCTCATGCAAGTCCCTACTTTCCAGCCACCATCTTGGCTCTGTTCCCATGTGCCAAAAGTTTTAGGAGAAAATACCCCTCACACATGGATGACATCTTTGATAACCCCAAGGTATGGAAATGTCAGACTTTTGCAAACAGTATTACGCAATATACTACATCTTTACAGTAAAATAATTTACTAAAAGGCAAAGTAACTACAGTGTCCCCTGATGCTCATTGTTTCTTGACTTAAAAAATTGTTTAAGAAAGAATAATATCATGGTAAAGGCTGTTCTCCAATAAATTATCTTTTACACATATATCAAAATCGTACAAGGTTCTTTTTAAAATATAATAGAAACAGCTTATGACTTTTAACTGTTAATAACAAGGGACATGTAAAAGAAAATTTGTGCTGGCAGAGGTGTTGCTACTATAATAGATGACATCCAGGGTAGAATCCAAATCAGAGGGATTTCCTCTAGATGATGAGATTATCAAGACACAATCATTTAAGGATGATATTACCCTGATTATATCATCAGAGAAAGATGGAGAGACTCAAATATGATCTGTAATCACTCAAAAGAATTCAGCTTACCCATACACATTTTGAGGACAAATGAAATTAGAATGTCTGTTGCTGCAATTATGGAATGCAGTTGGATGGATAATCCTAGGACTCATCCATCAATACATCAAAACAAATATTACAGGTAGCCATTGCTGGACAATGATCTAAGCACAGAAGCTGAACAGGGCTAGGACAGTGGGCTGGAATGTCTTATAGAAATTGTGTAGTTCTGCTTTTATTTTTATAACAATAAATTTCTCCCTGAAATAAAGGCTCATCTTTTTAACACCACCTTGTGGTTTTAACAATACCTTGTGTAGCTGCAAGTTATGGAATACTACAGTTTTCGAAGAATTAAATTTACATATCATATGAAAAGTAGTAGAGACTGTATGATAAGCTTAGGCAGGTCACAACCCATCGCAAATGAGGGCATTTGTAGAATAAGTATAATAAAGGTTTATCAAAAAGTTTAAGACAAGAAAAAGAACCTGGGAGAGTTACATAGCTAGAGTAAGGAATGATCATGTGGTCTGGATGTGATGGTGAAGGCCTGTAGACTAAGCTGCTAGGGTGACTAAGGCTGGTGAGTTCCAGAATTTTGAGACACTGTAGGGAATAAATCAATGAAGTATTTGCACTTAATGCTACCAATATGGGTATCTTTCAGGAGTAAGGGGTCACCAAGTATGTTGGTAAGCAAAATGGGCTCTTAGCACTTAGTTCAACCAAGCACCCTTGAATAGTTTGGCTTTTGTTTCCTTTGAGTAATTCAGTGTATTTCATTGAGTCTTACTAGGTGCTAAGCCTTAGGCCCAAACCCCTATTAGGTGTAAAACCTATGTGGGTGTGGATTGGTAACTAAGGTGAGGCCCAGGGTGGGGCTAACTAAGGGGACGTGATAACTCCAGAGCCAATCATAGCAGCCTAAGTTCTGGTCATTAAGATGACTTTTGGTGACATCTGAAATGCTTTAAGAAGAGAAGACAGAGCCAGTTGCACAGGGCTCTCACTCTGGGTGGCATGTAGAGACGCCTGGGCAGCTAGAGCTAAGAAGCCCTCCAGCTCCTAAACCCAGATGTGGGGACTTTTTTAAACTCTGGTAACTATGTATTGGGATTTGAATCAGACAAGGTCTGTCTGTCAATGTTTGTACTTTGTTTGTATTTTGCTGTGAAGTTCAGGGTGCTGGTCTTTTCCCCTGAATGAAGTGAATGATAACTGTGTGATGAATTAAAATAAGCTTGTCAACCCTTTAACATTGCTTTCCTTACTAAAGTAGATCAAAAGAACCTGTGCCTTTGCAGTGCTTTGGCAGCTTTCTGGGTGCTAGTTGTTGGTGGATCTTACACCCCCACAGAAGCTGCTAGATGGATTGTTGAAACACCAAGCTGCTTAAGGAGAGCTAAACTGGCCCAGGTTGGAAAAATGGAGCAGCCTCCAGCTTCTGGGCCAATTTGAATTGAACAAATACTAATGCGTGGAATAGTAACAACACCTTTCTCTCCCTTCCCCCAAAACAGGAGTAATCATGTGCTCTGGTGAGAAGCCCTAAGAAAGCTGAGAGAACCCCCAAGTAGGATTTCTGAACAAGCATAGACAAAAGTACCATATATTGGGCATTCATACATTGGTCATGATTTTCAAGCATTAGAGGTATTTCACATATCATTGGGGTCATAGAGACAGTTTATTTGAATTCTTTAAGTAAAGGAAAGGGAGTATGGGTCAGAAAGATGAAAATAACTAATTATTTAAAATTCCTCATCATTACCATCCTTGCATCAGGGAGTATCCAAACTGTTATTGGTCCATCATGGCTGGCTAGGACAATAGTCAGATGTCAGAGTAGGAAAGATGATTCACACTGCCTTCTGTAGCCATTTTTCCCTTCTGGGAACATTATTAAAGAACAGCAAAAGACAGAGCTTATGAAACACTGCTAATAAGTCTATTTTAATTTATTTTTTAGCATTTTGAAAGCCTCACTGAATTTAGGAAATATTTTAAAACTGAAAAACCTTCTAAATTTTCAATTAAATATGATTAAATGAAGAAATGGCACATCATTTGTGGAATATTGCCAACCTCTAAAGTAAACTGCTTCAGATCAGGTCAAGACCATGTATGAAAAGAACTGGTTTTATTTTTTTTCACTTCTATTTTTTTTTATTTTTTTTATTTTTTTTATTTTTTTTATTTAATACATTTAGTTTTCAGCATTTATTTTTGCAAATTTTTAAATTACAAATTTTCTCCCCATTTCTACCCTCCCCCCGACTCCAAGATGGCGTATATTCTGGTTGCCCTGTTCCCCAGTCAGCCCTCCCTTCTGTCACCCCACTCCCCTCCCATTCCCTTTTCCCTTCCTTTCCTATAGGGCAAGATAAATTTCTACATGCCATTTCCTGTGTATCTTATTTTCTAGTTGCATGTAAAATCCTTTTGTTGGTTTGTTTTTGAACATCTGTTTTTAAAAACTTTGAGTTCCATATTCTCCCCCCTCCTCCGTTCCCACCCACCCTCCCTAAGAAGGCAAGCAATTCAACATAGGCCGCATGCATATCATCATGTATAAGCCTTCCACAATACTCATGTTGTGAAAGACTCACTATATTTTGCTCCTTCCTAACCTATCCCCCTTTATTGAATTTTCTCCCCTGACCCTGTCCCCTTTCGAAAGTGTTTGTTTTTGATTACCTCCACCCCTGTCTGCCCTGCCTTCTATCATCCCCCCTTCTTTTATCTTCTTCCTCCTGTTTTCATGTGGGGTAAGAAACCCAAATGAGTAAGTATGGTATTCCCTCCTCAGGTCAAATCTGATGAGAGCAAGATTGACTCATTCCCTCTCACCTGCCTTCTCTTCTGTTCTGACAGAACTGCTTTATCTTGCCACTTTTATATGAGATAATTTAACCCATGCTATCTCTCCCTCTCTCCCTCTGTCAATATATTCCTCTCTCATCTCTTAATTTTATTTAATTTCTTCTAGATATGTTCCCTTCATCTTCAACTCACCCTGTGCCCTCTCTGTCTCTCTCTGTCTCTCTCTGTCTCTCTCTCTCTCTCTGTCTCTCTCTCTCTCTCTGTATCTCTCTCCATATATATATATATATATATATATATATATATATATATATATATATATATATATACACATATATACATATATATACATATATATATACACACATATATATACACACATACACACTCACATATACAGATACATATATATGTGTGTGTGTGTGTATGTATATATATATATATATATATACATATATCTGCATATTCCCTTCAGCTACCCTAATACTGAGGTCTCATAAATCATACACATCATCTTTCCATGTAGGAATGTAAACAAAACATTTCAACTTCAGTAAGTCCCTTGCAATTTTTTTCTTGTTCTTTTTCTTTATTACCTTTTCATGCTTCTCTTGATTCTTGTATTTGAAAGCCAAATTTTCCATTCAGCTCTGATCTTTTCACTGAGAAAGCTTTAAAGTCCTCTATTTTACTGAAAATCCATATTTTGCCTTGGAGCACGATACTCAGTTTTTCTGGGTAGGTGATTCTTGGTTTTAATCCAAGCTCCATTGACCTCTGGAATATTGTATTCCAAGCCTTTTGATCTCTTAGTGTAGAAGCTGCTAGATCTGGGGTTATTCTGATTGTGTTTCCACAATACTCAAATTGTTTCTTTCTGGCTGCTTGCAGGATTTTCTCCTTGATCTGGGAGCTCTGGAATTTTGGTGACAATATCCCTAGGAGATTTCTTTTTGGGATCTATTTGAGGAGGTGATCTGTGGATTCTTTCAATTTCTATATTGCCCTGTGGCTCTAGAATATTGGGGCAGTTCTCCTTGATAATTTCTTGAAAGATGATATCTAGGCTCTTTTTTTGATCATGGCTTCCAGGTAGTCCAATAATTTTTAAATTATCTCTCCTGGATCTATTTTCTTCATCAGTGGTTTTTCCAATGAGATATTCTACATTGTCTTCCATTTTTTCATTCCTTTGGTTTTGTTTTATAGTATCTTGATTTCTCAACAAGTCACTAGCTTCCACTTGCTCCAATCTCATTTTTAAGGTATTATTTTCTTCAGTGGTCTTTTGGACCTCTTTTTCCATTTGGCTAATTCTGCCTTTCAAGGTATTCTTCTCCTCATTGGCTTTTTGGAGCTCTTTTGCCCTTTGAGTTAGTATATTTTTAAAGTGTTGTTTTCTTCAGTATATTTTTCAGTATTTTTTGGGTTTCCTTTAGCAAGTCATTGACTTGTTTTTCATGGTTTTCTTGCATCCTTCTCATTTCTCTTCCCAATTTTTCCTCTACTTCTCTAACTTGCTTTTCCAAATCCTTTTTGAGCTCTTCCATGGCCTGAGACCAGTTCATGTTTTTCTTGGAGGCTTTTGTTGTAGGCTCTTTGACTTAGTTGACTTCTTCTGGCTGTATGTTTTGGTCTTCTTTGTCATGAAAGAAAGATTCCAAAGTCTGAGACTGCATCTGGGTGGGTTTCCGCTGCCTGGCCACGTTCCCAGTCAACTAAGTTGACCCCTGAGTTTTTTAGTGGGGTATGACTGCTTGTACAGTTAAGAGAACTATGTTCCAAACCTTGGAGGGGGGGTGTCAGCAATGCCACACCAGCTCTCTTCCTTCCCCAAGAACCCCCAACCCAGACTGGACTTAAATCTTCAGCAGGCTCTTCACTCCTGCTCTGATCTGTCACTTAATTCCTCCCACCAGTTGGGCCTGGGGCCAGAAGCAACTGCAAGTATAGTTCTGTAGCTGCCCCACCTCCACTGCCCCAAGGGTGGGGGGCAGGACGGTAGCTGAACTGCGAACTCCTTCCACTCCTGCAGCTTTTCCCACTAACCTTCTCTGTTGTCTTTGGTGTTTGTGGGTTGAGGAGTCTGGTACCTGCTGCCACTCACTGATTCAGGGCCCTAGGGCATGCTGTGCCCAGCTCCTGGTCTGGCTGGTCCGTGCCGCCCACGCTGGTCTCTGCTCTTCTCTGCTCTGCTCTGCTCCCAGCTCCCTGTGTGATAGACCTCACCCAGAGACCATCTTGGTTGTCGTGGGCTGGAGCCCTGCTTCCCTCTGCTATTTTGTGGGTTCTGCAGTTCTAGAATTGGTTCAGAGACATTTTTTATAGGTTTTTGGAGGGACTCGGTGGGGAGTCATGCTAGTCCGTGCTTTCCAGCCGTCATCTTGGCTCCGCCCTGTATTATCAAGAGCATGAACCAGTTTTAGATTGAAAGATAATCATATAAATGCTTCTGTCAAATGATGAAATTTATATGGTCAATCAGTCTGCTATATAGATGTAGGCTGTGAATCCATTTTCCCCAACTGCTATTCGTAGAAAATCATGCCTTACTGATTTATAAAGGAACATTTAGAATACAAGTAAGAGTCGTTATAAAAACTATCCTTATTTTCATCTATACCTTTAGAGAGCCCATGAAAAATAAATAGCATGCTTGTACATCTAGTACTCCTTAGAGCATGGTTGTTTTCTGTTTTTGAATTACCTGCCTTTTTCCGGAACCAGGAGGATTGGTAATGAGCATTTTCATCTGTTAAAAAAAATCTTTAGATTAATCCGGATGCCTCTGTATGAAAACACTCTGGCCAACAAAACCAAAGAAGACTGCAATGAAATAGGATTAATGTGCAAAAGTATATACCCAGTGCTTGTAAAATATTGAATACAGACAAGAATATATAGTAAATTTTCATTTGATGGCTTCTATTGCAATTTTGGGTTTGGCAAGACAGGGCACTGTAATGATTTGGGAGATCAGATTCAAAACCTAATTTAAAGATATACTCAGAAAGAAAAAGACTGTTATTCAAGTAAAGATAATCTCTGTCTTCACAGAAACCTATGAAAATCTTTTTCTCTTCCATCTTATTAGTGATTTTTCAGTTTTATAAGGAGGATTTTGCAGTTAAAATGTGGTAATGTTCTTCTGACTCGTAAACCAGTACTAAAGCCAGATGACAATGTATCTGTAGTCCTTGGCATCAAAATCCCAGGCTGTCATCGTTGTAAATGATGCCACTTTTCAGCAAACTGCTGATCCAAGGAGAACATTAGAAACATGAATTTCAACTGACAAAATATGAATTTGAAGATAACACCGCATATACATTTTTTTTTGGTACAGATATTCACAGAATACTTTTGGTAGAAAAATTCAGATTTGCAGTTGCATCGACTGACTCCCAGTGTACGTGGAATTAACTCACTTTCTCCATTGATAGGTCTTAAGGCTGCAATATAATGAGGAAGACCTTTTCCTCCACCAGGAGCTTCTGAATCATCCCACCTATATGCTGCTATCTCAACTGAGTAGAGTCTTCCCCTCTCAATCTGTCTGCTGTCTAAATCAGAATTTCTATGACTTTGTATGATTCACTATTTCATTATATTCACTCTTATTAACAATGTTTAATAACAACAAATAAACAAAAAAAACTTTATTAAAGATAGGCAAATTATCAATGATGCACATTATTCTGGGATTATTTTTCTTTCATAGAAAATTCACTTGCTTAAAATAGATAACTTAGATAACATCAATATTTCAATATTTGAAAAACTTAATGGTGTTGTTAATGGAATCTACTCCTCCTAATTACAGATATTGCAACATCTGCCCTATTTTTTAAATTAATTTACTTTAATCTTAAATATACAATGAGAAAAAAAGAACATCATAAGGTTAAATACTAAAATTTCAGTACAAAAGATGAAAAGTCTTGCCATGTGCACAGCAGAATTTAAGGGAGTATTCAAAATACACACCAGCAGATTACCATTTGGAGAAAATCTATGTAACAAATAATACAAATTGTGTTCAGATTTGTCCAGATTTCTTTCCTTGTGAGTCTTTTTTTTTTGTTCTCAGCTGGGTACTTTTTACTTTGTTATTTTTTTCTCCTTTTTCTTCGCTTCCTCCAAGGAGGCTACAATTAAGAACACCCACACTTGCATATGCATTCTCACACACATGCATACACAACACACAACCCTGATTACGTATGTTTTATGCATGTGTGTGCATGTATACATGCAAAAACATATACAGACATATGGACAGACAGGCACTTACATACACCTACATATACTCAGATTTCTATAATCATACTCATATATAGATATTTACATTCATGTGCATCTATGTGAGACTATACTATACTTGTTTGTCATCTGTTTCACTGAGGGTGGATAACATCTCCCTTTGTAAGTCCCCAGTCTTTCCACATTTTTCTAAGTCCACTAACTCATGAATTCCTACACCACAGCAATATTTCATCCTTATATTATACAAGTTATTTTAAATATTCTAAAAAATATTAATATGGCTGACATATAGTATAGTTTCCTTATTTTTCTCTTTTGATTATATCTACTTTAGCTTTAATTTTGTCTCAGATCATGATTACTGCACCTGGTGGTTTTTTCCCTAATAAATTCTACTCCTGATCTTTATTTTATCTTTGTGTGTATCTCTTATTTCTTATTCTTGACTCCTCTATTTTACTTCCACGTGCTACCTTCCCCTCTTATCACTTACTGGAGCACCCCTCCAAAGATGGCTCCCTTCTCCTCTCCCCATACCTTTTCCCCTTGTCCTCTTGTTTCTATCTGATTTCCACAGATTTATAAAACCTTCCAGATATATATTATTCCCTCTTTATCCCATTCCTATTAATCTAGACTTCCTTGTATACCACCCCCATCCTATTCTCTCACCCCGATTTATTTATAAATTTAGAAGACTTTTATTACCTTCTAACTAAATAACTATATAAATACACATATACATATATGCGTAAATGTATATACACATATATACACATACATACATGCACACAGACATATATACACACATATGTTTGTATACAGATAGATATAGATATATGTGTATATGTGTGTACATATGCATATATAACTATATACACACATACACATATATGTATATAGGTGTGTGCATACATATACACATACATACGTGTATGTATCTATGTACATATGTGTATACAAACATACGTATATAAACACATGTATGTATGTGTGTACACATGGTACACAAATGTACGTGTACTTGTGCATATATACATATACATATACACATGCATGCATGCATACATATGTGTATGTGTGTGTGTTACTCTTTAACATAGATCTGATGTGAGTAGGGTTCCCTGTAAAAATCCCTCCCTTTTCTTCTAATCTTCTTCCGTCTCCCTATGCTTTCAGCTTTTTATTTCTTTCTGAAATTAGAAGATTTTTATAGCCTTCTGTATATATATATATATATACATATATACATACATATCACATATACATACATATATGTGTGTATATATGTGCGTATATGTATATATACATATATATGTATATGTATATACACATGTGTGTATATAATATATATATATATAATATAAAAATATAAATATATATTTATATTTATATTGTTCCTTCTGTAATCCATTCCTTATGAGAGCAGGGCTCAGAAACTGACATGCCTCCTCTCCCATCGAATTCCTCTGTTTTGGGGCAGCTAGGTGGTGCAGTGAGTAGAACACCAGCCCTGGAGTTAGGAGGACCTGAGTTCAAATCCAGCCTCAGACACTTGACATACTTACTATTTGACCATGGGCAAGTCATTTAACCCCAATTGCCCTGCCTTTCCTCCTTCAAAAAAAAAAGAAGAAGAAGAATGCCTCTGTGTTAGTTTCTCATTTCACACTGCATTTGCATAATTACTCTTTGTTACCTTTTCTTAGTTAATATTGCTTTTTTAGAATCACATCATGCTCAACTTTACCCCAATCTTCATTTAGAACTACCCAATTACTAAATACAATCTTAGAGGTAGAGTTTATATTTTTTCATATAAAATGTAAACAATCTGACCTTATTGAGTCAATTGTAGTTAGCCCTTGGTGTTTCCCTTACATTTTCTTGCATATTGTATGCCAAATTTTCTATTGATTTCAGGTCTTTTTGCCATAAAATCCTGAATGTTTGGGAATTAGTTGAATGTTTTCGTTTTTGTTTTCATTCAGGGTTATGCTATACTTTACTTGGTTTGATAGTTTTTGGCCACAACCCCAGTTCTTTTGCACTTCAATATATAGTATTCCAAGGCCTGTGGTCCTAGCTGCTGCTAGGTCTTATGTGATTCCAATTGCTGCTCTGCCATATTTGATTTTTTTTCTTGCGTCTTATAATATTTTCGCTTTGAGTTGAGGGTTTCAGAATTTAGCTATATTCCCTTAGCTTCTCCTCATAAGATCCTTTTCAAGAGGTGATTTTTCTCTATTTCTACTTTCTCTTCTTGCTCTAACCCTTTAGGAAAAATTTGTTTAATTACTTCCTGTATTATTGTATCAATATTCTTTTTTAATCATAGCTTTCAAGTACTTCAAATAGTCTTATGTTTTCTCTTCTTTATCTGTTCTCCAGATCAATTGTCTTATGTTTCACATTGTCTTCTACTTTTTCATTCATTATATTTTGTTTAATTGTTTCTGAGTCTCATAACTTTTCTGCCTTTCCCCTTGCCGAATTCTCATTTTCAAGGAGTCTTTTCATTCTTAAGATTCTAAATCTCCTTTTCCAGTTCGTTAACTTTCTTTGCATAATCATGTTTTTCTTGGCTTTTTTTTAAGGTTTTTTCCCCTCAATCTCTCTCATTTGGTTTTAAAGTCTTTTTTTAAAAGTTTTTCGATATAGTTCCAGGGGCGGAGCCAAGATGGCCACATGAAAACAGAGTCTTACAGGAGCTCTCTCACAAGATCTGTCAGATTCCTTTAAAAAAGTGAATTTGAGTAGATTTGAGTTAGAACCTGAGAGCAGTCTAAGTGGGGCAAATTTCCAAGCCAGAAGAATCTGAAAGGCCAAAGGCATGAATGTGTAGGCTTGGAGAGTGCTCGGCATGCGGAGGTACTCCAGACCAAAGCAGAAGCGATCAGCCGGGAAACCCACGTGGGAGACAGGCCGGGAGAAAGATGGGTGCCCGAAACCAGCAGAGATCCCCAGGCCTCCCAACACAGGACAGCAATCTGTGGAAGTGAGAGAGGCAGCGCAATGCCACTGGCCGTGAAATATCAACTCCCGAGGTTTGCAGCCCAAAGGTATGAAACTCGGTTTCTTGTACTTCTGGAAGACATAATGGCCAGGTAAACTCCTCTAATCCCTGCCCACCTCACCCAGAGGATTCCTCAGAAAAAAAAAAAAAGAACGCTGGATGAGAGGATATAGAAGTGGGTCCTCAGTGGCCAAATAGTGGAAGTTCATTAGTCCCAGAGGGGTAGAGACAGCAGGGGTCAACACCAGGAGCCCAGACGTAATCTTGCTCCCCTAGGGGAAGTGCCCACCCCAGCTCAAACAATAAAGAGCTGAGATCCGTGCTGAAGAGCAACAGTGCAGGAGAGCACCCATAGGGAAAGAGACATCAGGGAGCGAGACCCCTCCCCCACACCTCAGGAAACTAAAGGCTATAATTCACAAAGACAACAACTAGACTCACAATCCCCAGAATGAGAAAGCTGGGACAGAGAGCCCTGAGCCCCAAAGATAGAAATTTGTTGTAAAGCCAGAAAAAAGGATAACCAACATGAAGAACACACAAAAAAAAAACTGTGGACTTTGATTCTTTTTATGGAGACAGGCATGATCAAAATACAAATCTGGAAGAGTACAGCAATGACACTATAGATATATCTGATACCTCAAAAGGTAATGTGCACTGGTCTCCAGCCCAAAAAGCATTGCTGGAAGAATAAAGGAGGATTTTAAAAACCAAATTAGGGAGCGAAAAGAAAATATGAAAAAAATTCACTGAGGAAATCAAGTCCCTAAAGAATAAGATTGGTGAAATGGCTATGGAGATTCAGAATCTAAAGAGAGAAAATGACACCCTGAGAGGTAAAATAAACCAATTGGAAAAGTAGACTCAAAAGCAAAGTGAAAACTAGTCAGAGTTGAGCAAGTGGAAGCTAAGGAATCTATAAGGCACCAAGAAGTAGTAAAAGAAAACATAAAGAATGAAAAAATAGGAAAAAAATGTGAAATATCTGATTGGGAAAAAAACTGACATGGAAAATAGAGCCAGGAGAGATAATTTAGGAGTTACTAGTCTACTGGAAATCCACAATGAAAAACAAGAGCCTTGACAGTATCTTCGAAGAAATTATCAAAGACAACTGCCCAGAGGTCCTAGAACCAGAGGGCAAAATAGTCATTGAAAGAATTCACCAATCACCCCCTGAAAGAGATCCCAAACTGAAAACACCAAGAAATATTATAGTCAAATTTCAGAGCTATAAACTCAAGGAGAAAGTACTGCAAGCAGCCAAAAAGAATCAATTCAAATATCATGGAACTACAGTCAGGATCACGCAGGATCTCTCAGCTTCCACCTTAAAAGACAGGAGAAATTGGAATATAATATTCCAAAGGGCAAAAGAGCTGGGACTACAACCAAGGATCAACTACCCAGCAAAGCTAAGCATAATTTTTCAGGCAAGGTGATGGACATTCAATGAAATCAGGGAATTCCAGACCTTCCTGATGAAAAGGCCAGAACTCAATAGAAAATTTGATCTCCAAATGCAAAACTCAAGAGAGACATAAAAAGGTAACCAGGGGGGAAAACCCCCACAAACCTTATTAACCAATAAGGGGAGGTTGTCTGTATCTTTATGTGGGATTATATCATCATATGTATGTTTCATATATATATATATACATATATATGTCAGTCTTGAGAATGGTACAGCTATTATGACAGTTGAAAGGGATACATATATATTTAAAAAAAGTTTTCAAAAAAATTCTTTGGGCAGGTGACTATTTCACACTATTTCACATTACTCTTTGGGGTAGGAGAGGCTTTTTTTTGTTTCAGTGTACCCCTCTGAAGATGGAATCTGGTCTTCTATATTCCCATAGTATGTTTACTAGTATGTTTACACAGTTCTCCTTTGCCTGCTATTTTTTGAACTGTTTTGTTTACATTCCTACAGTGAAAGATGATATGTGTAATTCATGAAACTTCAGTACTAGGGTAACTGAAGGGAAATATACACACACACACACACACACACACATATACATATATATGTATGTATACATACATATATATATATATATATATATATATATATATATATATGTATGTGTGTCTATACACACACACACACACACAGAGACACAGAGGGCACAGGATGAGTTGAATGTGAAGGGATGATATCTAAAAAAAATAAAAATAAGGGATGAGAGAGGAATATATTGAGGGAGGGAGAAAGGTAGAGATAGAATGGGGTAAATTATCCCATATAATATTGGCAAGAAAAAGCAGTTCTGTAGAAAGGGAACAGGGGGCAAGTGATGGGAAATGAGTGAATCTGCTGTCATCGGATTTGACCTGAGGAAGGAATAACCTACACACTCAATCTTACCCCACAGGAAAGAAGAAGGAAGGGGATAAAAAAGGGGGGACAATAGAAGGGAGGGAAGATTGGGGAGGAGGTAATCAAAAGTAAACACATTTGAAAAGGGACAGGGTCAAGGGAGAAAATGGAATAAAGGGGGATAGGATAGGAAAGAGTAAAATATAGTCAGTTTTTCACAACTTGAGTATTGTAGAAGGATTTTGCATATTGATACACATGTGGCCTATGTTGAATTGCTTGCCTTCTTAGCGAGGGTGAGTGGGGAGGGAAGAGGGGAGAGAATTTGATACTCAAAGTTTTAAAAGCAGATGTTCAAAGAAAGGTAAACGGGGATGGGGCAGAGTGGGGTGACAGAAGGGAGGGTTGACTGGGGACCAGGGCAATCAGAATATATGCCATCTTGGAGTGGGGGGAGGATAGAAATGGGTAGAAAATTTGTAATTCAAACTGTTGTGAAAATTAATGCTGAAAACTAAAAATATTAAATGAATGAAATAACAAAAAAGGGAAAAAATCCTACCATGATGTGTACACAACATAGGTGTTTTCATTAGTTTTGCTTAACAGAAAATCAAGTACATAGAAATAAGAATTGTCAAAATTGCCTATGACAATTGTCATCTAAGGGTACTTGTTAACCTTGCTGGATAAAGCAATAAACCTGCTTTCATGAAGAAAGCCACACATTTTCCAATGAAAATGGAAAAAGATATTTCAAAAAAATATAGCCTCCATGTATAGGAGACAATGTGATAGAGTGGGTAGAAGGTTGGCAACAGTGTCAAGAAATTTAAGGTTCAATTGTTTCCTCTGATGCATCTTGGCTGTATGGCCCTCAGCAATTCATTTAACCTCTCATTTCCCCAAACAATTCTCTAATATTACAAGTTTCTGGACTGTTTGGTAGAGAGAGTTTCCTCCCAGAGAGTGGACAAAGCTTAAACACAAAACAAAGGCACATCATTCAAGAAAAAGATAATCAGTGAAAGTTGTAGGCTGGCCAGTTAGCAAGGAAAAAAAAACAGAAGGATAGCTCCAGTCTTACTGTATTAGATACTAGAGAGGTAGATAGATATCCTCCAGTCCTAGTATTGATGTAATATTAAAAGGACCAAAGAGTGCAAATATACATACATACATATACATATATATATATATGTATCCATTGTGGAGGATTTGTAGGCTGAGTTCGACAAGAGGAGCAAAGAAGCTATCTATTTCTTTGGAGAGAGGCCCTACATTGATGAGAATAATAATCCACTCAAGTGCTGAATTATATGAAACAACATAAGTATGATGGAGTAGTTGGCAGAGTGCCAGCCTTGGAGTGAAGATGTACCAGGATTCAAGTCTTGATGCTGACACTTATTTGCAAAGTAGCTATAGTCATCATTTAAGTCCTTGATGCTCCTGGCAACTCCCCTACACTATAACAGATGAACAATGCTGACCTGCATCAGTGGATGAAGTTTCCCTATGGGTAGGTTCTACACCAATGAATTTTCAGGTTAGCATACCCACCTAAGAAACACAGACATCCATGAGATGTTCACAAATTATTATGCAGGCAAGATCCAAATACCGTAGCTATGCCTCTGCATGGTTAGTCCCTATGCTTGTAATATACTACCTTATCAATTTCTTTTAGAATCTATATATTCTTTTAAGCTTAGCTTGAGATCACTTTGTATATGAAAACTTTACCACTACCACAGAAGCTAGTCTAACTCTCCCTCTCCAAGAAAGTATTTTATATTCATTCTTGAAAAGATGTCTCATATTAGAGAATGTAAGTGCCTTAATGGCAGTGACAATTACATTTTTATCTCTGAATTCCCTGAACATAGCTCAGTGCCTTGCACCTTGTAGGCATTTAATAAGTACTAGTTTGTGGATTCATTAAATCGCAAATGTAGCCTGACTTGCTAACCTACACATATACAAAATACTTGTTTTTTCATCTTCAAAATGATTTTCTCTTCATTTATTACATCTTGGACAGCAAGTGTTTTAGAGATGTTTTTGATTCTGTCATTCTGTCAAGATAAAATGTTTGACCATCATTCTTTACTGAAATGATGATAGTCTTTCAAAATAGACCATATGCAAATTTTCTCTTAGTTTATTGTTTCTACAACTTTATTTACCTTACTGATTTTGATTAGTATCATTATGGAAGTCTACTTTTCTATAATAACAGATTCATATTAAGTTTCTTATCATTGGTTTGGAAATTTCATAGCTTTACAATGATTTTTTTTTGCTTTATCATTTGTTTTCCTAATCTGAAATATTGAAAAAGCTGTCGTGTGGAAGAGAGATTAGATTTGTTCTACTTGCCCCTAGAGAGTAGCACTAGGACCAATGAACAGAAGTTATAGGTTGGCAGATTGCAGTTCCAAATGAGGAAAAATAGTGGCAGCAGGATATAGTGGTTGGAGGGCTAGGCTTGGAATTAAAATGGCTGTTCAAATCTCATTTGATCCTAGTAATAAAGTAAATTTTATGTGTCTCACATTACTTCTCACCCTCCAAACTGGACTGTTGACCTATCTCCATTGTATTTTTTCCTACCATGCTATAGAAACCTCTTTGCCCTGGAAACTATGTCCACTCTTGGATTTCGTCTCACATTGAAAATATTCTTCATCCCTGAGGCCTCACCTTCTGCTTGGTCAGTTCTTCCCAGAATCTCCCATTTTAAGAAGAGGCCTAGACAAAAGATGTCTTCACCTCTCTCTCTAGGTGCACTGCTGACTCAGCTCTATGGGAATTTCTGTACTGTGCACCCTCACATGGTACTTTCTCTCCAACTCCCATCCCCCTTTTAGTTCCCTGTTATGCTTTAGTCCTTAAGGACAAAGGACTATCTTTCTTTCCTACTTCTTTTTGTATTCCCAGCACTCAGCACAGTGACTGGTACTTAGTAAGACCTTATTAATTTTTTTAACTGACTGACTGAATATACTAAATCTTGACATGTGCAACCTGTGTTTGTGAAGGGGATTTCTATAATGAGAGTTTTCCAAACTGATGAAATCATAGATCCTTCCTGTATTTGGAAAATGGAGGAACTACCTTCTTGGTAGCAGTGAGCTTCCAATCTATAGAAGTTCATGCTTATTTAAGGAGTCATACGATATTACCTCTGAGGTCCCTTCTGACTCTTAGACCATATGCTTCTATTTCAAAGTGCCTGATTTTTTTTAATGAGACTTGACTCCACTCAGCTAAAGTGACAAAGAAATAAAAGAAGTATTTCTAGTTATAACAAATGCATTTAAACATATTATTGATGGCAAACTCTGGTTAAGCCTTTAACAAGGCTTTGCCATAGATAAAAGAACAATACTGCAGTTTCATGCCAAAATAGAAGTTGATGGGCATTAATTAAAAAGCCTGAAAGTTATAAGGCATGCTTTTTGGGGATTAGTCCTCCAGGCTCCAAAACACTGAATCTAATTCTACCAATGCCATTGAATAAATGTAAAACAATTTGTACATCCCAGTCCTTTCCTTTCCCATCCTTCCCAGCCTCTAGTCAGCAGGGGGAAATCCTTGAAAATCAAAGGAGTATTTGTTTCAACAATCCAGCTAGCAGGTTCTGTGGGGGTGTAAGATCCACCCACAGCCAGCACCCAGAAAGCTGCCGGCATGCTGGGAAAGCACAGGTTCTTTTGATCTGCCTTAATAAGGAAAGCAAGGTGAAGGGGTTGACAAGTTTACTTTAATCCAACCTACAGACAGCATTCACAATATCAGGAGAAAAAACCAGCACCCTGAACTTCAGAACAAAATACAAACAAATTACAAATATCAACAGAGAAACCCAATACAATTCATAGTTACCAACATCTAGGTTCAGCCCGGGAGCTCAGAACAAGGGCTGGCCCAGAGTCATGCTCGCCACCACTGCTGCGGGTACAGAACCCAAGAACAGACAGCCAATCCCTGGTTTTTATGTCTTTTGAAGCATCAGGGGTGAGTCACACGTGCGACTCACCCACGTGACCTACAATCGTCACAAAGAGGCGGACTTAAACCCACTGTGGTCTAAAAGCTTCTGCTCTCCCAGACAAGTAAACTAGGCCCTCCCTGGAGTTAGCCCCACCTTGGGCCCCACCTTAGTTGCCAATCCACACCCACTAAGGTTTTACACCTAATAGGGGTTTGGGCCTGGGGCTTAGCACCTAGTAAGACTCAATCAAAGACACTGAATTAATCAAAGGAAACAAAGGCCAAACTCTTCAAGGGCACTTGTTGAACTAAGTACTAAGGAGCCCTTTTTGATTACCAACACAGTATTATGCAAAGAATAAAATTAGTTGCAATTGTTTTTGTAATGTTGCTTGGGGAAAATAATACTAAAAATGAATATCAAGAATCTCCTTAGTAGTATAAGAGTGTTCTATCATAAAAAGCCTAGAGCATAGCAACAACGTAAGAAAGCTGTAATATGTAGAGGCATTACTGTATTTGTAAGGGACAAAAAATTAAATAACATCATTAAGACAATGATGAGTTGAAAAAAGGGAATTTCTTTTCCCATTTGATTGTCTCAACTGATAAAGGAGAAATCCCTTCAAGAAAATAAAATTGGGTGTGTAATATCTGAATATGCATTTACATATTCTCTTGTGCTTTATAATCTCCATGAAGCCTATTAATGAGTTGTATTAGAAGGAAGAAACTGAAGGGATAGGGAAAGATCACAGAAAAGAATCTTGGCTACTTTCTAGTTCAACTCATTATTTGTTTTTCCATTAAGGATTCAGTTAAGAGAACCAGAGAAATTGAGTAATATAACAGAGATGCTTGAAGAGTTTGGCCTTTGTTTCCTTTCATTAATTCAGTGTCTTTGATTGAGTCTTACTAGATGCTAAGCCCCAGGCCCAAACCCCTATCTATTAGGTGCTAAGCCTATGTGGTGTGAATTGGTAACTAAGGTGGGGCTCCAGGTGGGGCCAATGAAGGGAGGTGGTACCACCAGAGCCAATCATAGGAGCCTAAGTTCTGGTCTCTCAGATGACGTTTTATGACTCTGAAGCTGTATAAAAAGGAGAACAAAGCTATTTGCTGAAGGCTCTCACTCCTGGAGGTGTGGGACTCTGGGCAGCCACTCTAAGGGCCTTCCAGCTGAACTCAGATGTTGGTAACTCTGAATTGTATTTGGTCTGTCAATGTTTGTAATTTGTTTGTATTTGCTCTGAAGTTCAAGGGTGCTGGCTTTTCCCCCTCAACTAAGTGAATGGTATTTGTATGCTGGTTTAAAGTAAGATTGTTAACCCTTTATGTTGCTTTCTTTAGTAAAGCAGATCAAAAGAACCTGGGCTTTCAGCATTCTGTGAGCTGGTTGATGTTGGTTTTGCACCCCCACAGCAGCTGCTAGCCAGGTTGTTGAAACAAGTGACTTGCCCAATATCACAGATTACAGCTAGAAGCAGAAATCTGCTACATATCACTGCCCCTACTATCCAGGAAGAATAAAATCTTTGTCAATGAAAGATATGTGTAGGGATGAAGACAAAAAATAAATTCCACTAATTCTGTTTTCTCCTGTGTACACATAATAATAATAATAATAATAATATTAATAATAAAAATCTTCATTATGTCCAACCAAAATACTTCTGGCTTTCATTAAAGCCTATTTCTTTTCCTGAGTCTTCTCAAGTATATCAAGAATATCTCAAGAATAATAAAAATGCTCTCCTCACTAAAACCTCTTTAATGTGCTTAAGAAATTAACTTTATTTCTTCCAACTATATATCTCGAATTCCTTTAAAGCTTCCTGGTGGGAAATATGTTCTATAACTTCAAACATTGTTATTATTGTTTTCTTCAACATCTGCAGTTGCCCTGGGGTACTTTTAACAATGTAGAGGTCTAAATATAGTGCTAAACATATATATATATATATATATATATATATATATATATATATATATATATAGTGCTAAAATCTGGGTTTGAGTCATAAGGAGATGTTTCTTTTTTGACTGCTATATGTCACATTCTTACTAATATATCTTAGTATTATGTTGACTTTTAAAATGTATAACATTGCTTACTTATAAATTGTAATTTTATTATTTCCAATGGAAATACCAGGACCTTGCAATGCTTTATTTTGCGTTTTCAATCACATTTTTCAATAGTGCCTATTTACATAGACCTGCAATTTTCACTGAGAGATTTAATTCTTCCTGATGCTCAAGGTGTGAGAGAATGGAAATATATAATCGGCAATGAGAATGATGTTCACATGACCTCTAAAGTAATTTTAATGTGTATGGAATAATCAAAGAGGAAAAAAGGTGTTACCTGATCCTCACAAATGAAATAAAAAATGGAAAGATTCAGTTGACCCTACTTTATCATGAACCCTAAAGACGTCTGTATAGATGAGACTGTAGCCACAAAAATATATAAAATACATGGTTATAGTAAGTAGAACCAACTAAAATATTTGGCACACTAATTCTGAATTCTGGACTTCAAGAAAGGAATATAATCCACCCTCTCTAAATAAAACAAAACAGAAAACAATCCAATAAAGCTTTCAGTTTTTCAAACAATTCCTGAGAAAACAAATGCCACAATTAGAATTAACAGAAACACAAAAACATACACACAAGATATATATTCACTTGAATATTTAAAATCAGCCCTTAATATGAATCAAATACTTTACATTTGCATTATATTATACTTGTCAAAGCAATTTTCATACTCATTACTCTATTTATAATAACCCTAGGAAGCAGGCATGGATGGTGTTATTATCTCTATTTTACCAGTGGATAACCTGAGGTTTAAAGAAATTAACTATTTTACCTACCATCATACAGGTAGTATGTGAAAATGAGGACCTAAACCCAGGCCTTCTAATTCTTGTTGTGTTACCTACTGTGTTATTAAGGAAAGATTCATAATATTGATGTTGAGCATGAATATGCCTGCATAGTTCAGAATCACAAAGTATAAGAGACTCTCTGTATAAAAAGCAGAAGCAAAACATTTATTCAGGCACTAGAGGATCAAATCCCAGAACCAATAACCCCAATTTAACATAACAGTAATTGTATTCCAAAACCAGTAAGTCCACCTCAGTGTAACAGCAAGTAGATTAAAAAACAGTGTCACAGCAAAGAACCAAGCCATCCTGTAATCTTCCCTTCTGCTAGGGCCTTCCTGTAAACACTTGCTCACGAATCCTAACTCTCTGTTTGCATTCATCCTCTCTTCCCACAGTTCTGATAGTTCTTATAGTTCTCAGAGCCCTTCCAGTTCTCTCCCTTGCAGTTCTGTCTTCTACTCACAGTTCTGTCTTCTTCACAGCTTTCTCATTTCCACTCTCCGTAGTTCTGTAGTCTGTAGTCTCAGTAGCTCTCTGGTCTCCACAGCTCTCTATTCTGAGCTTAATGGCTCAGACTGCAGGGTATATATACTCTGTGTAGGGCTGGGGATTAGCACCTACTTAGCCAATGGGCCTTCCTACAAGCAGACCTCTCCTAATCAAATTTCCCACAACTAGCTCCACTTGAGGCCTATTGAATGGGCCGGGAAGATCTCTGATCATGTTAGCACCACACCTACACATTGTTGTTTTGAAGTCAGAAATGGATGGAAATGGTAATTGATGCTTTTGCCAAAATACATACATACACACATACATGCATACATACACACATAAATCTCTTTACATACACCCATGTGTATGTGTGTGTGTATTTGAACTCAAGGTACAATTTGAAATTTTCAACATCATAATTCTACTTGTTAGCCACCTGTGAGAAGTATGACACTAAATTTGACTGGATGAATTTTATTGAATGAAACTAATGTCATCCCCATATATAACCAAAACAACAAGAAAAATGATTCTGCTAAAATATCTGAGTTTTTAAAATCATATATAGATATAGATACATGCCTTATATCATATACAGATAGATTGAGTGGATATGTCATTATCACTCAACATATTTAATTAAAGCTCAACATGTTTCTGTCAGAGCCCAAGTATCAAGTGTTGTAAGGAGGAAGGACAAGGAACTAGAACCAGGATAGTTAAAATGGGTTAATGAAGGTTAAATGAGATTAGGGTGAGGGTTTGAATCTATTAACTTTAATTCAATAAGCAAATTTGAAAGTTTTACTACATACAGAGTACTTGTGTTGGACATGAAGAATGAAAAGATAAACTTGATGTCATCCTTGCCCTGCAAGAGCTTACCTTGTTGGGTAGAAATAATCCTAAAACAATAGGAAACAATGAGGGGGAAAGAGCAAACCAGAAAAGATACTCTAGGAATAGATCATTTTCTTCTGGAAAGAATGGAATCAGGAATGGTTACACAAAGTAGTCAGTAGCTAACTGAACCATGAAAGAGGATAAAGAATCTAATATGAAGAAGATAGGGATGGACTATATTCCAGGTTGGAAAAGTATAGCTTCTTTGAATACAGAGAGGTAGGTGATAGACCATGAATTTGGGAACATCATATAGTACAGTTTGGCTGGAAGATAGAGTTGATAGTGGTCAATAAGCCAGGAAATGTACTTTAGAGTCAAATTGTGGAAGGTCTTAAATGCCAGGATACAAAGTTTGTATCCAAAAAACCACTAAGAAGCTTGTGGTGACAATTGAGATAGAAGCTAAGCCTTGTAGATAGCTCCATATTGTGACTATTGAAGGTCATAGCCAGCTAAGTTTTGAAACTATTAGCTAGCCTGAGATGCGTGGGTTGGTGGGGGCAGAAGGCTGCCAGGAAGGCAGGGAATGGAATTTAGGTAGCAAAGCCAAACAAAATATGTAAGTATACAAATCTTTCCGGTTCTTGATATAATTTCTTCCAACTGTAAATTCGAGAATTTGGCTTTCTGGTTATTCAAGCAGTCAACAAACATTTATTAAGAGCGTACTACACAACAGACATTGTGCTAAGTGGTGAGGATACAATGAAACACAAGTACTGTTCTTTTCTTTCAGGATAGTTCCTTCTCATATTCTAATGGGGGAAATAACAATTAAACATCTATATATAAGTATGATACATATAAGATAAATTGCAGTTAACAGAGAAAGAATGAAATATCTCTAAGGAAGACTGGGAAAGGCTCTTTGTGGAAGTTTGAATTTTAGGTGGGATTAGAAGAGGACAAAAGAATTGTGGGGGCGGAGGAGGAGCAGCAAGTGAAAATATTCAGGGTCTATAGATTGACATCCTTATGTAAGGAACAGTAAGGAGGCCAATATCATTGGACCAAAGAGTATTTGAGGTGTGAGTAAGGTATACAAAGTCTAGAAAGGTAGTGAGGAAGGCAAGTTATGAAGGACTTTGAAAATTAGGATATATTGTATTGAACATGGAGGTAATAGGGAATCACAGAAGTTTATTGAATAGGAAGGTGACATGTACAGATCTGAGCTTTAGGAAGATCACTTTGACAGCTGAGTGAAAGATGGATTGGAGCTGTGAGAAATTTGAGTCCAGAGGACTAGTCAGTAGGTTGAAAGAGTCCAAGTATGATGTGATGAGGGCCTGTACCAGAGTAATGGAAATGTCAATAGTATGAAGGGAGACTATATGAGGGATATTAGAAAGGCAAATTTGTCAGTCTTTGGAAAAAAATATTGAATATGGGCTGTGAGAAAGTGAGAAGTCAAAGATGACATTGAGGTTGTAAGTCTAGGTGAATGGGGGGATTGTAGTACCCTAACAGTAATAAAGAAGTTTAGGAGAAGGGATTGGGTGGGGAGGATAATTAGTTCAGTTTTGGATATATTGAGTTTAAAATTTCTATAGGATGTCTAGTTCAAAATTCCAATAGACAGTTGGAGACAGGAAACTAGACACCAGGAGAGAGGTTAAAGCTATATAAGTAGAGGTGAGAATCATCAGCATAGAGATAATAATTGAATCTATGGGAGAAGATGAGATCATACAAGTGAAATAGCATAAAGAGAGAAGGAAAGAAGGCCTTGGATAGAGCCTGGTGGACACCTATAACTAGAAAACATGAGCTAGAAGATCTAGCAAATGTGACAGAAAAGGATTGGTCAGATAGATAGGAAGAGAAACAGTAGAGAGTCATGAAAACCTAGAGAGAACAAAATATTAAGAAGAAGAGAATAATCAACAGTGTCAAAATAGAGAGCAGAATGGATTAAAAACCAGAATCCAACAATATGTTGTTTACCAGAAACATTTAAAAATGAGACATAAGCAAAGAGTAATAATAAAGGAGTAGAATTTGTTATACTTCAGCTGCTGTAAAACAAGGAAGGGTAGCCAACATGATCTCAGATAAAATTAGAGCTAAAATAGGTTTAATTAAAAGTGATAAATATACAAATTGAATTATAATCAAAGGTACCATAAATAATGAAGATATTTCAGTACTAAACCTATATGCACCAAATGCCATAGCATGCACTGATTTTTTCTTTTGTAAAAACTGAATCTGTTTTTGTTACATTTTAATTTCTGAACTGTCTCCTTCCCTCCCTTCCCACCCCACAACAGAGGCCAGCATTTGACACAAATATATAAATATATGTAAAACTATGCTATGTATAATTCTATTTATCAGTTCTTTCTCCAGAGGTGAATAGCATCTTCCTTCCTATGTCCATTATAGTTGATTTGAGTATTCATGGTGGTCAGAATAACTTGATTGTTCACAATTATTCTTTGAATAATATTGCTATCGCATACACTGTTGTCTTGTATCTGCTCACTTCACTTTTCATTTTTTTCTTGAAAGTCTTTCAACCTTTTTTTAAAATCAATCATCTCATCATTTCTTAAAGCATAGTATCATATCATCACAATCATATACTACAACTTCTTTAAACCATTTCCTAATTGATGGGCATCTCTCCAATTTCCAGTTCGTTTCCACCACAATGAGAGCTGCTATAAATATGTTAAAATATATAGGTTTTTTACATTTTTCCCTAATCACCTTGGGAAACAGACCTAATAGTGGTATTGTTGGGTTAATGGGTATATATAGTTCTATAAATTTTGGATACAATTTCAGATTACTCTCTAAAGTGGTTGGATCAATTTACAATTCCAACAACAGTGAATGTGTCCCAGTTTTTCCACATTCCCTCCAACATTGGCATTTTCCACTTGTATCATTTTAGCCAATCTGATAAGTATAATATGATATCTCAAAGTTTTTTTTTTAATTTGCATTTCTCTAATGAATAATGATTTATGGCATTTTTTCATGTGCCTATGTATTGTTTTGATCTTTTCATCAAAAAACTGCCTTTTCATAACCTTTGGCCATTCATCAATTGAAGAATGACTCTTATTCTTATAAATTTGACAACATTCTCTATGTATTTGTGGTATGAGAACATTTATCTGAGAAACTATAAATTTTCCCTGAATTTTCTGTGAGCCACCACAGTTTTAAAAGAAAAGATAAGTGAATTACAGATGGAAATGACAAAACTATAATAGTGAGAGACTTCAATCTTCCCTTCTTAGAACTAGATGAATTTAGACAAAATGTAAACAAGAAAGAAGTCAAAGAGATGAATAGAATCTTAGAGAAGCTACAAATGATAGAAATCTAGAAAGAATTGAATGGGAATAAAAGGAATATGACTTTTTCTTAGAGGTACAAGGTGCCTTTACAAAAATAAACAATATATTAGTAAATAAAATTTTATAGTTGAATGCAGAAAAGCAGAAATATTAAACATGACAATACTATAGTGCAATAAAATTATATTTAATGAGTGTCCATGGATTAAAAATTAATGTAAACTAAAAACCTAATTTTAAAAATGAGTGCGTTAAAGGAAAAGTTATAGAAAAAATAACTAATTTAATTAAAGAGAATATAATAATGAAACAACATGGGAAAAATCTATGGAATGTAGCAAAAGTAGGAATTAGAGGAAAATTTATGTCTCTAAATGCTTACATCAATAAAATAGAGAAATAGCAGACCAATAAATTGGATATGAAATTAAAAAAATAGAAAAAGAACACATTAAAAATCCTAAATAAACACCAATTTGGAAATCCTAAGTAGCAAGGTATGATTAATAAAGTCGAATATCTGAAAAAAATTGAATTAATATATGAACCTAGATTTTGGTCTTATGAGAAAAAACAAAATAGATAAACAATTGTTTAATATGATAAGAAAGAAAAGAAAACCAAATTATGAAATCAAAAATTAAAATGGTCACTATATTACAAATGAAGTTGAAATCAAAGCAATTATTAGGAGTTATTTTGTCCAATTACATGCCAATAAATTTAACAATTTAAGTGAAATGGAAAAAAAAATTTACAAAAATATAAACTGTTTAGGTTAATAGCAGAAGAGGAATAGCTAAGTAACCCTATTTTAGAAGAAAAAAAATTGAACAGGTCATAAATGAACTTTCTAAGAAAAACTAAAACAAAAGAAAACATTGGGACCAGATGGATTTAAAAGTGAATTCTACAAAACATTTAAAGACCAATTAATTCAGAACTAAATAATTTGAAATAATAGACAAGTAAGAAGTCCTACCAAACCCCTTTTATGACACAAATATGAAGCTGTTACCTAAACGAGAAAGAAGAAACTAGAGAAAGAAAATTATAAACGAATATTATTAATGAATATGGAGGCAAACATTCTAAATAAAATACTATCCAGGAGACTACAAAAAAATTATTTACAAACACTACACCTGATGTTCAAATGGTATTTAAACCAGGAACACAGCAATACTTTAACATGGGGGAAAAACTATTAATATAATTGACTATAACAATAGGAAAAGTAACAAAAATCATATTATCTCAATAGATGCAGACAAAGCTATATATATGTACACATATATACACACATATATATATATATATATATATTTTATATAGCAATATAGATATTTATTTATTTACTATTTTTAGTTTTCAGCATTGATTTTCACAAAAGCTTGAATTACAAATTTTCTCCCCATTTCTACTCTCCCCCCCACTGCAAGATAACATGTATTCTGATTGTCCCATTCCCCAGGCAGCCCTCCCTTGTGTCACCCCTCTCCCCTCCCCAACCCATTTTCCCTTACTTTCTTCTAGAGCAAGATGGATTTCTATGCCCCATTTCCTGTATATTTTATTTCCTAGTTGCATACTAAAACTCTTTTTGAAAATGTGCTTTTAAAACTTTGAGTTACAAATTGTCTCCCTTCTTCACTCCCTGCCTGCCCTCCCTAAGAAGGCAAGCAAGTCAATATAGTTCACATGTGTATTATTATGCAAAACCCTTCCACAATACTCATGTTGTGAAAAACTATGTTTTGTTCCTTCCTATCTTATCTCCCTTTATTCCATTTTCTCCCTTTACCCTGTCCCTTTTTGAAAGTGTTTGCTTTTGATTACCTCCTCCCCTATCTGCCATCCCTTCTATCATCTCCCCTTTTTATCTCATTCCTCCTTCTTTCCTGAGGGGTAAGATACCCAATTAAATATGTATGTTAATCACTCTTCAAATCAAATCCAATGAAAGGAAGATTCACTCATTCCCCCTCACATGCCCCCTCCTCTCTTCCTACAGAACTGCTTTTTCTTGCCACTTTTATGTGGGATAATTTGCCCCATTCTATCTCTCCCTTTCTCCCTCTCTCAATATAGGCCTCTCTCATCACTTAACTTGATTTTATTTTTTTAGATATCATCTTATCCTATTCAACTCACCCTGTGCCCTCTGTCTATTTGTGTATGTATGTATATATATATATATATATATATATATATACACACACATATATATATACACACATACATTAAATATAGGTATACGTATATATGTATACGTAAATGTATATTGCCTTCAGCTACCATAATACTGAGGTCTCATGAGTTATACACATCATCTATCCATGTAGGAATGTAAACAAAACAGTTCAACTTTAGTAAGTCCCTTATTATTTCTCTTTCTTGTTTACCTTTTCATGCTTCTCCGGATTCTTGTGTTTGAATGCCAAATTTTCTATTCAGCTCTGGTCTTTTCACTGAGGGAGCTTGAATGTCCTCTATTTTATTGAAAATCCATATTTTTCCTAGGAGCATAATACTCAGTTTTGCTAGGTAGTTGATTCTTGGTTTTAATCCTAGCTCCATTGACCTCCAGAATATCATATTGCAAGCCATTCAATACCTTAATGTAGAAGCTGCTAGATCTTGTATTATCCTGATTGTCTTTCCACAATACTCATTGCTTCTTTATAGCTGCTTGCAGTATTTTCACATTGACCTGGGAGCTCTGGAATTTGGTGACAATATTCCTAGGAGTTTTCTTTTTGGCTTCATTTTCAAGAAGTGATTGATGGATTCTTTCAATGTCTCTTTTACCCTCTGGCTATAGAATATCAAGGCAGTTCTCTTGATAATTTCTTGAAAGATGATATCTAGGCTCTTTTTTTGATCTTTTCTTTCAGGTAGTCCAGTGATTTTTAAATTATCTCTCCTGGATCTATTTTCCAGGTCACTTGTTTTTCCAATGAGATATTTCACATTGTCCTTCATTTTTCATTCCTTTGGTTCTGTTTTATATCTTGGTTTCTTGTAAAGTCACTAGCTTCCACTTGCTCCAATCTAATTTTTAAGGTACTATTTTCTTCAGTGGTCTTTTGGACCTCTTTTTCCATTCAGCTAATTCTGCCTTTCAAGGCATTTTTTTCCTCATTGGCTTTTTGGAGCCCTTTTGCCATTTGAGTTAGTCTATTTTTAAGGTGTTATTTTCTTTAGTATTTTTTTGGGTCTTCTTTAGCCAGTCATAGATTTGTTTTTCATGGTTTTCTCACATCACTGTCATTTCTCTTCCCAATTTTTCCTCTCCATCTCTAACTTGCTTTTCCAAATCCTTTTTGAGCTCTTTCATGGCCTGAAGCCAGTTCATGTTTTCCTTGGAGGCTTTTGATATAGGCTCTTTGACTTTGTTGACTTCTTCTGGCTGTATGTTTTGGTCTTCTTTATCACCAAAGAAAGATTCCAAAGTCTGAGTCTGAATCTGAGTCCGTTTTTGCTGCCTGGCCATGTTCCCAGGCAACTACTTGACCCTTGAGTTTTTTGTGGGAGTATGACTGCTTGTAGAGTAGAGAGTACTTTGTCCCAATCTTGAGGGGCTGTTCTGTTGTTTACAGAGCTATTTCTACACAACAAGCTCTGCCACATCAGTGCTCCTCCTCCTCCAAGAACTGCCAACCCAGGCCACGTCTCACATCTGAACAGGCTCTGCACTCCTGCTCTGATCTGCCACTTAATTCCTCCCACCAGGTGGGCTTTGGGCCAGAAGTAACTGCACCTATAGTTCTGTAGCTGCACCTCCTCCATCACACCCAGGACTGTGGCCAAACTGCAAACTCCTTTCACTCTGTTCCTGCAGTTTTGTCTTTTTTTTCCCACTAACTGTCTCTGTTGCCTTTGGTGTTTGTGGGTTGAGAAGTCTTGGAACTGCCACAGCTCACTTATTCAAGGTGCTAGGGCCTGTTTTGCCTATTTCCCGGTCTAGTTGATCCAGGTGCAGCCCACGCTGGTCTCTGCTCCCCTCTGCTCCCATCTCTGTGGGATAAACCTTACCCAGTGACCATCCAGGCTGTCCTAGGTTGAATCCCTGCTTCCCTCTGCTATTTCGTAGGTTCTGTAGTTGTCGAATTTTTTCAGAGCCATTTTTATAGGTTTTGGCAGGGTCCTGGGGGAGAGCTTTGGGCAAGTCCCTGCTTTACAGCTGCCATCTTGGCTCCACCCCCAGAAAAAGCTTTTGACAAAATACAACATTCATTCCTATTAAAAACATTCTAAAGCATAGGTATAAATGGATTTTTCCTTAAAATGACAAGAAGCCACTACCTAAAGCCATCATCAAGCATTATTCGTAACAAGGATAAGCTAAAATCCTTCACAAGGAGTGATACAAGCATAACCAATAATTAACTAGTTTTATTAAAAGTTGTATTAGGAATGCTAGCAACAACAGTAAGATAAGAAAAATAAATGGAAGGAATCTGAATTGGCAGTTTTTGTTGGAGAAATCAACGATATATGTGGTCATATAGACAGCTCTAAATCATTATTCTTAAGAAAAATGCAAATTAAAACACCCCTGAGATATCATCTCACATCCATAATATTGGCCAAAATGACAGAAAGGGAAACTGACAAGTGTTGGAGGGGATGTGAAAAATTAAGATGTTAATACTTTTTTGGTGCAACTGTGAACTGATCCAACCACTGTGGAGAGCTATCTGGAATTATGCCCAAATAACTATAAAAACCGCATATACCCTTTGACCCAGAAATACGACAAGAAAACCTATATGTTCAAAAACATTTATAGCAACTCTCTTTGTGGTGGCAAAGAACTGGAAATTAAAGGGATGCCTATCAATTTAGGGAATTGCTAAATCATGTTGTGGTATATGACTGTGATGGTTTACTACTGTGCTGTAAGATATGATGACCTTGCAAGAAATAATGATAAATGAAGCAAGCAGAACCAAAAGTATGCTGTATACAATAACAGAAATATTTTTCAAAGAATAATTTTGAACAATCAAGTTATTTTGACTACCATACTCAAATCCACACTATAAGAGACCTACCTATGAAAGAAGATTCTATCTACTCCCAGAGAATGAACTTATGAATAGAATTATATATAGCATAGTTTAAATATATTTATAAATGTGAATGAATGAAGGTTTTCTATAGTGTGGGGTGGGGAGGCAGGGAGGGAGACAGTTCAGAACTTAAAATGTAACCAAAAAAATAAATTACATTAAAAATGTTTCAAAGGTTGGGGAGGTCAAGAAGGATGAGGGTTGAGAAAAGACCCTCAAATTTGGTGATTAATATGCCATTGGAAGTTTTTGATAGAGAATTTTTGTTTGAATGTTGTTAAGCTAAGCTATATAGCATTAAGAAGAGTGAGAGGATAAGAAATAGAAGCACCTATTGTAGACAATTTCCTTAAGGAGATTAAATGTCATAATCTTGGGACACATGGGAACATAGCACAGATGGAAGAATGAAGTAAAGGATAAAGATGAGAGAGACATAGGCATGTTTGAAGGCACTGCCAAAACAGCAGTAGAAAGGGATAGAATGAACAAAACTGAGAAAGTGGAGATTGTAGAAAGGACCATCTGTCAGAGAAAATAGACTTAAATGGGATCACTTGGATACACACAGGAGTTGGTCTTTGCAAAGAGTGGGACCTCCTCTTCATGTTAGATGAGAGTTAAGGAGGAGGTTGTGGTAGAAGGCATCAGAGTGATTTGAGAAAAAGAAGAGGGGAAAAGAGGGAGCTCTCAGTGAATGACCTCAATTGTTTTCAGTGAAATATTCTGAGGCAGCTGAGAAAGTAGGGGAAGATAGAGAAAGGAGAGGTTTGAGAATGGAGAAAAAGCTTTGGGAGAGATGCTACGTTGAGTGGGATAGTGAGCTAATTAGGGAGATAAAAAGATTGCGTAGAGCAGTGAGGGACCCTTTGAGATTATATAACATAAATTTGTAGTAGATACAATCAGTACAGTTATGTAATTTTCTCCACCCTTGTTCAGAAGCACACATGTAAGATTGAAGGCAGTGGATGGTGGGAGTGATCCAAGGGTGACACTTTACAATATGATGAGGAAGCAAGAAGATGGAGAGAAGAGAAGTCTAAAGATGAACTGGCTTACCAAGAGATCAAGTTAGAAAAAGGAAGGGCATATAGATATTAAAAAGATGATGGCTTGCAATTGGCCAAGATGGCGGCTGGTAAGCACGGACTAGAGTGAGCTCCGAGTCCCTCCAAAAACCTATAAAAATGGCTCTGAACCAATTCTAGAATGGCAGAACCCACAGAACAGCAGAGGGAAGCAGGGCTCCAGCCCAGGACAGCCTGGATGGTCTCTGGGTGAGGTCTATTCCACACGGAGCTGGGAGCTGGGAACAGAGTGGAGCAGAGCCCAGCCTGAGCGGCGTGGACGATCCAGACCAGAAGCCGGGCGGAGGGGGCCCTAGTGCCCTGAATATGTGAACTGCGGCAGTTACCAGACCCCTCGACCCACAAACACCAAAGACTGCGGAGAAGGTTAGTGGGAAAAGCTGCGGGAGTGGAAAGAGTTTGTGGTTCGGCTTCCAGCCCCTGGGGCAGCAGAGGTGGGGCAGCTACAGCTGTTGTTACTTCCGGCTCCAGGCCCACCTGGTGGGAGGAATTAAGTGGCAGATCAGAGCAGGAGTGCAACAGCCTGCTGAAGATCTAAGCCCAGTCTGGACTGGGGGTCCTTGGGGAAGGAGGAGTGCAGCTCTGACAGAGCTGGCACCTCCCCCCCAAACGTAGAACATAGAACTCGTTAGTCTACAAGCAGTCATACCCCACTGAAAAACTCAAGGGTCAAGTTAGTTGGTTGGGAATATGGCCAGGCAGCGAAAACGCACCCAGATTCAGTCTCAGACTTTGGATTCTTTCTTTGGTGACAAAGAAGACCAAAACATACAGCCTAAAGAAGACAACAAAGTCATAGAGCCTACAACCAAAGCCTCCAAGAAAAACATGAACTGGCCCCAGGCCATAGAAGAACTCAAAAAGGATTTGGAAAAGCAAGTTAGAGAAGTAGAGGAAAAATTGGGAAGAGAAATGAGAAGGATGCGAGAAAACCATGAAAAACAAGTCAATGACTTGCTAAAGGAGACCCAAAAAATACTGAAAAATACACTGAAGAAAACAACACCTTAAAAAACAGACTAACTCAAATGGCAAAAGAGCTCCAAAAAGCCAATGAGGAGAAGAATGCCTTGAAAGGCAGAATTAGCCAAATGGAAAAGCAGGTCCAAAAAACCACTGAAGAAAATACTAATTTAAAAATTAGATTGGAGCAAGTGGAAGCTAGTGACTTGATGAGAAATCAAGATATTATAAAACAGAACCAGAGGAATGAAAAAATGGAAGACAATGTGAAATATCTCCTTGGAAAAACCACTGACCTGGAAAATAGATCCAGGAGAGATACTTTAAAAATTATTGGACTACCTGAAAGCCATGATCAAAAAAAGAGCCTAGATACCATCTTTCAGGAAATTATCAAGGAGAACTGCCCTGATATTCTAGAGCCACAGGGCAAAATAGAAATTGAAAGAATCCATCAATTGCCTCCTCAAATAGATCCCAAAAAGAAATCTCCTAGGAATATTGTTGCCAAATTCCAGAGCTCCCAGATCAAGGAGAAAATACTGCAAGCAGCCAGAAAGAAACAATTTGAGTATTGTGGAAACCCAATCAGAATAACCCAAGATCTGGCAGCTTCTACATTAAGAGATCGAAGGGCTTGGAATGCGATATTCCGGAGGTCAATGGAGCTAGGATTAAAACCTAGAATCACCTACCTAGCAAAACTGAGTATCATGTTCCAAGGCAAAATATGGATTTTCAATAAAATAGAGGACTTTCAAGCTTTCTCAGTGAAAAGACCAGAACTGAATAGAAAATTTGACTTTCAAACACAAGAATCAAGAGAAGCATGAAAAGATAATCAAGAAACGGAAATTGCAAGGGACTTACTAAAGTTGAACTGTTTTGTTTACATTCCTACATGGAAAGATGATGAGTATGATTCATGAGACCTCAGTATTAGGGTAGTTGAAGGGAATATGCATATATATATATATATGTATGTATATATATATATATATATATATATATGTTTATGTATATATATCTATGTGTATATGTATGTATGTATATATATGTGTTTATATATATATATATATATATATATATATATATATATATATATATATATATATATATATATGTAAAAGAGAGAGAGAAGACACAGGGTGAGTTGAAGATGAAGGGAAGATATCTAAAAGAAATAAAATGAAATTAAGGGATGAGAGAGTAACATACTGAGAGAGGGAGATAGGGAGAGATAGAATGGGGTGGATTATCTCGCATAAAGGTGGCAAGAGGAAGCAGTTCTATGGGAGGAGGGGAGAGGGCAGGTGAGGGGGGAATGAGTGAACCTTGCTCTCATCAGATTTGGCCTGAGGGGAAATACCATACATACTCAGTTGGGTATCTTAACCCACAGGAAAGAAGAGGGAGGAAGATAAAAAAATAAAATAAAAGTCAGGGGGATGATGGAGGGGAGGGCAGATGGGGGTGGAGGTAATCAAAACAAACACTTTGGAAAGGGGACAGGGTCAAGGGAGAAAATTCAATAAAGCGGGATGGGTTGGGAAGGAGCAAAATGTAGTTAGCCTTTCACAACATAAGTATTGTGGAAGGGTTATACATAATAATACATGTGTGGCCTAGGTTGAATTGCTCAACTTCTTAGGGAGGGTGGGTGGGAAGGGAAGACGGAAGAGAATTTGGAACTCAAAGTTTTAAAATCAGATGTTCAAAACTAAAAAAGTTTTTGCATGCAACTAAAAAATAAGATACACAGGCAATGGGGCGTAGAAATTTATCTTGCCCTACAAGAAAGGAAGGGAAAAGGGGATGAGAGGGGAGGGGGGTGATAGAGGGGAGGGCTGACTGGGGAACAGGGCAACCAGAATATAAGCCATCTTGGAGTGGGGGGGAGGGTAGAAATGGGGAGAAAATTTGTAATTCAAAATGTTGTGAAAATCAATGCTGAAAACCAAATATGTTAAATAGATAAATTGCATTAAAAAAAAAAGATGATGGCTTGGGAGGGAGCTGAGTGGTCTAGGCTTTGAAGGTTATGGAGCAGACAAAGCAAGCACTGTCATTGAAAGGGAAAGTAAGTATTGAAATGCTAATAAATTGTGATCAGAAAATCAAATTCCAATCATGAGCATCAGAAGAAGTCCTTTTGTGGGTTATGGTAGGAACAAATTTCTGGGCATCTTTGTGCGTACCTATTCTGGGGTGGAGGAATAGGGAATTGGAAATGTCTAAGATGTGCAACTGAGAGGTTAATGTTTTACAGGAACTACTTATATCTATGTTAATATCATAATATATTTATATCGTAATATCAATATTATGATGACATAACTAGTATGAGAATAGCAGAGAGGAGAAAGATTGAGAATCAGATATTGAACTCATTATGCAACGGAGGGGAGGGTCTTGGAAGTCTATAGACAACAGTTACCAGGATTATGATTGGGTGGTAGCTGCAAATTGAATGAATCTAAATGGAAGAGATAGGACTAAGTGTGGAGGTAAGCAGGGAACATGGAGGTGATAACGGGGAGCACACAGTATTCCAATTCTCTGTACTGGACTAGTGAATTAGGGAATGATTGAAATAGCAGCCAGTGCTAGAAATGATTCCAGGAAGACTATGTCATAAGAAGAGAGTCAAGTTTCTGTGAGAGCTAGAAGACAGGAGTTGGAAGGGAAAGGATTTGAGATGAAAGTAAGTACGTTGTCTAACTTAAGGTAGAGTGGAGTAGTAATGTCTTGGGAAATGAGTAAGATGAGAAACTGGGAGGTCACTGTTTTTCAAGGACTATTTACATCTATGTTAAAGTTCTCTGGCATGAGGAGGGAGAAGGAGAGGAAAAAAAGACTGTGAGCCAGAGACTGATCTCATTGAAGAAAGTGGGAGAGTGTCCTGAAGGTTGATTAACATGTATCAGAATTTGGATTGGGTGGTAGATATAGATTGAGTGAATCTCACATGAGAAGAGGTTACTGAGTGAAGGGTGACCTTGGAAGTAGAACTTTGTTAGTCATTGATGATTGGGTTCAAATAGTTTATCATCACCACTAGGAGGGTCTCCGTTTGGTTTCCTAGTGTGAAATCATCTCTTGGTGAGGGTTTCTTGTCATCTTTTTGTGCTTGTGGAAAAGGATATTGACTTTTCCCTTCTCTACCATGCTTAGGTCTGAAACACAGCAAACAACATTTATAGATTTTTTTAAGTGTTATTACTATGTCTTACAGGGAAGCATGCAGACAGCTGAAACAACAAATAAATATAAAACTTAGAAGTTTAAGGAATCATTAACAGTTTATCCTGGTCTAATGTACAGGCAACAAAGTCTTGATCTTCCTGAGTTCTCCCTCTTTTTGTCTTATTTCCAAATTTTCTCTTTACATTCAGCTAATATAATTCCGTCCAGTTTGAATATTAGACAAAGCTTTAAGTTTCTACCTGTAATAAATCTGGTTTAGCAAGACTGGTAAGTATGTGTTAAGCCACCAATCTCACTGCTAGATGTGGGAGCCCCAGTTTGTGGTAGGTTCCTTTTTCTTTGACTCCCTGACTCTCGGTGCCCCACTGCTGGCGAATTGAAAGTCCCCTTTGGCTAAGGCGTGCAATAGTCTTCACTTTTAATATGTCTGGCTATGCATAGGCTCAGTGAACTCCTGGATTTATACTCTGGTCCTCTGGAGAAGTTGAGACCCTTCATATCTAGATTGTAAACATTCTTGTCTTGGGATTTAGGCTTGCTACACTGATCTGTTTAGTTCCTCCTTTTACTTCCTTAGGGGTTCAATTGTTCTTTCTACTGGAAGCATCTCGCACATTTCATCTTACATTTCTGTGTTGTTTGATTTGCCTGAAAAAATTTCACAGACCAAACTTTACAGATGGTTTAGCCCTTTGGCACAAATGTCTTAGCTAGTTATTGTACTGTCACTGGAAGCATTTTCTCTCTAGAGTCCATAGAGTTCAGGAATACGTAGTCCCTGCACATTATATTCCCAAAATGTTCCTAGAAATTGCCCCTCCCCCAGATTCCCTTTATTTCTTGTACAAAACTTCACTTCTGGGTAGCTCTCCCAAAATTTGTTTTTTTCTAATTTTACCTTAGTTACTTCAAGGTGGTTGGCAGAACTGAAAAAAAAAAAAACATATTTTGATTCCAATGAATCTGTTCTACCCATTTTCCTGTTTATTCAGGTCCCAGAGAAATTGTTTAATTATGAAAGAGTTCTACTGTAGAGGAAAATAAAAACTCAAAAACCTTGAACACCTAATAAATAACACACATTTCCTTCACCAATAAAGTCAGCACCATGACAATATGAAAAAAAAATCTTTGGATAGATAGCCAATGGTTATACAAGACAGAAATCTCTACTGAATTGTATTTACAGCTAAGGGTAGGCTGGTCTCCCTCTGGCATGTGTTAATTTGATTGTTTTAAAATATGTACATAATTTGGGACACTATGTTTAGAATGAGCTAGTGCTGAAAAGGAGCATATATTCTAATCCTCTCATTTTACAGACAGGAAACTGAGGCACCAGGTAGTTAAATAACTTGTCCAAAAATATTCATGTACTGTGTGAGAAGCTGAGATTTTAAGTCACATCCTTTACTCTCAAATAGAGCAGCATTCTTTCACAATGCCACACTGCCTTTCTTGACAAAGTCATTGGCATCTTCCATTGGCTAATTCCCAAAATGGAATATTTGTTCACCCAACACAGTATCTTTCATAAGTAGGTCTCAGATGGTGAGTTTACCTATGAGATTAAGGGTGATGGAGGGGAAAATTATCACAAATGGAGCTAGGCAGACCTAGTTTTTGGAATCAACAGTAGCAGTGACTGGCTCCATAATTTTTAATAAAAGTTTTTGAAGGATTTGATTCCCTCTTCTGTAGAATAAAGGAATAGACAAGATATGTCAGGTTCCTTTCAGCTCAGTAGAATGGTGGATAAAGTTCTGGACTTGGAGTTAGCCAGATTTTAGTTCAAATACTCTCACAGGCACTTACTAGCTGTGTGACCCTAGGCAAGTTATTTAACTTGTCCTTACTTGTAAAATAGTGATAAGAATAGCATATACTTCTCAAGGTTATTATTAGGTTAAAATATGATATACACAAAGAGCTTTGCAAATTTCAAAGCTATATATATATATATATATATATAGTGGTAGTAGCATTAGTAAGAGTAGGAGTAGGAGTAGTAGTAGTGTATGGAGGAGGGAGAGTAGTAGGAGTTATATAACGTAGATGAGTCACTTGAAATCCTCCAGTCTCAGATTCCTTATATATAAAATGGGGATAATTATAGCCTCCACCTACCAGGGTGTTTGGGAGGATCAAATCAGATAAAATATATAAATCTCTTTACAAATCAAAAAAGTGCTAAATACATACTAGCTGTTATTATTCCTTTTCTTGGAACAATCCTATTCAGTGTTTTAGAGAAATCAATCCTCATGAAACCGCGGAAATAGTGGCATAATTTGGGAAACAATGCTGTCTAAAACATCACCATATGATCTTGGATTAGACCAGCACTCAAAAGTAGCTGGGCTTGTTTATGTAAGGGCCATATATTCAGTACTGCCCAAAGATAAAGAACATTTTTTTAAAAAGCATACTGTTCTGGCTAGCAAATGTCATTGATATGATAGTATGAATGATTGAGTTATATTCCAACTGACTCCATAATGTATAAGATGGTCCAGCCTGATAAAATGGGTGCCTATTTAAAGAACTCACTGAATGTATTAGAAGAAAGAAAAAGAATATAAAAGAAGTTCGAAAAAGTTTTTTGTCTAACAGGTTTCCACACTATATGCTTTAGCTTTGCATGATTTCCCCCCAGCCTTTTCAGAAATGTTATTAACTTCAGAAAATTGTTTTTTCTCCTGCATGTTGAGAGGAAAAGCAATTTGAAATGTTTATTTTATATTTGAAGAGTCCTATTCATAAGAGAAAGGGCAAAAATATTATTGCTGACTACAATTTGTGACTCAAAACACACAACTGTATGTACCCTCAACAATCTGCTACAGTGTGGGTCTGATAAATGAAAGAAATCTAATGTTTCTTTCATTCATTAATCCAAATTAATGCATATAAAGCACTTACAGCTCCATGAAGAGAAAGGATTCTACAGCCATCACCATTTGCCCCCAGTGGTGGTCATAATGCCATGCTTCTAGGTGGAGGTCAAGAGAGCTATTACACCCTAATAGAATCTCTAGAAGCTGAGATCTTGCTCATTCACACTAAATGAACCAAGACCCATTGCTAATTACCAAATTTTGTGTACTAATACGTAAGCAAAGAGACAAAATGCAGTGAAATAAAGGATACCCTACCTAGACAACATCCTTTTGTACATAGTTCAACAGATAACAGACTCCAATGGTTAACACAACATAGTCAAACAGCTTAATAAGCACTTAGCATGGTTTATTGGATAATCAAGTCACACACAGTTTCTAAAAGCTATTGGCTATGCTATCTACTTTGGTAAACTGAAATCCCAACCTTTCTCCATAGGTAATAATGCTTTACCAGAATTTACCTCTTCATGAGATTTCTACTGCCCCAGGAACTGTACTCCCTGTGTGATGGCTCACACTTCAATGACCTAATTAAACTTCTAATTATACTGTATTGAATGTGTTTCTGTAGTGCTTACACATAGGCATGTCAACAAACATCCACATCTGCAGTAGATTAGAATGGAGAACCAAACAATTCTATGATTTTTCTTTTTAATTCAAGACTATTTTCATTCTTAATCAATATGCATTTATTAAGAACTTACTGCATATTAAGTACTGTGATAAGCACTGGGAATATTAAGGAAGGAAAAACATAAGATTCATGACCTAAAGGAGCTTATATTCTTTTTTTTTTCTTTAGTATATTTAGTTTTCAAGCATTGATTTTCACAAGAGTTTGAATTACAAATTTTGTCCCCATTTCTACCCTCCCCCCTACTCCTTACATTCTTAAGAGGATGACACTTTGTGAACAACTAAGGGGAAGACCATAAGATATATAGTATGAAAATGAGAGGTAATCTCAGAAGGAAGGCATATTATGATGAAGAGGACCTAGAATAGCCTCATATAGAATGCAGATTTTAAGCTGAGTCTTGAAGATATGAAGGTGAAGGGGGAGACCATTATAGGCAAGGGCAACAGCTGTTGAAAAGGCATGGTGAAGTTGGCAGATGAAGGGTCATGTGTATGAGCAACAACAAGAAAGTCAGGGTTAATGGACCATGGAGAACAAATGAGGTAGGGAAGGAGCATTTATTAGGGATCTACTAAGTACTAGGCACTATACTAAGTTCTTTACAAATAATATCTCAGGTGATCCTCACAACAACTCTGAGGGGTAGGTATCATTATTATCATTTTATAGTCAAAAAAACTGAGGAAGACAGAGGTTAAGTGCCTCATATAAGTCACATACCTGGTAAGTGTCTAGGACCAGATTTTAGCTCAAATATTCCTTACTCCAAGTCCAACACTCTAACCATTGTACCACCTAGCCATATTTGATCCTTGAAGTTGGTAGGGGACTGCTGAAGTTGATTTAGCAGTATCATGATAGGGTTAAACTTCACTTTAGGGACATCACTTGGGCAGCTGAATGGAAGAAAGAGTTGGGAGAAATTTGAATCAAGGAATCCAAAAACAGGGATTTTTTAGTTGTCTAGGCATGGTGTCATGGTCACCTGGACCAGAGTGGAGGTAATGTTAGAGGAAGGAGAAAGAATGTATGAGAAAGGTTGTGAAGACAGCAATTGTAAGACTTGGTACTACTTTGGAAATGGGGAACAAGTGAGAGAGAAAAGTCTGGAAGGGTTAGAATGAGGGAGAAGTTATGAAGTATCTCAAGGAGTATAATAGTGAAATGGAGGAGAGATGTAGAACTGTAGATGCCCAGGATGGTAGGATTAAATAAGGTTTTGGGGAAGGATTGGAGAGACACTCAAAAAATTCATTAATTCAATAAACATTTATTTGGTGACTACTATATTCAACACACTGTGTAAATCAAGGAGAAGTGCAAAAAAAATTTTTTTTTAAAGTTCCTGGACTTCCAGGGGTGGAGCCAAGATGGCAGCTGGAAAGCAGGGACTTGTGTGAGCTCTCCACCACATCCCTGTAAAAACCTGTAAAAATGGCTCTGAAAGAATTCTAGAACTGCAGAACCCACAAAACAGCAGAGGGAAGCAGGGATCCAGCCCACGACAGCCTGGACGGTCACTGGATGAGGTCTATCGCGCATAGAGTGGAGGGGAGGCAGCAGGACCAGCCAGACCAGGAGCTGGGCAGAACAGGCCCTAGCACCCTGAATTAGTGAGCTGTGGCAGTTACCAGACTTCTCAACCCACAAACACCAAAGACAACAGAGAAGGTTAGTGGGAAAAGCTGTGGGGGACAGAGTTTGAGGTTGGGCCACCACCCCAGGAGCAGCAGGGGAGGGGCAGCTATAGAACTACAGCTGCAGTTATTTCCTGCCCCAGGCCCACATGGTGGTAGGAATTAAGTGGCAGATCAGAGCAGGAGTGCAGAGCCTGCTGAAGATTTGCGTCAGGTCTGGGTTGGTGGTTCTTCAGGAAGGAGGAGTGCTGGGGTGGCAGAGCTGGCTGTATACAAATAGCTCTGAAATCAACGGCACGTCTGCTCAAGCTTGGAACTAAGTACTCTTTGCTCTACAAGCAGTCATACCCTGCTGAAAAACTTAAGGGTCAAGTACCTTGGCTGGGAACATGGCCAGGCAGCGAAAACACACCCAGATTCAGTCTCAGACTTTGGAATCTTTCTTTGGTGACAAAGAAGATCAAAATATACAGCCTGAAGAAGTCAACAAAATCCAAGAGCCTACACCAAAAGCCTCCAAGGAAAACATGAACTGGTCTCAGGCCACGGAAGAGCTCAAAAAGGAGTTGGAAAAGCAACTTAGAGAAGTAGAGCAAAAATTGGGAAGAGAAATGAGAAGGATGCGAGAAAACCATGAAAAACAAGTCAATGACTTGCTAAAGGATACCCAAAAAAATACTGAAAAAAATATTGAAGAAAACAACACTTTAAAAAATAGACTAACTCAAATGGCAAAAGAGCTCCAAAACACCAATGAGGATGCCTTGAAAGGCAGAATTAGCCAAATGGAAAAGGAGGTCTAAAAAACCACGGAAGAATATACTACTTTAAAAATAAGATTGGAGCAAGTGGAAGCCAGTGACATGATGAGAAAACAAGATAGTATAAAACAGAACCAAAGGAATGAAAAAATGGAAGACAATGTCAAATACCTCATTGGTAAAACCACTGATTTAAAAAATAGATCCAGGAGAGATAATTTAAAAATTATTGGACTACATGAAAGTCATTATCAAAAAAAGAGCCTAGATAGCATCTTTCCAGAAATTATCTAGGTGAATTACCCTGATATTCTAGAGCCAGAGGGTAAAATAGAAATTGAAAGAATCCAACAATCGCCTTCTCAAAAAGATCCCAAAAAGGAAGCTCCTAGGAACATTGTCACCAAATTCCAGAGCTCCCAGGTCAAGGAGAAAATATTGCAAGCAGACAGAAAGAAACAATTTGATTATTGTGGAAAAACAATCAGGATATCAGAGGATCTGGGAGCTTCTACATTAAGGGACTGACGGGCTTGGAATACGATATTCCAGAGGTCAATGGAGTTAGGATTAAAACCAAGAATCACCTACCCAGCAAAACTGAGTATCATGCTCCAAGGCAAAATATGGATTTTCAATAAATAGAGGACTTCAAGCTTTTTCAGTGAAAAGACCAGAGCTGAATAGAAAATTTGAGTTTCGAACACAAGAATCAAGAGAAGCATGAACAGGTAAACAAGAAAGAGAAATCGTAAGTGACTTACTAAAGTTGAACTGTTTTGTTTACATTCCTACATAGAAAGATGATGTGTATGATTCATGAGACCTCAATATCATAGTAGCTGAAAGGAATATGCATATATATATATATATATATATATATATATATACACATACACATACATATGTATATACTTATATATACGTATGTGTGTGTCTATGTATGTATATATGTAGGTATATATACACACACACACATATATACATATGTATGTATATATGTGTGTGTGTATGTATGTGTGTACATATATATACACACTAAGGGCACAGGGTAAGTTGAATATGAAGGAATGATACCTAAAAAAATAAAATCAATTTAAGGGGCAAGAGAGGAATATATTGAGAGAGGGACAAAGGGAGAGATAGAATGGGGTAAATTATCTCACATAAAAGTGGCAAGAAAAAGTGGTTCTGTAGGAAGGGAACAGGGGGCAGGTGAGAAGGAATGAGTAAATCTTGCTCTCATCGGATTTGACCTGAGGAGGGAATACCATACACACTCAATTGGGTATCTTACCCCACAGGAAAGAAGGAGAAAGAAGATAAAAAAGGGGAGATGATAGAAGGGAAGGCAGAAGGGAGAAGAGGTAATCAAAAACAAACACTTTCGAAAAGGGACAAGGTCAAGGGAGAAAATTCAATAAAGGGACTATGTTAGGAAGGAGCAAAACATAGTTCATCTTTCACAACATGTGTATTGTGGAATGGTTTTACATAATGATACGCATGTGGCCTATGTTGAGTTGCTTGCCCTCTTAGGGAGGGTGGGTGGGGAGGGAAGAGGGGAGAGAATTTGGAACTCAAAGTTTTAAAAACAGATGTTCGAATACAACAACAAGAAAAAAAAATGTTTTTGCAAGCAACTAGGAAATAAGATACACAGACAATGGGGCACAGAAATTTATCTTTCCCTACAAGAGAAGAAGGGAAAGGGGGATGAGAGGGGAGTGGGGTGACAGATGGGGGGACTGACTGGGGAACGGGGCAACCAGAATATATGCCATCTTGGAGTGGGGGAAGGGTAGAAATGGGGAAGAAAATTGTAATTCAAACTTTTGTGAAAATCAATGCTGAAAACTAAATATATTAAATAAATTTGAAAAATAAAATTAAAAATAAAAAAAAGTTCCTGCCTTCATGGATGTTAAAATCTAAATGGAGGGCGGTGGGAATAATACGTAAATGGAAGCTAAAAAGCATGGGTGGATGATTGTGTGTGTGTGGTGGAGCTTGGGGTATATTACTAATGCCAAGAAGAGATGCTGATTTAGAATGGAGTGACCAGGAAGGTTTTGCATCCTCTATGAAGGAAGGCTTTGTGAGGAATTAATGCTTTGCTCTCCAGTCTTCTAATGGAAGGGAAAAATGCTGAATATCAAAGCCTGAGTCCATCTTGGTGGTGATGAGATTTCAGGAGATCAGCTTATCCTGGGGTGGGGTGAGGTTGTTCCTTGAAAACAAAGACAAGCAGAGCTGCTGCTGAGTAATGGATATGGAGAATGGGCATGGCCATGATTGTAGACAGTGGGGAAATGGCCAGTAATTAGGAGAGATTAAAGAGCAGACAGTTGCTACAATCTACAGAAGGAGATGGGATGGCAAAAACTTTTCTCACTTATGCCAAAACAGAGGAAAAATTGATAATCTAGACTTTTCTCTATGCTAAAGCTAAGTGAATTATTCAAATCTCAGTCATGTTTTTTCTGACTTGTGAGTATTACTATTAGATTTCCTCTTTCCTATTTCAGTGAGTTTTTTTGTTCTTTTTGTTTGCCCCTGGGTTTCCAGGTTCTTATTATTGCCCTTGTAATTGTCATTAGTTTGGAATAACATTGACATTATGCCAAGTGTTTGGATGGTAACAAAAACGAGATGACAATTGGAACACTTGGCATCCAGTAGATAGAAAAAGTTCTTCATTTTTGATATTTTTGACATTATTCAACCAGTCAACAACATCTATTCACCTAATGATTGCACCACTCTGCTGAAAGCCAGTGTGTGAATATGAAGATTAATTAAGGCCAGATGCCTCAACCTCAAGGAATCTAAAATTTAACTGTGAATTCTGAAGATATTCACATAAAACAAAGGAAGAAAACTGTTAGGGAGTAATGTGAGGCAGCACAAATTAATGTTTAAAATACATGTAGAGTGAACATAGACATAATTTCATATTGATTTACCTTAATCTTCTTTAATAAATTTTATTTTCTTGATCTATCCACCTTTAATTCATCACTGCATTATATTTAAAAATTCTAATTCTTATTCATCTAGTTTTAGCTGAGAATTGAGAATTCTAGTACATACTCATGTAACAGGTAAGACAAAACACCACACAGTCACAGAGGGAAGACTCTTGAGATGTTTCTAAGTATGTGCATAGAAATCTGTATGTAAAATTTGTTATTAGGTTTGAATGTTAGTCTTATTTGCTCATTGTTTTTATTGTATTATATATGCATATATATTATATACATACATATGTATATATGCATATATGTATATACATATGTATATATGTATATGCATATATGTATATGTTTATATATGTATTTTGTGTATACATATATATATATATACACACACACATACATACATACACATCTATATCTATATGGAGAGAGAGACAGAGACAGAGACTGCTTGTTACAAATGGAATATTCCACATCCTCTACTATATGCTAAGTCCTGAAGATACAAAGATAAAAGCAAATAAAATTCTTGAACGACCACACTACAAAACCAAATGCCCACTGATGTGATTAATGACAAATTTGGGATCATATAATTTATAGAAGTATAGAACATTATATCCAGAAGGAGCTTAAGAAATTATTGAATCTAATGAACTCATTTTACGAAGAAAAAGAAAAAGAAAAAACTAGGGCCCAAATACAGGAAGTAAGTTTCCAGTGACATAGAGAGGAAAGGTGAGTTGACAGTGAAATACTAAGAAAAGGTTGATCTGAGATTCAGATCTGCGAAATGCTAAATCAACCAATCAATTAAACATCCACTATTTGCTAGGCGCTGTGATAGGTATTGAGACGAATGAAGACAAAATTGAAACATTCTCTGCATTTATGGAGTTTAATGAAGGTCCTCAAATGCAATACATGAGGTTTTCACCTGAGTCAGAAGACAATTTCTTCCCTCAAATTTTCACGATCTTTTGCATTAGAAATAAAGCCCAGCAATTATGTTTATATGGCTCTATATTCTCATATCCCTTTGTGTACCAATTTCTAGGGAAAAAAGTTTGAGGGCTTTTGGCTCTCTCTTTATCATGATCCTTTCTGTGAAGTCTAGCCACTGGTCTCACTTCTAATGAAGGGCAGGAAGTATGGAGTTTGGGAACTCTGAATGGTTCTGGAGACTAAAGGGATCATACATGAATTGCAAAAAGATTTGGCATGATGCAGTCTTTCTTTTTGTGATAGAGTTGAAAAAACACTACAGCTATACCTCAGAGACATTGTGAATTCAGATCACCCCAATAAAGTGAATATTGCAATAAAACAAGTCATTATTTTTTGTTTCCTAGGGCATAAAAAAGTTATTTTACATTAAAATGTAGTCTATTAAGTATTAAATAGTATTATGTAAAAATATACATGCCTTAATTAAAAAATACTTTGTTACTAAAAAATGCTAACCATCATCTGAGCCTTCAGCAAGGTGTAATCATTTTGCTGGTGAAGACTCTTGCCTTGGTGTTGATGGCTGCTGATTGATCAGGGTGGTGGTTGCTGAAGGCAAGGTTACTGAGGGTGATTGTGGCAATTTCTCAGAATAAAAAAAATAAAGTTCGCCACATAGATTGACTCTTCCTTTCACTTGAAAACTTTGAGGCCATTGCAGGGTTATTAACTGGCCTAATTTCAATATTGCCTTGTCTCAGGATATAGGGAGAGAAACTGGAACTTCTAGTAAGTGGAATAGTTGGAGCACACATAACATTCATCGATTAAGTTTGCTGTCTCATGTGGACACTGTTCTTGGAATCTCAAGACAATTACAATAACATAAAAGATTACTGATCACAGACCACCATAGCAGATATATTAATATGAAAAAGTTTGAACTATTGAAAGACACAGAGATATGATGTGAGCACACGCTATTAGAAAAATGACTTGCTCAAAGCAAATCTTTAATTTCTTAAAAAAATGGTATCTAAAAAGCACAATAAAGTGAAGCGCAACAAAATGTGGTATACCCATGTGTAGCACTAATACTGCTTGCAGCTGCTGTGGATGTGTAACATCAATAACACCAGCACACAGGAGGGCTGCTAGCACAGATTCTTTCATCTGATTTACTAAGGAAAGCAAATTTAAGGGGTTTAACAATCTTATTTTAATTAAACATACATATATTATGCCCTTAGTTCAGGGGGAAAAGTCAGCCCCCTGAACTTCAGAGCAAATACAAACAGAAATTACAAGCAGAAATTATGTAAACAAAGCAAATAACACAAATCAGCAGACCTGGATTCTAACTGCCTGTTCATAGCAATATATACATAGTTGCCAGAGAGAAAAGCACAAACATCTGGGTTTTCAAAGCTGGGAGGCTCTTTAACATCTACCCAGAGTCTCATCTGGTCAAATCACATGAACACTCTTCCAGTGAGTGAGCCCCACAGCAAAATGCTAATCTCAGAGTATATATACACTTCTTGAGTGTCAGAGGGCATCATAGCCATGTGACTGAAACTCATGTGATTTGGGCTTTCTTGTGATTTAAGCAGGTCATCAAAGACTCCTGATTCAATCAAAGGGAAGACACAAACTAAGGCACTTGGTTGCCTTGGTGCTGAGAAGCTCTCCAAAAGAAAATAAAAACATCAAAAAATCCCACTTTCCTTGCCATTACACCATATATCTGAAGTTAGAGAACTGTGGAGTCCAAAATCATCCAATCTGCAAGAAAAAACACACTGAAGCAGAGCTCTGAGCCATTAGCCATATATTAAAGAGACTGGACCCCTTCGTTGAATGGGACCTCAGATCTTTCCTATGATGTGAAATACCTACTTTTTCCCCCAAAGCCTTACTTTTATAAGGGATTGATATCCAGACACTAAAACAGGGAAAACAAAATGTAGAATTTTATTGGTTGATTAACATTGCTTTTGACCCTCCAGCCTAACCAGAAATGATACATCAGTATGGGTGCTCACCGGATGGGCAAGACAAGGGTTATCACCACTAATTAAATGGTCATAAGATGTTCACATGCTCATGCTGGGCAACAGAGTGATCTGGATGTGCAAACATAAATCTAGGGAATTTCATATCACATCAAGACATCTCATCCATACTGGGTTTAGTCATCAACATTCTTTTGGTTAAGTAAGTGAACTTCATGACTGGTAATTAAGTGTTGAACAGTGAATTCATAGACTGTAAAGTTTGAGGCCAACTAAGAGAATCTGTCTATCTTACCTAATTATGCCTGTATGATATATATATATATATATATATATATATATGTATGTATATATATATATATATATATATATATATATATATAACATTCATTCATGTCCATTATTCTTAATATTAGTTAACTAAACTGCCTAAATGTATATTACTAGATGAGTATATCACCAAGGATTGCTAACAATCATTGCTCCTATGGAATCACACTGAACTGGTTAATAGTGATCGGAGCCAAATAGGGGTCTAATTAAAATCCTCTTTGTCAGACCCCGGGTTCTGAAACTGCCACAGAGGTTTGTAATCTCTGTGACCTTGAGCAGGTCACTTAACAACCCTGGGCCTCATTTTCTTCATTAATCAACTGAGAGGGTTGATTTAGATGCCATATGAGGTCCCTTCTACTTCTACCTTTGTGATCGTATGAATCACTTGCCAGTGACACAAAGAGCTCATATAACATTAGCCCTGGGCAAAATCTTATGAACTCTTCAGAATGATCTCTTGATCTGCTAGGAGACTTTTTCAGTTGGCTAAACTGCATGAGTCTTGTCTGAGTTGAGAGGAAAGAGGCCAGTTTCAAGAGACATATGCCTCTTTTTTCAATACTTTGTTCATAACTCTTATCTTTCAACAACTTAGGTCCCTTCTCATCAAGATTCTTACCTTAATATTCAGTTCCTACTGGTTAAATTGAGCAGAATAAATAAATATTTGTTAAGTAACTGTTGTGTTTTTACTGGCTGGTGGGGATAAAAATGCCCAAAAACCTAGCTGATATGCTAAAACAGACTTCTAAAGAGATATCAGTTGGTCTGGATATTATAGCTAGCACATAGACACTGAAATTTAGCCGTGATTACATTCTCAGATGACATTGATTTGGATATTCTCACCCATAATGCAAATTACAACATATTGATGCCTGATATTCCTTGCTTGATATTTTGTAATTAAGAGTCCAATAAATTGGCCATATTTTTTCATAAATTGAAATAACTTTGCCATAAGACAACTGTGTTGAGAAATTTCCTGATTTCTCTTAATGTCATGAAGATATCGGGAGCCATGTTTTGGTCATTCCTCAGTCTTAAAATGTATATGGCCTGCGATTTTTCAGTGATATACACATATCTATTTTTTTATTTTTACTTTTTTTATTAATTTTTATTTTTAGTTTAAAACATTCGGTTCTACATAATTTTGAGTTCCAGATTTTCTTCCCTCCATCCCCAAGACAGCATGGAATCCCACATAGCTTCCATGTATAACTTCTCATTGAATTACTTTACACACTAGTCAAGTTATGGAGAAGAACTGTGATCAATGAAATGAATAACGTGAGAGAAGAAACAGGACCAAATAAAAAAAACCCAAAACAAAAACAAAAGAGAGAAAAGACAAAAAAAAAGGCGGGTGGGGGGGAAGGTTAGCATGAAGTGTGCCTCAATCTGCATTCATACTTCATAGTTCTTTTTCTGAATGTAGATGCATTCTCCATCATGAGTCCTTTGGAGTTGTCTTTGTACCTTCTGTTGCTGAGAAGAGAGAAGTAGGTCAGGGTTGGTCCTCACAGAACTCATATATCTGTGGTTGTGTATAATGTTCTCCTGGCTCTGCCCCACTCACTGAGCATTATGTCGTGTAGGTTTTTCCAGGTTGTTATGAAGCCCATATCATCCTGATTTCTTATGGCACAATAGTATTCCATTACCTTCATAACCAGAGCTTGTTCAGCCATTCCCCAATTGATGGGCATCACTTTGATTTCCATTTCTTAGCTACCACAAAAAGAGCCACTGTAAATATTTTTGTACTTATGGGTCCTTTTCCCACTTGTGTGATTTCTTTGGGATACAACCCAAGAAGTGGTGCTGCTGGGTCAAAGTGTATGAACATTTTTATAGCCCTTTGGACGTAATTCCAAATGACTCTCCAAAATTGCTGAATCATTTCACAACTCTACCAGCAATGTAACAATGTTTCAATTTTCCCACAACCTCTCCAGCGTTAATCACTTTCTTGTTTTCTTATTATAGCCAATTTGATAGGAGAGATGTGGTGTCTAAGAGTTGTTTTGATTTGCATTTCTCTAATCAGTAGTGATTTAGAGCATTTTTTCATATGCCTATAGATATCTTTAATTTCCTCCTCTGAAAACTGCCTGTTCATATCCTTTGACCATTTCTCAATTGGGGAATGGCTTGCATTCCTATATATTTGGCTCAGTTCCCTGTATATTTTAGAAATGAGGCATTTATCAGAGATACTAGTTGTAAAGATTTTCTCCTAATTTTCTGCTTCCCTCCCAATTTTTGTTGCATTGGCTTTTTTTGTACAAAAACATTTCAATTTAACATAATCAAAATTATCTATTTTGCATTTTGTAATGCTCTCTATCCCTTGTTGGGTCATGAATTCTTCTCTTTTCCATAAATCTGTTTAGTAAACTATTCCTTGCTCTCCCAAATTACTTATAGTATCAGCCTTTACTCCTAAATCATGAACCCATTTTGACTTTATTTTGATATATGGTGTAACATATTGTTCTATGTCCAGTTTCTGCCCTATCATTTTCCAATTTTCCCAACAGTTTTTGTGAAATAGTGAATTATTAGCCCAGAAGCTGGCCTCCTCGGGTTTATCAAAGAGTAGATTGCTACAGATATTCACTTCTCCTTCTTGTGTTCCTATCCTATTCCACTGATCCACAACTCTGTTTCTTAGCCAGTACCAGGTAGTTTTGATGACTGCTGCTCTATAGTACAGTTTAATATCTGGTATGGCTAGGCCACTTTCTCTAGCATTTCTTTTCATGAATACCCTAGAAATTCTAGACCTCTTGTTCTTCCAGATGAATTTTGTTATTATTTTGTCCAGCTCAGTAAAATAAATTTTGGGTACGTCAATTGGTATGGCACTGAATAGATAGATTAAGTAAAATTGACATTTTTATTATATTAGCTCAGCCTAACCATGAGCAACTGATACTTTTCCATTTATTTAGATCTGACTTTATTTGTGTGAAAAATGTTTCATAATTATGTTCATATAGGCCCGGGGTTTGTCTTGGCAGATATACTTCCAAATATTTTATAGTCTCTACAGTAACTTTGAATGGAATTTCTCTTTCTATCTCTTGCTGTTGGGCTTTGTCAGTACTGTATAGGAATGCTGAGGATTTATGTAGGTTTATTTTATGTCCTGCAACTCTGCTAAAGTTGTTTATTATTTCAAGTAGTTTTTCAATTGATTCTCTAGCATTCTCTAAGTAAATCATCATATCATTTTCAAAAAGTGATACTTTAGTTTCTTCTTTTCCAATTCTAATTCCTTCAATTTCTTTTTCTTCTCTTATTGCTACAGCTAACGTTTCTAGTATCAAATTGTATAGTAGGGGTGATAATTGACATCCTTGTTTCACCCCTGATCTTATTGGGAATGCATCTAGCTTATCCTCATTACAAATAATGCTTGCTGATGGTTTTAGGTACATGCTATTTATAATTTTAAGGAAGGTTCCATTTATTCCTATGCTTTTTAGTGTTTTTTAATAGGAATTGGTGTTGTATTTTGTCAAAGGCTTTTTCTGCATCTATTGAGATGATCATATGGTTTCTGCTAGTTTGGTTTTTGATATGGTCAATTATGCTAATAGTTTTCCTAATATTGAACCAGGCTTGCATTCCTGGAATAAATCCTACCTGGTCATAATGTATTATCCTCATGATAAGTTGCTGCAATCTTTTTGAAAATATTTTATTTAAAATTTTTGCATCAATATTCATTAGGGAAATTGGTCTATAATTTTCGTTCTCTGTTTTGACTCTACCTGGTTTGGGTATTTGTGTCATAAGAAGAATTTGGTAGGACTCCTTCACCTATTTTCCCCAATAGTCTAAAAAGTATAGGAATTAGTTGTTCTTTAAATGTTTGATAGAATTCACGTGTAAAACCATCTGGCCCTGGAGATTTTTTCCTAGGGAGTTCATTGATGGCATGCTCAATTTCTTTTTCCTGGCATGGGTTTTTTTAGAAATTTTACTTCCTTTTCTGTTAACCTGGGCAATTTATGTTTCTATAGATATCCATCCATATCTCTAAGGTTGTCAAACTTATGGGCTTACAATTGGGCAAAATAATTCCTAACTATTGGTTTGATTTCCTCTTCATTAGAGGTAAACTCACCCTATTTATTTTTGATACTGGTAATTTGATTTTCTTCTTTCTTTTTTTAATCAAATTGACCAAGGTTTTATCAATTTCATTGTTTTTTTTTCGTAAAACCAACTCTTTGTTTTATTTATTAATTCAATAGTTTTCTTGGTTTCAATTTTATTAATCTCTCCTTTGATTTTCAGTATTTCTAATTTGGTATTTAATTGGGGATTTTCGATTTGCCCTTTTTCTAGCTTTTTCAGCTGTATGTCCAGATCATTGATCTCCTTTTTCCCTATTTTATTCATGTAAGCATTTAGGGATATAAAACTTCCCTTAAGAACTGCTTTTGCTGCATCCCATAAGTTTTGGTATGTTGTCTCATTATTGTCATTCTCTTGAATGAAGTTATTAATTGTTTCTCTGATTTGTTCTTTGGCCCACTCATTCTTTAGAATTAGATTATTTAGTTTCCAATTAATTTTTAGCTTATTTTTCCATGGTTCTTTGTTACAAATAATTCTTATTTCATCATGATCGAAAAAGTATGCATTGACTACTTCTGCCTTTCTGCACTGGATTGTGAGGTTTTTATGCCTTAGTACATGGTCAATTTTTGAGTATGTGCCATGTACCGCTGACAAGAAAGTATATTCCTTTTTATCCCCATTCAGTTTTCTCCAGAGGTCTATCTTATCTGCCTTTTCTAAAATGCTGTTTACCTCTTTAACTTCTTTCTTCTTTATTTTGGGGTTAAATTTATCAAGTTCAGAAAGGGGGAGGTTGAAGTCTCCCAATATTATAATTTTGATGTTTATTTATTCCTGTAACTACCTTAACCTCTTCTCTAAGAAATTGTATGCCATACCACTTGATGCATATATGTTAAGCAATGATATTGCTTCATTGTTTATCGTGCCTTTTAGCAGGATGTAATGTCCTTCCTTATCTCTTTTAATTAAATCTATCTTCACTTTTGTTTTGTCTGAGATTAGGATTGCTACACCTGCTTTTTTTACTTTAGCTGAGGTGCAATATATTTTACTCCAGCCTTTTACCTTTACCCTGTGTTTATCCCCCTGTTTCAGACGTGTTTCTTGTAAACAGCATATTGTAGGATTATGGTTTTTAATCCATTCTTCTATTTGCTTCCGTTTTATGGGAGAGTTCATCCCATTCACGTTCACAGTTATGATTTCTATCTGTATCTTTTTCTCCATCCTATTTTCCCCTGTTTATGCTTTTATTTCTCCCTTTCCATTTCCCCTCCTCAACAAAGATTTGCTTTTGACCACTGCCTTCCTCAGTTTCCCCCCCTCTTTATTCCCCTCCCTTATTTTACTGTTTCCCACTTGCTACTCCTCCCCTCCCTTCTGACCACCCCCCTCCCTTTTTCCCCCCTTCCCCTCCTACTTCCTGTAGGACAAGTTAGATTTATATACTTATCAGGGTATGTTATTCCCTTCTTGAACCAGATCAGATGACAGTGAAGCTCAAATACTGCTCTTCTCCCTCCCTTCTTTCCCTCTACTATAATATGTTTTTGTGTTTCTTCATTTGCTGTAATTTACCCTTTTCTACCACCTCCTTACCTTTTCTCTCATAACCCTCCCTTTACATCACTTACTTATGTTTTTTATCCTTATATAAATTATTTTATACAGGCATTCACAATCTATGTGTGTCCCTTTCAATCATCATAATAGCTATACCAATCTCAAGACTGACATATATATGTCTATATATAAAACATACATAGGATGATATGATCCTATACAAAGATGCAAATAATTTGCCCTTATTGATTAATAAGGTTTGTGGGGGTTTCCCCCCTGGTTACCTTTTTATGTCTCTCTTGAGTTTGGTATTCAGAGATCAAATTTTCAATTGAGTTCTGGCCTTTTCATCAGGAAGGTCTGGAACTCCCTTATTACATTGAAGGTCCATCTCCTTGCCTGAAAAAGTTTGCTTAGTTTTGCTGGGTATATGATCCTTGGTTGCTGTCCCAGCTCCTTTGCCCTTCAGAATATTATGTTCCAATTTCTCCAGTCTTTTGATGTGGAAGCTGAGAGATTCTGCGTGATCCTGACTGTAGTCCCACGATATTTGAATTGTTTCTTTTTGGCTGCTTGCAGTACTTTCTCCTTGACTTTGTGGTTCTGAAATTTGGCTATGATATTTCTTGGTGTTCTCAGTTTGGGATCTCTTTCAGGGGGTGATCGGTGAATTCTTTCAATGACTATTTTGCCCTCTGGTTCTAGGACCTCTGGGCAGTTGTCTTTGATAATTTCTTTGTAGATACTGTCAAGGCTCTTTTTTCATCGTGGATTTCCAGTAGACCAGTAGCTCTTAAATTGTCTCTCCTGGATCTATTTTCCAGGTCAGTTGTTTTTCCAATCAGATATTTCACATTTTTTTTTTCTATTTTATCATTCTTTACATTTTGTTTTACTACTTCTTGGTTCGTCATAGATTCATTATCTTCCACTTGCTCAGTCCTAATTTTTTTCTTTTTTTTATTTGTTTTTAATTTATTTAACATATTTAGTTTTCAGCATTGATTTTCACAAGAGTTTGAATTACAAATATTCTCCCAATTTCTACCCTCCCACCCACTCCAAGATGGTGTATATTCTGGTTGCCCTGTTCCCCAGTCAGCACTACCCTCTGTCACCTCACTCCCCTCCCATCCCCTTTTCCCTTCCTTTCTTGTAGGGCAAGATAAATTTCTAAACCCCACTGTCTGTGTATCTTATTTTCTAGTTGCATGCAAAAACATTTTTGTTTGTTTTTGAACATCTGCTTTTAAAACTTTGAGTTCCAAATTCTCTCCCATCTTCCCTTCCCATCCACCCTCCCTAGGGAGTCAAGCAATTCAACACAGGCCACATGTGTATTATTATGTATAACCCTTCCAAAATACTCATGTTGTGAAAGACTAACTATATTTTGCTCCTTCCCAACCCATCACCCTTTATTGAATTTTCTCCCTTGACCCTGTCACTTTTCGAAAGTGTTTGTTTTTGACTACCTCCACCCCCATCAGCCCTCCCCTCCACCATCCCCCCCCATTTATTTTTATCTTCTTCTCTCTTCTTACTTGTGGGGTAAGATTCCCCATTGGGTATGTATGGTATTCCCTCCTTAGGCCAAATCTCATGAGAGCAATGTTCACTCATTCCCCCCTCATCCGCCTTCTCCCCTCCTCCCATAGAACTGCTTGCTCTTGCCTCCTTTATGCGAGATAATCCACCCCATTCTATCTCTCCTTATCTCCCTCTCTCAGTATGTTCCTCTCTCATCCCTTAATTTGATTTTATTTCTTTTAGATATCTTCCCTTCATCTTCAACTCACCCTCTGTCTGCTCTCTCTCTCTCTCTCTCTCTCTCTCTCTGTCTCTATCTCTGTCTCTGTCTCTGTCTCTCTCTCTCATATATATATATATATATATATATATATATATATATATATATATACACACATAGATATATACATACATACACATTCACCCATATATATATATACATAAACATATATGTATGCATATTCCCTTCAGCCACCGTAATACTAAGGTCTCATGAATCATACTCGTCATCTTTCCATGTAGGAATGTCAAGAAAACAGTTCAACTTTAGTAAGTCTCTTGCAATTTCTTATTCTTGTTCTTTTTCTTGATTACCTTTCCATGCTTCTCTTGATTCTTGTGTGTGAAAGTCAAATTTTCTATTCAGTTCTGGTCTTTTCACTGAGAAAGCTTGAAAGTCCTCTATTTTATTGAAAATCCATATTTTGCCTTGGAGCATGATACTCAGTTTTGCTGGGTAGGTAATTCTAGGCTTTAATCCTAGCTCCATTGACCTCCACAATATCATATTCCAAGCCCTTCGATCTCTTAAGGTAGAGGCTGCCAGATCTTGGGTTATTCTGATTGGGTTTCCACAATACTCAAATTGTTCCTTTCTGGCTGCTTGCAGTATTTTCTCCTTGATCTGGGAACTCCAGAATTTGGCAACAATATTCCTAGGAGATTTCTTTTTGGGGTCTATTTGAGGAGGCGATCGATGGATTCTTTCAATTTCTAATTTGCCCTGTGGCTCTAGAATATCAGGGCAGTTCTCCTTGATAATTTCTTGAAAGGTGATATCTAGGCTCTTTTTTTGATCATGGCTTTCAGGTAGTCCAATAATTTTTAAATTATCTCTCCTGGATCTATTTTCTAGGTCAGTGGTTTTTCCAATGAGATATTTCACATTGTCTTCCATTTTTTCATTACTTTGGTTCTGTTTTATAATATCCTCATTTCTCACAAAGTCACTAGCTTCCCCTTGCTCCAATCTCATTTTTAAGGTAGTATTTTCTTCAGTGGTCTTTTGGACCTCTTTTCCATTTGGGTAATTCTGCTTTTCAAAGCATTCTTCTCCTCATTGGCTTTTTGAAGCTCTTTTGCCATTTGAGTTAGTCTATTTTTTAAAGTGTTGTTTTCTTCAATATTTTTTCCATACTTTTAGGGTCTCCTTTAGCAAGTCACTGACTTGTTTTTCATGGTTTTCTCGCATCCTTCTCATTTCTCTTCCCAATTTTTCCTCTACTTCTCTAACTTGCTTTTCCAAATCCTTTTTGAGCTCTTCCATGGCCGGGGACCAGTTCATGTTTTTCTTGGAGGTTTCTGTTGTAGGCACTTTGACTTTATTAATTTCTTCTGCCTGTATGTTTTGGTCTTCTTTGTCAGCAAAGAAAGAATCCAAAGTCTGAGACTGAATCTCGGTGCGTTTTCGCTGCCTGGCCATATTCCCAGCCAACTAACTTGACCTTTCAATTTTTCAGTGGGGTATGACTGCTTGTAGACTAGAGCTCTATGTTCCACGTTTGGGGGGAAGTGCCAGCTCTGCCACACCAGCACTGCTCCTTTCCCAAGAACCCCAAACCCGAATTGGGCTTAGATCTTTGGCAGGCTGTGCACCCCTGCTCTGATCCGCCACTTAATTCCTCCCACCAGGTGGGCCTGGAGCCAGAAGCAGCAACAGCCGTAGCTGCCCCACCTCTGCTGCCCCCAGGGCTGGAAGCCGAACCAAGAACTCCTTCCACTCCCGCAGCTTTTCCCACTAACCTTCTCAGCTGTCTTTGGTTTTTGTGGGTTGAGAAGTCTCATAACTGCTGCAGCTCACTGATTTAGGGCGCTAGGGCATGCTCTGCCCGGTTGCTGCTCTTGTTGGTCCACGCCGCTCAGGCTGGGCTCTGCTCCACTCCGTTCCCAGCTCCCAGCTCCCACCTCCCAGCTCCCAGCTCCCAGCTCCGTGTGGGATAGACCTCACCCAGAGACCGTCCAGGCTGTCCTGGGCTGAAGCCCTGCTTCCCTCTGCTGTTTTGTGGGTTCTGCTGTTCTAGAATTTGTTCAGAGCCATTTTTTATAAGTTTTGGGAGGGACTCGGTATGGAGCTCACTCTACTCTGTGCTTACCAGCCGCCATCTTGGCTCCGCCCCCTCAGTCCTAATTTTTAATGAGTTAGTGTTTTCATTTTGCTTTTGAGTCTCCTTTTCCAATTGGTTGATTTTGCCTCTCAGGGTGTCATTTTCTCTCTTTAGATTCTGAATCTCCATAGCCATTTCGCCAGTCTTTTTTCCATATTTTCTTTTAGCTCCCTAATTTGGTTTTTAAAATCCTCCTTTAACTCTTCCAGCAATGCTTTTTGGGCTGAAGACCAGTTCACATTACCTTTTCCAGTATCAGAAGTATCTATAATGTAATTGCTGCCCTCTTCCATATTGGTATTTTGATCCTGCCTGTCTCCGTAAAAAGAATCAATGGTCCTCGGTTATTTTTTTTGTGTTCTTCTTCATGTTGGTTTGCCTTTTCCTGGCTTTACAACAAATATCTGCCTTTGGGGCTCATTTGTCTCTGTCCCAGTTTTCTTATTCTGGGTATTGTGAGTCTAGAATTATAGCCTTCAGTTTCCTGAGGTGTGGGGGAGGGGTCTGGCTCCCTGATGTCTCTTTCCCTAGGGTGCTCTCCAGCACTATTGCTCTTCAGCAATGGTCTCATCTGTTTGTTGTTTGAACTGTCTGGCACTTCCCCTGGGGAGCAAGATTATGTCTGGGCTCCTGGTGTTGACCCCTGCTGCCTCTGACACTCTGGGACTAATGGACTTCTACTATTTGACCACTGAAGCTCACTTCTTTCTCCTCTGTTCCAGCATTCTTTTTTTTTTCCAAGGAATTCTCTGGGTGGTGAGGGAAGGGATTAGAGCCGTTTACCTGTCCATTATGTCTCCTGGAAGTTCAGGATGCAGCGTTTCATGACTTCGGGTTGCAAGCCTCAGGCGTTTGTGTTTCACAGCTGGTGGCGTTGTGCTGCCTCTCATCACTTCCACAGACTGCCATCCTGTGTTGGGAGGCCTGGGGATCTCCACCGGTTTCGGGTTCCCAGCTTTCTCCCAACCTGTCTCCCACATGGGTTTCCTGGCCAGCCACTTCTGCTTTGGTCTGGAGCAGCTTCGCAGGCCAAGCACTCTCCAAGCTTACAGATTCATGCCTTCAGCCTTTCAGACTCTCCTGGCTCGGAAATTTGCCCCACTCAGACTGCTTGCGGTCTCTAACTCTCTCAAATCTGCTCAAATTCACTTTTTTATAGGAATCTGATAGACCTCATGAGAGAGCTCTGGTAAGATGTTGTTTTCATGTGGCCATCTTGGCTCTGTCCCCCGATATACACATATCTGTATATCTATATAGGTATGTATATTTATTTGTCTATACATTTCTATCAATCTATCTATCTATTTATCTATCTATCTATCTACCTATCTATCTATATCTTTTGCTCTGGTTCTTGTTTTATTTCCCTTTTTACTATGTGTGAACTTTGTTCACCCTCACTATGCATCTCTCCATTACCCATTGTGTGATATATCTTTAATTCTTTAGAGATTTTTGCATTTTGTGTTTCAGCCTTTCAATGACACAAGCAGAATATTGATAATAAAATTATGGACTTTTGTTTTAGGAAGAAAAAGACTTAGGGCCGTGAAAATAACTTTTCAGTTTCCCAAAGACAATCCCACCTACTTTTCTACATGGGCTCAACCCATTGCTTGTTTGAAGTGTTACACACACAAACACACACACACACACACACACACACACACACAAACACTATTGTAAGTTATATATACCAATGCATAAACTTTATAGGTTATCAATTTAACTTCTTATCATAGTCTAGGTAATGGGCTTTCTTCATTTACCTGCTTTCTTCTTGAGTAGGTGGTTGGGTCCTATGTATTTGAGTAGCTGTGGATCTTTTGCAAGAGGCTGTATCATGTTCCAGTCCTAACCCTGCTTAGTTTATGAATTAAGATAAGCTTAGATGTAGTCAGGGAATTGTGGCTACATAGACTGGTAACTTACTTCTAGAAACCTTTTGAAGATTTTCTAAGAGATGACATTTGTGATTTTTTTTAGTTTTTTATGTATTTGGGCTGATCAATCACTATGATACATCATCGTATTACAGGCTGTGGACCCCCAAATTTTCATCTGTCCCTAGAGTACTAAGGACTAGTATTTAGCTGGTTAATATATGATAGTTGGTAGTGCTTCCTGAACTTTTGGGATCAGCTCTCATTTATCAGTCCTAACCAAGTGAAAAAGATAATAATGATGTATGTAATAATGAAGATACAGTTTTTCAAACAATTCTCTAAAGAACCCTGAAATATCCCAATTTTTAAATCAATCTTAAAATCATAATTTTAAGGGATTTTACTATGAAAGTTCTACCAAAGGTTTTTTTTTTTTTTTTTAATTCAAGGGTCCTACTACCGTATAAAATTTGAGAACCACTGGTGTCCTGGATGTGAGTTGTCCTCTGACCTGAAAAACAAGCCTTCGAATCCTACCTCTAACAATACTAGTGGTATGGGCCAGTGATTTAACCTTTCAGTACTTCAGGCAACTCTTAGACAATAAGTAGCAGAGCCATTTACTGGCAAAGAAAGTTCATTACCAGAAGTCCTCTAAACTGATGAAACCACAGTCCTGAATTAAAAACAAATAACCAAAACCACAAATAACAATGACAAAGTAGGTGAAATTGTGGCAAGGATAAATTAATATAGTTCAAAAAGCATTGGCATACATTCACTCTTTTCCCATCATGTCAGGTATGAATCAGGAATAGGGTGAAATAGCTTCTGAGATGACAGGGAGGGGAAGAGAAACCTGTTTAGGTAAACACAAGTTAGAAAAAGACAGTGAATAGTATTATTTTTAAAAAGAAAAAAGAGACACCCCTCAGAGTTTGGGGTGTGAAGAAAAATATATATGCTGGTGCAGGTATTTGCAAACCATAACCATTAACCAGTTCAATAAATATTTTCACTTTTCCTCAAACACATAGGACAGTGGAAGCTGTGAAATAAATTGACCCCAATGTTCAGTTGTGTGTGAAACCCCAGGGAAGATCCAGGCCATGGGAGCGTAAAGGCACTTATGTTTGAGACTCATACAGTATATATTTTTCTAAGGTATGGGGATTTGAGTCTGAACTATCTCTCAAAGTGGAAAAAAACACATCTCTCTCATGAGAGAATGACTGCAGTCTATCCATCATTTTCACAGAAACCTGTTTGTTTTCATTTTGTTCCTTGCAAACTCCTTTTTTAATAGTTCTACAAGAAAAACTGCAACTTACAAAATTCTAAAATGAGTATCACCAGCAATGGTTTGGATCTTACTCTGACAGCTCAGAGATATGCAGCAACTTACGAGTTATTTAAGTAAATTTGAGCCTCTTCCTCTTGAGATAACAAAGAGTTGTAATCTTAAGTAATATGTTAGCACTACCTTATCCCCATTCTTTCCTAATGCCAGATTCATTTCTCAGTAGCTTTTCTTCATTTTGGGCTCCAATATGTCACAGATCTGCGAGGTTTTTTCAGTGTAGCACTCCCTCCTACAGTGCTGATTACAATCCTTTGTGCCTCAGTTGATATTTTTTGAGAATTGTCTTAGCAGGTGATTTCATGAATCTGTTAAGTAAGCCAGTGATGAACTCTTCCCATTAAACTAGTTTGGTGCTTAAGTCACAGAAAAATCAATCACTGGGACTATAGTGTCAGCCTTTACAATTTGGTAGGCTTTGCTAAAACTAAACTCCACTCAAAAGACCTTTATGAATCCAATGTCATCTCCATTCCCCAATGAGGCATTAGAGAAAAACTTTTGTGGAGGTCGCCCTCCCTTTCTTCATATACATATATGTGTATACATATATATGTGCATATGTGTGTATATATATATATGTGTGTGTGTGTGTGTGTGTGTGTGTGTATACACATACATATATATGTATATATATACTTACACACATATACATAAATTACACACACCCACACACACACACACACACACACACACACACACACACACACACACACACACATATATATATGTATCTCTCTCTCTTTCTCCCCAGTGTAATGTGCAGTTTTGTGTGAAACCCCAGGGAAGATCCAGGCCATGAATGTGTGTGTGTGTGTGTGTGTGTGTGTGTGTGTGTGTGTGTGTGGAGAGAGAGAGAGAGAGAGATGGAAACAACAAGGACTTGGATCTTCTACTTTATCTTACACAATTTACAACCTAAAATGTATCTTTCGATTTCAGATGAGCTTCATTATGGAACTGGAAAAGAAAAATGGCATGATGGAAATAAATATGAAGTATATACAGTCTCAAAATAACTATAGAATATCATACTTCTTTCTCATCATAGGTACAAGGGTTTTCTCATGTTCTACTACCTATCTGACAACATTCATTAGGCCTCCTCCATCTCTTGAACATAACACATTGACAATATGTGAAAAGCAAGACTATATGATTGAACAAATTTTTCAGGTTAATTGAGGAGACAAATGGTATGCTGTCAAAGATGGCAAGAAATAGAATGGAAAGTTATTAAAACTAGAAATGATTTTCATTTGTATCTCTGTGATGTATGGCATGTGAAGTTTGGTCTGGTTACCTGGAACCATCCAAATGTAGTATGCTGCATAAGTCTGCACTGAGTCACCGATTAAAAAGGGTCAGGTAGGGAGCATGTGTTCCCAAACTGATTGCATTAGCATTCTAATTCAAAGGTGTTGTATATAGCACATTGTTGGGGTTTAGTCTTTGCCCACCCAGGTACACCAAAAACTGTTGCAGTTTCGTGATATGTTCAGAGTCAGACCATCTCAATCCAAGTATAGAAAATTATTGAGAGTGATGCCTATCAAGAAGCAAGTTAAGTTCCAAGTGGAACCAGCAACTTCAGAGAAAGCAAGATGGATTTTTATAGGGTAAAGATGCAATGATATAACAGAAAATATGAATATTCAAAAGGCAGGAGGAGTTTATCAAGGGATTAGGTAATAGAGGAGGAGCCCCTTCTATGGTTTTGTGGTCAAATATCCTGATTGTGCTGCCCTCCAATTGGCTAGCTATTGTGGTCCTGTCTGGTCCAGGTGGATAGTAAGGTATTATGGTATGGTATTGGCCAAAATGGATGATGTGATTGTGGTTGAGTACAAGAACATACCTTTTCAAATACATGAATTGGATTTGAGAGCAATGATAAGCTAGGGGCAGTGGCTATATTGGGTCTGGGAGGCCAAGGTGTGATTAAAGCCAGATTGTGTGGTTAAATCAGGATATCCCTGCTGTTCAGTGTGGCCCATAAGGAGGTTCGAATATTGTGGCTGGGGGCAGCTTTATTAGGATTCCGGCAATATTGGTTCAAATAAAGGGAAGCAGGATAATAGTGGCAGGTAAAATGGCAATATGGCTTGATTGTACAGCTAAATGAGATATAAAGTATCAGTTCACATTCAATATTTTGGTTACTTTTGTTGAAGTAATGAAAGCTATCTTTTTTTAAGAATATTTTTTGTTTTGTTTTATTTGTTATGAGGCAAGGCTGACTTGACTGAAAAGGGATACATTAAAAAATAAATGTGAAATAAAACAAAATTAAAATTGTAAAATAAAAAATGGTTTCAAGAACCTTGAAATTTGGGAAGGAAAATGTCATTTTATTCCTGTTAAAACTCCCCACATATTGCATTTAAAAAGAATTTCACTAAGATACTGGAAGGTAGACTCTTTATAATTTTTGTCATCCTATCCCCAGCATCTGGCATGGTGTCTGACTCATAGCAAACATTTAATACATATGAATTGCTTCATCATCATTTGGTACACACAAAACTTCTCACAGTCGTCACAAGTATTATATCTTATCTATTACTAGTTTTGGCTAGTTTACTGTCATCTTTTTGCTTCTTCCTGAAGATGCACAAATGCTTTCTATAGCCAAGACCAGCTGCGTCAATCCTCCACTTCACATCTATGCTGTTTGGGTTCCACAGTACTGCAGACAAATAGCTTGGAGCAGCTGCAGCGGTTGAAGGGATTCTTTGAACTTCATGAGAAATAAGAAAAGGAACTGCAGAAATGTAGTGGCATGGGGGCCCAGCACTAGGAGAAACTGCATCAAAAATATGCCTATCTATGGGCCAAAGTGACCCCTTATGGTGGATACAGGAGGTTTTCCTCCACTGACTAGGACTTTTTTTTCTTTTCCATGGATACCTTCTGTTCATTCTTCATATGTGTTTCCTCCTCTAGACCAGAATCTGTTCTTGTTCTAGACCTGATTACTGTATTGTCTTGGGCTCAGATAGCAGGAGGGTGTGGCAATTAGCTGGTTTCTGGTCAGCTTTTCTACATGATCTGGTGGAGGTAGGCTGGCATATAGGTAAGTTTGGGAAGCAGTAGAAGCCTTCTTGAGGCCAGAGAATTAGGAGGGCAGAGACTGGAAGAGAAGAAGATCCAAGTGTGTCCTGTTGAAAAGGACTTGAAGCTTCCCGTGATCTCCTTTTGTGTTCTCGTGTTTCTGGCAAGATATCAGAGACCTTGGGGAGATAACAGGAGAAGCTGAAAAAGATGTAGGCAGCCTGTCTGGAGCAGATCCTAGAGAAGGAAAAGCAGATAAGAGTACAATCCCCTTCTTCTGCACCACTTCCAGGTATACTACAGGAACTGCCGTAAAAGTTGTTTCCCCAACTCTAATAAAGAGGAGCAGTCAAGCAACAATTATTTATTAAGAACCTACTAGGGGCAGATCCAAGATGGCCACATGAAAACAGTGTCTTACCAGTACTCTCTCACAAGTTCTCAGATTCCCCTAAAAAGTGAATCTGAGCAGATCTGAGAGAGATAGAAGCTGCCAGCAGTCTGAGTGGGGTAAATTTCCAAGCCAGGAGAGTCCAAAAGGTTGACAGGACTGATCTGTAGTCTGGGAGAGTGCTTGGCCTGCAGAGCTGCACTAAACATTACCAAAGCAGAAGCAGCTGCAGAAACCAATGTGCGAGACAGGCTGGGAAAAAGCTGGGAGCCTGAAACTGGAGGAGATCCCCAGGCCTCCCAACACAGGAACGGAGTCTCTGGAAGCAACGAGAGGCAGCAGCGCCACTGACCAAGACATCAAATCCTGAGGCTTGCAGCCCAAAGGTATGAAATGCATCTTCTTGAATTTCCAGGAGACACAATGTCCAGGTAAATGGCTCTAATTCCTCCCCCACCCCTCACCCAGAGAATTCCTCAGAAAAAAATGCTGGAAAAGCAGAGACAGAAGTGGGGCTTCAGTGGCCAATGCAGTGGGAGTTCCTGAGTTCCAGAGGGACACAGCCAGCAGGGGTCAACACCAGGAGCCCAGATGTACCTTTGCATCCCAAGGGGAAATGTCAGACACCAGCACAAATGACAAACAGCTGAGACCATTGCTGAAGAGCAGCAGTGCTGGAGAGCATCCCCAGGGGAAGAGGAGACTTCAGGCAGCCAGAACCCTCCCCCACACCTCAGGAAACTGAAGGCTATAATACACAAAGCCAGTAACTAGACTCACAATCCCCAGAATAAGAAACCTGGGACAGAGAGCCCTGAGCCCCAAAAGGATATATTCACTGTAAAGCCAGATAAAGCTAACCAACATGCAGAAGAACACACAAAAAAAAAAAAAAAACCGAGGACTATTGATTCTTTTTGTGGAGACAGGCATGATCGAAATACCAATTTGGAAGAGGTTAGCAATGACACCATACCCACATCTGATACCTCAAAAAGGAATGAGAACTGGTCTCAAGCCCAAAAAGCATTACTGGCAGAGCTAAAGGAGGATTTTGAAAACCAAATTAGGGAGGTAAAAGAAAAAATGGAAAAAAATGGGGAAAAAAACACTGACAAAATCAAGTCCTTCAAACATAAGATTGGAGAAATGGCTATGGATATTTGGAATCTAAATAGAGAAGATGACACCCTGAGTGGTAAAATCAACCAACTGGAAAAGGAGACTCAAAAGCAAAATGAAGACTGCAACTCATTAAAAATTAAAATTGAGCGAGTGGAAGGTAATGATTCTATGAGGCATTAAGAAGTAGTAAAACAAAATGTAAAGAATGAAAAAACAGAAAAGAAATGTGAAATATCTCATTGGGAAAACAACTGACCTGGAAAATAGATCCAGGAGAGACAATTTAAGAATTATTGGTCTACCAGAAATACACGATGTAAAGAGCCTTGACAGCATCTTCAAAGAAATTACCAAAGATAAATCCCCAGAGATCCTAGAACCAGAGGGTAAAATAGTCATTGAAAGAATCCACCGATCACCCCCTGAAAGAGATCCTAAATTGAAAACACCAAGAAATATTATAGCCAAATTTCAGAATCACAAAGTCAAGGAGAAAATACTGCAAGCAGCCAAAAAGAAACAATTCAAATATCATGGAACTATAGAATGGATCATGCAGGATCTTTCAGCTTCTACATTAAATGACAGGAGAAATGGGAATATGATATTCCAAAGGGCAAAGGACCTGGGACTACAACCAATGATCAACTACCCAGCAAAATTAAGCATAATTTTTCAGGCAAAGAGATGGACATTCAACTAAATAAGGGTATTCCAGACCTTCCTGATGAAAAGGCCAGAACTCAATGGAAAATTTGATCTTCAAATACAAAACTCAAGAGAGACATAAAAAGATAAACAGGGGAAAACAACCCTACAAACCTTATTAATCAAAAAAGGCAAAATTATTTACATCTTTACATAGGATTATATCATCTTATGTATGATATGTATGTATATATACATATACATATATGTCAATGTTGAGAACAATACAGTTATTATGACTATTGAAAGGGATTCACATAGATTGTGGATGTCTGTATAAAATAACAGATATAAGCATAAAAACATAGTTAAGAGATGTAAAGAGAGAGTTATTGAAGAAGAGGTAAGGAGGCGGTAGAAAAAGGTAAATTACATCAAATGAAGAGACACAAAACACACTATAGTAGAGGGAAAGAAGGGAGGGAGAAGAGCAGTATTTGAACTTTACTGTCCTTGGATCTGGTTCAAGAAAGGAATAGCATACCCTGATAAGTATAGAAATCTAACTTGTCCTACAAGCAGTAGGACGGGAAAGGGAGAAAAAAGGGAGGGAGTGGTCAGAAGGGAAGGAAGAAGTAGCAAGTGGAAAATGGTAAGATAAGGGAGGGGAATCAAGAGGAAGGGTAAACTGAGGAAGGCAGCAGTCAAAACAAAATTTTGTTGAGGAGTGGAAGGGGAAAGGGAGAAATAAAAGCATAAACAGGGGGGAAATAGGATGGAGAAAAAGACACAGATAGAAATCATAACTGTGAATGTGAATGGGATGAACTCTCCCATCAAATGGAAGCAGATAGCAGAATGGATTAAAAACCATAATCCTAAAATGTGCTGTTTATAAGAAACACATTTCAAACAGGCGGATACACACAGGGTAAAGGTAAAAAGTTGGAGAAAAATATATTGTGCTTCAGCTAAAGTAAAAAAGCAGGTGCAGCCAATCCTAATATCAAATGAAGCAAAAGTAAAGATAGATTTAATTAAAAGAGATAGAGAAGGACACTACATCCTGCTAAAAGGCACCATAAACAATGAAGCAACATCATTGTTTAACATATATGCACCAAGTGGTGTGGCATGCAAATTCTTAGAGGAGAGGTTAAGGGAGTTACAGGAAGAAACAGACAGCAAAACTATAATATTGGGAGACTTCAACCTCCCATTCTCTGAACTTGATAAATCTAACCTCAAAATAAATAAGAAAAAAGTTAAGGAGGTGAACAAAATTTTAGAAAAGGCAGATATGATAGACTTCTGGAGAAAACTGAATGGGGATAAAAAGGAATGTACTTTCTTCTCAGTGGTACATGACACATACTCAAAAAGGGACCATGTCCTAGGGCATAAAAACTTCACAATCCAATGCAGAAAGGGAGAAGTAGTCAAAGCATACTTTTCAGATCACGATGCAATAAAAATTATTTGTAATAAAGAATTGTGGAAAAATAAGCTAAAAATTAATTGGAAACTAAATCATCTAATTCTGAAGAATGAAGAGGCCAAAGAATAAATCAGAAAAACAATTAATAACTTCATTCAAGAGAATGACAATAATGAGACAACATACCAAAACTTATGGGATGCAGCAAAAGTAGTTCTTATCTCTCAATGCTTACATGAATAAAACAGAGAAAAAGAAGATCAATGAATTGGGCATGCAACTGAAAAAGCTAAAAAAATAACAAATTGAATATTGCCAATTAAATACCAAATTAGAAACACTGAAAATCAGAGGAGAGATTAATAAAATTGAAACCAAGAAAAGTATTGAATTAATGAATAAAACAAAGAGCTGGTTTTATTAAAAACCAATAAAAGCAATAAAACTTTGGTCAATTTGATTAAAAAAAGAAAGAAGAAAATCAAATTACCAGTATCAAAAATGAAAACGGTGAATTCACCTCTGATGTAGAGGAAACCAAAACAATAATTAGGATTTATTTTTTTTTAAATTAAATAAATTTCTTTATTTATTTTTAGTTTACCACACACGGTTCTACATAGTTTTGAGTTCCACTTTTTCTCCCCTCCCTCCCCCCTCCCTCCCCAAGACGGCATGAAATCCCATATAACTGTCATATATAACTTCGCATTGAATTAATTTATGCTCTAGTCAGGTCGTGGAGAAGAATTTTGACCAATGGAATGAGTCATGAGAAAGAAGAAACAGAACGAAAAAAAAAAAAAAACCCAAAAACAAAAACAAAAGAGAAGCAGAAAAGGCGAGCATGTAGTGTGCCTCAGTCTGTATTCAAACTTCGCAGTTCTTTCTCTGAATGAAGATAGCATTCTCCATCGTGAGTCCCCTGGAGTTGTCCTTGCCCTTTAGGTTGCTGAGAAAAGCGCAGTATGTCAGGATTTATTTTGCCCAATTGTATGCCCATAAATTTCACAACCATAGGGATATAGATAAATATCTACAAAAACATAAATTACCCAGGTTAACGGAAGAGGTAGTAAAATTTCTAAATAACCCAATTTCAGAAAAACTAATTGAGCAAGCCATCAGTGAACTCCCTAGGAAAAAATCTCCAGAGCCAGAGGGTTTTACATGTGAATTTTTTCAAACATTTAAAGAACAATTAATTCCTATACTTTGTAGACTATTTGAGAAAATAAGTGAAGAAGGAGTCCTACCAAATTCTTGACACAAATATGGTACTAATACCAAAACCAGGAAGAGAGAAAACAGAGAAAGAAAAGTATAGACCAATTTCCCTAATCAATATTGATGCGAAAATTTTAAATAAAATAGTACTAAAAAGATTGCAGCAACTTATCATGAGAATCATACACTAGGACCACGTAGGATTTATTCCAGAAACGCAAAGCTGGTTCAATGTTAGGAAAAGTATTAGTGTAATTGACCATATAAGCAGCAAAACTAGCATAAATCATATGATCATCTCAATAGATGCAGAAAAAGCCTTTGACAAAATACAACACCCTTTCCTATTAAAAACGCTAGAAAGCATAGGAATAAATGGAGCCTTCCTTAAAAGTATACATAGCATCTACCTAAAACCATCAACAAGCATTATTTGTGATGGGGATAAGCTAGATACATTTCCAATAAGATCAGGGGTGAAACAAGGATGCCCATTATCACCCCAACTATTCTATTTGGTAATACAAATGTTACTTTTTGGAATAAGAGAAGAAAAAGAAATTGAAGGAATTAGAATAGGCAAAGAAGAAACTAAATTATCATTTGTTGCAAATGATATGTTGATTCACTTAGAGAATCCTAGAGAATCAAGTAAAAAAAACTACTTGAAATAATAAACACCTTTAGCAAAGTTGCAGGATATAAAATAAACCCATATAAATCCTTGGCATTCCTATACATTATTAACAAAGCCTAACAGGAAGAGATAGAATGAGAAATTCCATTCAAAGTTACTGTAGACACTATAAAATATTTGGGAGACTATCTGACAAGATGTCAGATCAAAATAAATGGAAAAATATCAGTTGCTCATGGTTAGGCTGAACTAATATAATAAAAATGACAATTTTACCAAAATTTTTATTTCTACAAACTCTTTTTTAAATTATTTATTTAACATATTTAGTTTTCAGCATTGATTTTCACAAGACTTTGAATTTCAAATTTTCTCCGCATTTCTACCCTCTGCCCCACTCCAAGATAGCATATATTCTGGTTGCCCTGTTCCCCCATCAGCCTTCCCTTCTGTAACCCCATTCCCTTCCCATCACTCCTTCCACCCTCACCTGCCCTCTCCCCTCCTCCCGTAGAATTGCTTCCTCTTGCCACCTTTATGCGAGATAATCCACCCCACTCTATCTCTGTCTATCTCTCTCTCTCAATATATTCCTCTCTCATTCCTTAATTTGATTTTATTTCTTTTAGATATCTTCCCTTCATCTTCACCTCACCCTGTGTCTGCTCTATCTCTCTCTCTCTCTCTCTCTCTCTCTCTCTCTCTCTCTCTCTCTTTATATATATATATATATATATATATATATACACACACACACACACACATATACATATATACATACATACACATTCACATATATATATATACACATAAACATATATATATATACATATATATATGCATATATATGTATATTCCCTTCAGCTACCCTAAAACTAATGTCTCATGAATCATATATGTCATCTTTCCGTGTAGCAATGTAAACAAAACAGTTCAACTTTAGTAAGTCCCTTGCATTTTCTTTTTCTTATTCTTTTTCTTGATTACCTTTTCATGCTTCTCTTGATTCTTGGGTTTGAAAGTCAAATTTTCTATTCAGCTGTAGTCTTTTCACTGAGAAAGTTTGAAAGTCCTCTATATTATTGAAAATCCATATTTTGCCTTGGAGCATGATACTCAGTTTTTCTGGGTAGGTGATTCTAGGTTTTAATCCTAGCTCAATTGACCTCCGGAATATCGTATTCCAAGCCCTACAATCTCTTAATGTAGAAGCTGCCAGATCTTAGATTATTCTGATTATGTTTCCACAATACTCAAATCGTTTCTTTCTGGCTGCTTGCAGTATTTTCTCCTTGATCTGGGAGCTCTGGAATTTCACAAAAACTTCTGGGAAAATTGGAAAATGGTAGGGCAGAAACTGGGCATTGACTGATATCTTACACCATATACCAAAATAAAATCAAAATGGGCTCATGATAAAGGAATAAAGGCTGATACTATAAGCAATTTGGGAGAGCAAGGAATAGTTAACCTGTCAGAGATATGGAAAAGAAAAGAATTCATGACCCAACAAGAGATAGAGAGTATTACAAAATGCAAAATAGATATTTTTGATTATGTTAAATTCAAATGTTTTTGTATAAAGTTCAAATGCAACAAAGATTAGGAGGGAAGCAGAAAATTGGGAAACAATTTTTACAACCAGTGTCTCTGATAAAGGCCTCATTTCTAAAATATACAGGAAACTGGGACAAATTTATAGGGATACAAGTCATTCCCCAACTGATAAATGGTCAAAGGATATGAACAGGCAGTTTTCAGAGGAAGAAATTAAAGACATCTATAGGCACATGAAAAAATGCTCTAAATCACTCCTGATTAGAGAAATGCAAATCAAAACAACTCTTAGGTACCACATCTCTCCCCTCAGATCGGCTAAAATGACAAAATAGAAAAATGATAAATGCTGGAGAAGATGTGGGAAAATAGGAATACTATTGCACTGCTGGTGGAGTTGTGAACTGATCCAGCCATTGTGGAGCACAATTTGGAACTGTGCCTAAAGGGCTATAAAAATGTTCATACCCTTTGACCGAGCAATATCACTTCTGGGGTTGTACCCCAAAGAGATCACACAAGTGGGAAAAGGACTCACGTGTACAAAAATATTTATAGTGGCTCTTTGTGTAGGAGCAAAGAATTGGAAATCAAGGGGATGCCCATCAATTGGTGAATGGCTGAACAACATGTGTTATATGAAGGTAATGGTATACTATTGTGCTATAAGAAATGGGGATCATACAGACTTCATAAAAACCTGGAAAGAGAAATGTACCTACTGCATACTAGGCCATTGTGCAAGCACTGGGGATACATTTTTTTTAAATAAAAGACAGTCCCTACTACTAACAATAATAACCTAGTTTTTATTGTTGTTGTTTGTTTTTGCCTTGTGAGGAACAATTTGACTACAGGCTTTGAGGTCATATAACTCAGCTAGAGTTCAAGATGGAGACTCCTTTCTTGGCAGTACAGGTTTTTTAAGTAGTTCTTTTTCAATATTCAAATCGCCAAAATCATAACTATCAAAGCACACCTACTGGTTTCATTTGGTTATTTATTCTGGTGGGGAGGCCAGGTATAATCATAAGGTTCAAGGGAGAATCTTCAAGGAAAAGCAACAATTTTTTTTCAAAACAGAAATTTGGCTCCTTTCCTTTTGAAAAACTACAAACACATTAAAAAAGAATTGGAACATGTAAATTACCAGTTTCATCCATCTGTGCTATCTATACATTAAAGCTAAATTACTTATTTCCTGCCTTTTAAGAAAGATACCTATTAGCCCCAGACACCTCTAAAAAGTATTTTAGGCATTCATTTGATATACAAATTGCTCAAGAAGATATTACTAAAAGCTTAGCATTTTTTCTTATTGCAATTAAATATATTTCTTTATTCTTAGTCAGAAATATTACGGTGATTTGTGAAGTAGACACTATTAAAATCTGCACTAGAAATTTTCTAAAATATATGCAATTAATCATTTTGTGCTATAGCTTAAAGAGACACATAAAATGATCTTGTGATCATTATAACCTTCATGTCACAGACACATCATTGTGCACATATATTTTTATATGTTTATATATGTATGTATAAGTGAATGTGTATATATGTGTGTGTGTATATATATATTTATATGTATATATATATATATATATATATATATATATATATATATACAGAGAGAGAGAGAGACAGAGAGAGAGAGAGAGAGAGACAGAGAGAGAGAGAGAGATAGAGAGAGAGAGAGACAGAGAGAGAGAGAGAGAGAGCAGACAGAGGGTAGGTGAAGATGAAGGGAAGATATCTAAAAGAAATAAAATCAAATTAAGGGATGAGAGAGGAATATATTGAGAGAGGGAAATAGGGAGAGATAGAATGGGGTGGATTATCTCGCATAAAGGTGGGAAGAGGAAGTAGTTCTGTGGGAGGAGAGAAGAGGGCAGGTGAGGGAGGAAGGAGTGAATCTTGCTCTCATCAGATTGGGCCTGAGGAGGGAATACCACACATACTCAATTGGGTATCTTACCCCACAGGAAAGAAGAGGGAAGAAGATAAAAAGGGGGGATGATGGAGGGGAGGACAGATGGGAGTGGAGGTAATCAAAAACAAACACTTTTGAAAGGGGACAGGGTCAAGGGAGAAAATTCAATAAAGGGGGGTGGGTTGGGAAGGAGCAAAATATAGTTAGTCTTTCACAACATGATTATTGTGGAAGGGTTATACATAATGATACACATGTGGCCTTTGTTGAATTGCTTGACTTCTTAGGGAGGGTGGGAGGGAAGGGAAGAGGGGAGAGAATTTGGAACTGAAAGTTTTAAAAACAGATGTTCAAAAACAACAAAAAAAAGTTTTTGCATGCAACTACAAAATAAGATACACAGGCAATGGGGCGTAGAAATTTATCTTGCCCTACAAGAAAGGAAAGGAAAAGGGAATGGGAGGGGAGTGGGGTGACAGAAGGGAGGGCTGACTGGGGAAAAGGGTAACCAGAATATATGCCACCTTGAAGTGGGGGGAGGGTATAAATGAGGAGAAAATTTGTAATTCAAACTCTTGTGAAAATCAATGCTGAAAACTAAATATATTAAATAAATGAATTAAAAAAAGATTAGAATGCATTGGGGTGCAGGGATGGTAAATATTAAATGAATGTTCTTTCTTTCTTCTGATTGCTCCATTTAAAATATTCATCAATTTTTGGCAAATTTATGTTTTAGATAGGTATTTATTACCATTAAACTTTCTATATGCTAGAGTGTAACTATGTATAAAATGGCTAATAATATATATTTTTTAATTAAATAAAGGAAATTAACAAACATTTTATCAATGCAATTCTCTATTTGTAGTGATCTGGCCAATAAACATAGGAAAATACAGTTGTATTTAATCATATATTCTTTGTCAAACCTTTCAGACAAATCACATGAACATCAGGAAGTGAATTAATATCTTCATGGTCAGCTTCTTGAGGAGGAATAATGCTAGACATATAACATGTGGAAAGGGTCTCTCCTTTCAAAAAAACATTAATTTCTCTAGAAATTGAAACCTCAAAATGCAAACATCCCTTTAAAAGGGTCACATTTTAACTCACTTTCAATAAACAGGTAAGATGTAAGGAGTAATTATGATCTGAGCAGGCTTGATACAATGACAAGAGTATTGGAATGGGCTTAGACGATCAAGGTTCAAATTCTAGTTGTATTGCTAACTGTGTGACTTGGAAAAGTAATTTTGCTTCACTGGGCCACAGTTTACTTTTCTTTTTCCTTTCTTTAAGTTGGTAGGATTTTCATTTTTTTCCTAATAGCATTTGATTTTTTTTCCAGTTACATGTCAAGAAAAATTTTAGCATTCATTTTTAGAAGATTTGAGTTCCAATTTTTTCTCCCCCTCCTACCATCTTCTGAAAATTATATAGTTTATACACGTGCTATTATGTAAAAATATTTCCATATTAGTCAGAGTTGGGAAAGATGAAACAGATAAAAAAGAAGAAAGGAACATGAGAAAGAATAAAATAAGTGAAAAAATATGCTTCAATATGCAATCAGAGGCCATCAGGTTTTTGGTGGAGTATATTCTGATTGCCCTGTTCCCCAGTCAACCCACCCTTCTGTCACCCCATTCCACCCCCATACCCCTTTCCCTTATTTTCCTGTAGGCAAGAGAGATTTTACGCCCCTTTGCCTGCATATCTTACTTCCCAGTTGCATGCAAAAACTTTTTTTTGAACATCTGCTTTTAAAACTTTGAGTTCCAAATTCTTTCCCCTCTTCCCTCCCCATCCACCCTCCCTAAGAAGGCAAGCAATTCAACATAGAGCACTTGTGTATCATTATGCAAAACACTTCACAATACTCATGTTGTGAAAGACTAAGTATATTTTGCTCCTTCTTATCCTATCTCCCGTTATCCAATTTTCTCCCTTTACCCTGTTCCTTTTCAAAAGTGTTAGCTTTTGATTACCTCTTCCCCCTATCTGCCCTCCCTTCTATTGTCCTCCCTTTTTTATTTCCTTCCTGCTTCCATCCTGTGGGGTAAGATACCCAATTGAGTGTGTATGTTATTCCTCCTCAGGTCAGCTCTGATGAGAGCAAGATTCACTCATTCTCCCTCACCTGCCCCCTCTTCCCTTCCTATGGAACTGCTTTTTCTTGCCAATATTATGTGAGATAATTTACTGCACTCTATCTCTCCCTTTCTCCCTCTCTCAATATATTTATCCCTCATCCCTTAATTTGATTTTTTTGTCTGTATGTAGACAACCTTTTCTTACTTGAGTCCTTTGTACTTGCCTTGGGTCATTACATTGCTGAGAAGAGCTGAGTCATTCATAGTTGATTATCACACAATGCTACTGATAATGTGTATAATGTTTTCCTCATTCTGCTCATTTCATATTTCATCACTTTGTACAAGTCTTTCCAGGATTTTCTGAAATTTGACTGTTCACCATTTCTTATTGCACTTTACAATTCTATTACATTCATATACCACACCTTGTTCATCCATTATCCAATTGACCGGCATTTTCTCAATTTTCAATCTTTCTGCTTTCATTTTAATCTTGATTGCATTAGTTTTGCTTGTACAAAAGCTTTTTAATTTAACAATGAAATTATCTATTTTACATTTTGTAATGCTCTCTATCTCTTTTTTGGTCATGAATTCTTCCCTTCCCCACAGATCTGACAGGTACACTATTTCCTGCTTTTATAATTTGCTTATGGTGTCTGCCTTTATGTCTAAATTATGCCAGAGGTCTGTCATATCTAACTTTTCTAATATTCATTTTGCCTCCTAGCTTCTTGATTATTTTTTGGTTGGATTCATTGAGTTCTGAGAGGGGCAGTTGAGGTATCCTTCTAGTATAGTTTTGCTATCCATTCCTTCATTTAACTCACTTAACTTCCCAATGCATTTGGATGCTATACCACTTGGTGCATATATATTTAGTAGTGATATTGCTTCATTGTCTATGGTACCTTTTCAGCAAGATATAGTTTCCTTTGCTATCTCTTCTAATTAAATCTATTTTTGTTTTTACTTTGTCTGAGATCGGGATTGCTACCTTTTTTTTAATTTCAGCTGAAGCATAATAGATTTCGCTCCAGCCACCCACCTTTACTCTGTCTCTCTGCTTCAAATGTGTTTCCTAGAAACAACATATGGTAGGATTCTGGTTTTTGATTCACTCTGCTATCTACTTCTGTTTTATGGGAGAGTTCAACCCATTCACATTACAGTTATGATTACTACCTGTGTATTTCCCTCCATCCTATTATTCCTACTGTCTGTCCCCTCTCTCCTTTCACCCTTTCCTCTCTCAACAGTGTTTTGCTTCTGTCTACCACCTCCCCTGATCTACACTCCATTCTGTCATTCCTCACTGCACCCTCTCCCCACTTTTACTTGATCTCCTCCCCTCCTATTTCCCTTTTGGGTAAGATAGATTTCTATATTCAACTGATTGTATACATAATTCCCACTTTGAGTCTATACTGATGTGTATAATGTTAAAGCAATGCTCATCACCCGCCCATCCATCTTCCCCTCCAACCTGTGCCTCTTCATGTAAAATAATTTACCACATTCTATCGCTTCCTTCCTTCCTTCTTCACCCAGTATACTACACTTTCCTATCCCTTATTTTTATGCTATTCCCTCAGATTCACCTTATACCTGTACCTCTGCATATATATGTATATGTATATATGTATGTATGCATATATATGTATGTATGTATATGTATATATGTATCTTTGTGTGTGTATATATATACGTATATATGTATGTATGTATGTATGTATGTATGTATGCATGTATGTGTATACACACACATACCCATATATTCATTTTGGCTGTACTATTAGTGATGCAATTTTTATCATCTTGTAGAGATATAAATAGTTCTATTGAATCCCTTATGTTTTATTTTCCTTATTTTTACCTGTTGATGCTTCTCTTGGGTCTTGATATTGGAGGTCAAATTTTTGTTTTGGTTCTGGTCTTCTCCATATGAAAGCTTGAAATCATCTATTTCGTTGAAAGACCATTTTTTTTTTCTGTGCACCTATTACACTTATTTTTCTGGATAAGTGATTCTTGGTTGTTGACCTAGCTCCACTGCCTTAAAAAATTAGGTTCCATGACTTCAGATTCTTTAATGTTGTAGCTACCAAATCTTGTGTAATCCTGACTGTGAATCCCTGATATTTGAATTGCTTCTTTCTGCCCACTTGTGGTATTTTTTTCTCTTGACCTGATAGTTCTGAAACTTGGCTGCAATGATCTTAGGAACTGTTATTTTGGGATCTTTCCTAAGGTGATCAGTGGATTCTTTCACAGCCTCTTTTGCCTTCTAATACAAGGATATCAGTGCAGTTTTCTTTGATAATTTCTTGAAAGATGTTGTCCATGGTGGAGGCAAAGACAAGATGGCAGCTGGAAAGCAGGGACTGGCCTAAGCTCCCCGCCATGTCCCTCCAAAAACCTATGAAAATTGCTCTGAACAAATTCTAGAGCTTCGGAACCCATAGAATAGCAGTGGAAAGCAGGACTCCAGCCCAGGACAGCCTGAATAGACACTGGGTAAGGTCTATCCCACTGATTGGGAGCGAAGGGGAGCAGAGCCCAGCGAGGGCTGCACCAAGACCAACCAGACTGGGAGCCACATGTAACAGGCACTAGCACCCTGAATCAGTGAACTATGGCAGTTACCAGACTTCTCAACCCACAAACACCAAAGTCAGCAGAAAAGGTTAGTGGGAAAAGCTGCGGGGAGTGAAAGGAGTTCGTGGTTCAGCCACCACCCCAGGGGCAGCAGAGGTGGTGCAGCTCTAAGGACAGAACTACAACTGCAGTTGCTTCTGACCCCAGGCCCACCTGGTGGGAGGAAATAAGTGGTAGATCAGAGCTGTTGTGCAGAGCCTGCTTAAGATCTGAGTCTAGTCCGGGTTGGCGGTTCTTAGGGGAGGAGAAGCACTGGTGCAGCAGAGCTTGCTGAGTAGAAATAGTTCTGAAAACAACAGCAAAACCCCTCAAGCATGGGACAAAGTACTCTCTACAAGCAGTCATACTCCAATGAAAAACTCAAGGGTCAAGTAGTTTATTGGGAACGTGGCCAGGCAGAAAAATGGACTCAGATACATTCTCAGACTTTGTAATCTTTCTTTGGTGACAAAGAAGACTGAACCATACAGCCAGAAGAAGTAAACAAAATCAAAGAGCCTACATCAAAAATCTCCAAGAAAAACATGAACTGTTCTCAGGCCATGGAAGAGCTCAAAAATGACTTGGAAGAACAAGCTAGAGAAGTAGAGGAAAAATTGGGAAGAGAAATAAGAGTGATGTGAGAAAACCATGAAAAACAAGTCAACAACTTGCTAAAGGAGACCCAAAAAACTACTGAAGAAAATAACACCTTAAAAAATAGACTAACTCAAATGGCAAAAGAGCTCAAAAAAGCCAATGAGGAGAAGAGTGCCTTGAAAGGCAGAATTAGACAAATGGAACAGGAGATCCAAAAGACCACTGAAGAAAATACTACTTTAAAAATTAGAGTGGAGCAAGTGAAAGCTAGCGAAGTTATGAGAAATCAAGATAATATAAAACAGAACCAAAAGAATGAAAAAATGCTAGATATATCGCACTGGAAATACCACTGACCTGGAAAATAGATAGAGGAGAGATAATTTAAAACTTATTGGACTACCTGAAAGTCATGATTAAAAAAAGAGCCTGGATATCATCTTTCAAGAAATTATCAAGGAGAACTGCCCTGATATTCTAGAGCCAGAGGGTAAAATAAAAATTGAAAGAATCCACAGATTGCCTCCTGACAAAGATCCCAAAAAGAAAACTCCTAGGAATATTGTCACCAAATTCCAGAGCTCCCGGATCAAGGAGAAAATATTGCAAGCAGCCAGAAAGAAACAATTTAAGTATTGTGGAAACATAATCACAATAATACAAGATCTACCAGCTTCTACATTAAGGAATCGAAGGGCTTGGAATACAATATTCTGGAGGTCAATGGAGCTAAGATTAAAACCAAGCAAACCTGAGTATCATGCTCCAAGTCAAAATATGGATTTTCAATAAAATAAAGGACTTTCAAGCTTTCTCAATGAAAAGGCCAAAGCTGAATAGAAAATTTGACTTTCAAACCCAAGAATCAAGAGAAGCATGAAAAGGTAATCAAGAAAGAGAAATCATAAGGAACTTACTAAAGTTGAACTGTTTTGTTTACATCAATGCAGTGAAACATTATGTATATAATTCATGAGACCTCAGTATTAGGGTAGCTTAAGGGAATATACATACATACATTTATGTGTGTGTGTGTGTATATACATATATATATATATGTATATACACACACACACACAAATATATATATATATATATATATGTATATGTATATATACATACACAGTGGGCACAGGGTGAATTGAATATGAAGGGATAATATAAAAAAATCAATTTAAGGGATGAGAGAGGAATATATTGAGAGAGGAAGAAAGGGAGAGAGAGAAGGAGGTAAATTATCTCAGAAGTGGCAAGAAAAAGCAGTTCTGTTGGGAGGGAAGAGGGGGCAGGCGAGGGGGATTGAGTGAATCTTGCTCTCATCAGATTTGACTTGAGGAGGGAATAATATATACACTCAATTGGGTATCTTACTCCACAGGATAGAAGGAGGAAGGAAATAAAAAAGGGGGGACAATAGAAGGCAGGGCACATATTGGGAGGAGGTAATCAAAAGCACACACTATTGAAAAGGGACAGGGTCGAGGGAGAAAATTGGATAAAGGGGGATAGAATAGTGTGGAGCAAAATATAGTTAATCTTTCACAACATGAATATTGTGAAAAGGTTTTGCATAATGATACACGTGTGGCCTATGTTGAAATGCTTGCCTTCTTAGGGAGGGTGGGTGGGGAGCGAAGAGGGGAGAGAATTTGGAACTCAAAGTTTTAAAAGCAAATGTTCAAAACAAAGTTTTTGCATGCAACTAGGAAATATGAAATACAGGCAATGGGGCATAAAAATCTATCTTGTCCTACTGGAAAGTAAGGGAAAAGGGGATGGGGTGGAGAGTGGGGTGACAGAAGGGAGGGTTGACTGGGGAATGGGGCAATCATTCCATCTGGAGTGGGGGCAGGGTACAACTGGGGAGAAAATTTGAAATTCAAAATCTTGTGAAAATTAATGCTGAAAACTAAAAATATTAAATAAAGAAGAAAAAATGACTTTTGAACCTTAAAACTCTAAAAAAAATATTTTTCCATATCCTCCTGTTGATTATGACTTTCAGGTAGTCCAACAATTTTCACCTTTTTTCTTCTGATTCTGTTTTCTCAGTCAGTTGTTTTTCTCATGAGATATCTGTTTTCCCAGTCAGTTGTTTTTCTCATGAGATATTTTACATTTTCTTGCATTTCTTCATTCTTTCAAATATGTTTCATTTTTTTGATGTCTCATTGAGTCATTATCTTCCACTTGAGTAATTCTAAATTTTAAGGTCTTGTTTTCCATAATTATCTTTTACTTTTTTCCATTTGGCCAATTGTAGTCTCTAAGAAATTGTTTCCTCAGTGGATTTTTGTATCTACTTTTCGATTTGGCCAATTCTACCTTTTGTAAAGCAGTTTTCCAATCTGCTGATGCTTTTTTCATAATTCTTTTCAATAACTATCATTTCTCTTCCCATTTTTCTTCCACATCACTTATGTGATTTTTATGTTCATTTTGAGGTTTTCCATGTAATCTTTTGGGGCTTGAGACCACTTCCCATTTTCCTTTGGGTTTTTGCCTATTGGTGTTTTGACACTGTTTTTCTCTTCTGAGTTTGTGTCTTTGTCTGCCTGGTCACTACACTAACTATCTTCAGATTCTTTTTTTATTATTTTTTTCCTCATTTTTTTTTAATTTTGTCTTTCCTTTAAATTTGAGCTCTGTACCTGGGATGAAAGGGGCAGGCTTCTTTTGCCAGGAGCTGAAAAACCCTGGATGTTTACCTGGTAATGCACTGATGCTGTCTGCTGCTGTGCTGAGGGGGTTGGCTGGGGATTCACTGACACTGCTGAAGGCTGTAAGAAGTCTGATAGCCTGTCTAGTGCTGAGCTGAGGTCCTGGTGGTAGTGTCTGGCATGTGCTGAGGCCAAGTGGGGTATTTCTGCATTTGCCCAGGACTATGCTGAAAGAAGTGGAGGTCTAGCCCCTGGGGGGGTGCCTGTTTGCCTGTGGCTGTGTCTCTTAGTGCAAAATATAAAGGTTGTATTGCATTAAGTTCTCTGCTAACTCTCAATTTATCATCTTATAATTCTCTAATCCCACCACAGATTCTTGGCTTGATTAAAGGAAGAATAAAGAAAGAAAAAAGAAAAGGAATATATGGGAAAGCAACACACAAAAATTACCTACTTCACAATTTTCTTTGGGAAAATGGTACTTAAGACTATTTTTTTCACCCTGCTCATTTGCTTGAAATAAATTAGACATAATGTTAATAGCATAGAAAAAATTCACATCCACAGATTCCTGAAGACCCATTATCGAAGTCTTTTGACACTCTTGGTGTTGTATATAACTAAAGTAGAGCTGTTATCATTGAAGCAGGCTTTTAATATGGTATGAGAAGACCTTCAGGCCATTTGAAAATTAAGACAGTTGAGAAGCTCTTTTAACATATATCCCTGCAAAATCAATATGGACTCTTAATCAAGGTTTGTTGCTCACTTGCTCACTTGCCATAAAAAAATTATTACCTTTAACAGAATTTCCTGAATGCCTTGTGATATACCTTTTCTCCCCCCTCCCCCTGACTTATTTTTAGTCTGGACATGCGAATTCATTAATGCAGAAAACCTCCTCTCCCCATTTGGAAACTCAACCAAACATAGAGATTATTAGTTTATATCTTAGTGGGCCCTTGGAAGTGAAGCACTTTTCTTATGCTTCCCAATTTTCAATTTGCATCAGAGGCGTAATTTGAAACCAAGTCTTCTTTATTCAGGTACCAGACCTTATAATCCATTGAAGGCCTTCATAAGTTCTTTCTACCCAATGCTTTCATGCAGAAAATTTCTGATTGTACCAGATGCAGTATTGGCAAGATATTGTTGACAAACTGTTTTTGGAAAAACAGTGTGTTCACCCCCTAAAAGGCTTATCCATTATAACTTCAGTTTTGTTTTGTTTTGTTTTTATGTTTGAATGCCTTGAATTTCTCAGGCAACTTTTTTTCAATACTTATTTCACATTCAGGTCAAGACATGAACTAATTCTCTTAGTTCTTTAACAAAATGGAGAAACTCCTTTATAATAAGTTTCTTGAATCTTTTTATGTATCAAAACCCCTAAAATCCTAAGCTTAAATATTAAAATTACTTCCTATAAAATTCATTAATAAAATAGCTAGCATTTATATAACCTTTAGAATTATTGTCTAATTTTTAACAGTAACATTCTTAGGAGGAAGGTGCTATTAATATCCCCATTTTACAGATGAAAAAAACTTAGGCAGGCAAGATTAAGTTTTCTGTCTACTGTCGTGTTTGAGGCTTGATTTCAACTCGTGTACTTCTAACTTCAGATCCAACAGTCTAGTTATTGTTCCACCTAGCTGTCTCTAAAATAGGGTAAAAATACTAATACAAATTTTTTCATGATATTTTAGCTCTTGATTAAAAAGCAACAACATTGCTTGGGTTTTTAGTCCTTTCTGTATCTCATTGAATTTATTTCTAAGTCATGACAAGTAATTTGACAGTTAAAGCTTTCCATTATTCTTAAAGAATTCTCTTAATAACATTTCTTCGTAATACAAGAGTTCAATACTTTTCCACAGAGATGTTTCTCTTCACACTACTTTTCTATGTTTTCTCTAGTTTCTCTCCAACTTTTTCTCTTCTTGGTTTCTCAACTATGTAGTATAGTAGACAGAGTGCTGGCCTGGACTCAGCTGGAACCTAAGCTGAAATCCAAACTCAAATCCTTACTAGTGATGTGACCCTGCCCAAGGACATAACTTCTGTCTGCTTCACTCTTCTCAACTATGAAATGGGGATTATAATAGAACTTATATTCCAAGGTTATTGTGAAGATCAAATAAAATAATATTTGTATAATACTTAATTCCTGCCAAATAGTAGACAATTAAAAAATATTGGTTCCCTTCCCTTCAACATTATCTGAACAACTGGAAGTATCCCAGCATTTCATAATACTCTTAAAGATGTAATAAGATTATCTATTTTCTGCTATAATGTCTTTTTAAACAGGTGTGTGTATGTATGTGTGTGTGTATATATATGCAAATATGTACATAAATATATACTTATAAACACATACACACACACACACACACAAGTTTTCACTTAGACTCTTTGCCTCATTCTTCATTCTTTTCCCTAGGCCCTTGATATATATGTTCCTCATGTGATCTCTTTATTTTTCTATTCTTACACTGCATCATATCCCTTGGAAATTTCATTCAATTCCAAACCTTTTAAAAATGCTTTTATGTAGATGAATTCCAAATTATATCTCAGGATTGACTTTTCTCAGAAGCTTCAGAGTCCACCTCCAAGTATCTATATGGTACCGCCATGTTCATGTCAAAATTGAATCCCATACTCTCTATATCCCAAACTAAATTTATTGTTTAAAAATAAGTTCTCTCTTTTATTTCACTATTATGTTTTCATTCAACCCTCATTTAGTAAATTGCCTAGCCAGTTGTCATTTGTTGTTGGAATTCAGGTGAGACATTCCAGCAAAAGGCAAGCATAAAATAGTGTTAAGTCAATGAGGCAGAGGGACAAAGTGCTGACTTATAAGAGAAAGGAAGTGAATAGAGGAAAATCCAAATCTAAGCATATTATCTTTATTGTGAATAATCAAAGGATTAAATAAAATGAAAGAAAACTGCAGAATGGATTTTTAAAATAAAATATTTCTTTATAATTGACACAATGCTGTAAAATCAAAGTCACCATCAACTCATGTGCTTTTCTAGGATCTGGTTAAAACACTCTTGATGTTAAGTTGTTTTTCAGTTGTATTTGACTCTTCATGACCTCATGTAGAGTTTTCTTGGCAAGGATACTGAAGTCTTGACACTTCCTTTTCCCACTCATTTTATAGATGAAGAACTGAGGCATACAGCTTAACTTGCTCAGGGTCACACAACTAATAAGTATCTGATGCCAGATTTGATCTTATGAAGTATCCCCAGGCAACTTGCTATTGATCCTCTGATTATCATCAAAATTTCCTGATGTTAAGAAATATGAATTACTATGAAAACCTTCTTGAGAGCAGAGACTTTATTTGGGTCTTTAATTTATCAATGTCCTGGAAGAGATAGAAAGAGAAATTCCAGTTAAAATAACTATAGAATGTATAAAATACTTGGGAATCTATGTGCCAAGATAAACAAAGGAACTATATGATTATACCTACTAAACATTTTATGTACAAATAAAAATAGGATTAAATCATTGGAGATACACTGATTGCTAATAAGTAGGTCCAACTAATGTAATAAATTATATATTCCCTCAAATTATATATTTAGTGCCATACCAATCAAATCAATAAAATATTACTTTAGAGATTTTGATTAAAAGTGATAAAATTCATTTGGATGGAAAAAATATTCAAGAATCTCAAGGAAAATACACATAAACACATACATATATTCATATATGCACACTCTCTATATTAAGTACTTAAATTCTGTACATTTATGTATGCCTATATCTTCTATGTAAATATGCATATACACATATGCATGTATGTGTGTGTGTTAGAAAGAAAAGGGTACAGCAGATTCTGATTTCAGACTATATATCACAATGCAGTAATCTTTAAGCCAATTTGGTACTGTTAAAAAAAGAGAGATATGTAAGTTAAACAGGTTAGGTATGCAATGTAACAATTCAAATAAACAGTAGCCCAGTGTTTGATAAACTCAAAGACACAAGCTAATGGGGAAAAGATTCGATATTTGATTAAAACTGCTGGTAAAACTAGGCAGCAGTTAGAGAAGAAATTAATTTTAGACTAATACTTCACATCATATATGATGATATGCTCCAGTAGGTACAGGATGACTATAAATGATTTTCATGAAAAAATTAAAACAATTAGGAACAAATTACCTTTCACGCCTATGGATGCAGGAAAAGTTTATGACAAAATAAAGAATGGAGAGTATCATCAATGATAAAATGGATAATTTTGATTACATAAAATTTATTTTTCTGAAAAGTAAATATAACTAAGATCAGAAGGAAAAGAGTTAACTGGGAAAATTTATGCTGCAAATTTCTCTGATAAATGTCTCCAGTATTTCTAAGATATATAAGAAGGTGATTCAAAAATGTACACTGAGGTACTGTTAATAGATCTATGAGTTGATTCAGCCATTCTGGAAAGCAATTTAGAGAAATTGTGTTATGCAGTGAAGGTTGTGAAAATTTAAATGTATCTTAAAATTCAAATTTTTAAATTTAATTATATTTTTGGAATTATCAAGCAATTATTTTTTTTCTCCCACCAACTTATCTCTACTCCCATGCTCCAGAGAGGGAAAAAAAAAGGAAAGCGTAACCCTTATAACTAAAAGTGTAGCCAAGCAGAATGTATCTCTACATTGTCCATATCCAAAAAAGAATGTCTCATTTTGCATATTAATCCATCACTTCTCTGTAAAGAGGAGCAGCATTCTTCCTAACAAGTCCTCTGGAATGGTGATTGATCATTGCAATGATCAGTTTTTATACAAATTGTTCACTTGGTTCTTCACTCTGCCTCAATTCATACAAATCTTCCCAGGTTTCTCTGAAAGGATTCCTTTTATAATTTCTCCCATTATGACAGTATCTCATAACATTAATATACAATAATTTGTTCAGCCCTTTCTTAATTGGTGAGAAATCCTTTAGCTTTTACTTCTTTGCCACTACAGAAAAAAATGATAGATAGATAGATAGAAAACCGTTTTTTCTCCTTTGAAGAAATGGCCCTAATAGAGTATGTACTTCCTGTATTCTAATCACTCCAAGTCAGAAATTGCCTGCCCAGCCATTAGAGACTATACTTATTTACTTATTTTGGGTAATTATAAGTTTATTTTTTTGTCATCAGGCATCATTGGTGAGCTTCATCCAGAATTCTATATATGAAATGATTCTGCTTCATGTCATCTATAGCACAGGTGTCAAATATGTAGTGCATCCTTGGGCATTTCAGCCAGTTACAGCCCCCAGTGAAGCCCAAACTAGATTAAAATGTAATCTTAATATTTAACAAAATATTTAGTAAAATAAATAAAAATTCAATAAGAGATAAATAATCTTTAATGTGGCTTTCCAAGTTAATATGCCACCTGCAGAGATCTTTTTGTACAGTTTAATGACCTATTTCTATTTGAGTTTGACACCTCTGATCTACGTAATCCCCTGAAGTACAGTGTTGAGAGGCAAAGCTATGTAGTTTAAGTATCAACATTCTCACCGGGATGCTTACTGAAATTTAAATCGGTAAACAGTTGTTTTAACAACCCAGATAACAGCTGTTGTGGGGGTGTGAGACCCACCAACAACCAGCACCCAGAAAGCTGCCAACACACTGCAAAATCACAGGTTCTTTTGATCTGCTTTAGTAAGGAAAGCAACGTTAAGAGGCTGACAAACTTACTTTAATTCAGCATACAAATATCACTCACTTAGTTCAGGGGAAAAAAACCAGCACCCTGAACTTCTGTCAAAGTACAAACAAAGTACAAACATCAACAGACAGACCTGGTCTGATTCAAACCCATATATCTATATCAAAAAGATATAGTCACCAGAGTTTAACAAAGTCTCAGCATCCGGGTTTACGAGCTGGAGGGCTTCTTAGCTACAGCTGCCCATAGCCTCCGCATCAGCACCAGCACGAGTGAGAGCCCTGCACAAATGACTCTGTCTTCTCTTTTTATAGGATTTCAGACATCACCAAAAGTCATCTGAATGACCAGAACTTAGGTTGCTATGATTGGCTCTTGAGTTAGCACCACCCCTTGGTACCCTGGGAGCTTCACACCCACATAGGCTTAGCACCTAATAGGCGTTTGGGCCTGGGGCTTACCACCTAGTAAGACTCAATAAAATACATTGAGTTACTCAAAGGAAACAAAAGCCAAACTCTTCAAGGGCACTTGGTCGAGCTAAGTGTTAAGAGCCCATTTTGCTTACCAACACGTGTTAAATAATGTTAATGAGAAGCAAATTTTCCATACTGTCCGAATAGCTAAGTAATATTAAATTACTTAGGGGTGATGGGAAGTACAGTATTTTGTTTCAGAATAGAAATTATGTTTCTCTATGTATACCAGAAGCAGGAAACATTTAATGTTTCTAAAGCTCTGTTAAGTAGAGGGTACTTAGGTAGTAGATGGAAGCCACATTCAGTTTCTTCTTGGTGCTACTTGAGAGTGGAATTACACTGCCTGCCATTACCTAGCTTTATTATGTCTGGAGCAAAGATGCTTTGTCCAGTGATAATAATCAAGGAAGGGACCAGCTGGACTTTGTATGAGTCACTATTTCCTCCAAATGCCAAACAGGTCAAAGCCTAATTCTGGAAGCTCTAGAGCACTCAGCTATAGAATATTAAAAGGAATAAAACAAAAAGAATGGAAAAGGGCCAAAAGCAGTAGCATTGTTATTTCAGTCCTGGCATATATCAAATTCCCTAGTTTATCAGGTTGAACACCATTCAACCAGGATTAAATTCTGATAAAGATTTCTTTGTGGTTGTCCATAGGTTTCTTCTTCCTGGGTGCCTGTGATTCTGCCCTATCATTTCTCTAGTAGGAAGCTTTGTCCCTTTTAGCCACTCTATAGTACTTCTCAAGTATGCTCTAGAGGGTAGTCCGTCTGCTCCTGGCAGCTTTCTACAGAACAGGCCCTGCTTAGTAATGTATAAGAGCATAAATCTATAGCTGAAGATCAGAGGCTGTCAGTGAAGTATAATACAGCTCCTGTTCAGTAATTATGCATGATAAACATCCTGATTATAATACATCTCATTCACTGAGGTGATCTGCTAACATACACACGATGCTGGTTTAGTGGCATAACTAGGCTATTCACAGCTTTTTAATGTGCTATTTCCAAAACAGACAGGTTTTTTTTTCCTCTTTCAAGACTTTTGAATGGATGGTACCTTGCATACTGAATGCATCATTTACATTCAATTAAAATGTGAAACTGAAGCCTCTTGAAACTAATATGTTCAAAGTAAGTTTGCTCTTATTTTAGGTGTCTGCATGCTTGAAAAACACTTAGGAACCAATATGTTTTCAGTACCACTGAGATATTATTGATAAAATTATAACAAATTGCACTTTGCATGCATTTCCTCATTTAGAAACTTTTTGGTTTCTGTTATTTGTCACTTTTCCTGTCTTCTAGGACAGAGGTCTCCAAACATTTACAATTCAGTGTTACCAATTTTAAGTTTAAATTCATAAAACTTAGCTTATGTGTGCCAAAAAGACTATTCATCTAAGAATTTTTCTTGACAACCATTTGGATAATTAACCAATATTTCTTTGGAATGTGTCCTTGACAAATGAAAGGGAAAGGAGCCTAATAATATATGTCCAATTTCTGAAGTAAGGAAACAAAGCCTAATATGAAACCTTCCTTTGAAAAAATATGTTGAACATATAAAATAATCTCTTGCATATTTTGGAAGAATCATACAATTCTAGAAATTCCATACTTATAGAAGTAGTTATGTTACAAAATTATAACTATGACATCTGAAATTATTATTAAAAAATTGGGAACAACAGGTCTAAGCTTAGTACCAGTGCAACATTACATCTTCTAAATAAAAAACACAAATATAAATATTTATAAGCTTTGTAAAGTAAAGACAAAACAGATTTTGGAGTAAAACAATGACTGTAAAGTGACCCCAATCTTTTGTTTGGAAGTCAAAACCCTATAATTTAAAACAAATAATCCTTTATAAAGAAATGTTAGCAAACAAAAGTAAGGAAAATCCTGGTAATATGACAGAGTGAGAGAAAACGCAGGGCAGAATACTCCCTAAACCACTTCAAACAAACAAGAAAAATGAGCCAAAGTGAATTAAGAACCATAGCAACTGTAGGAGGAAGACTGAAAGATTTTACCAGAAGATAATTTTAATGGGAAAACTAAACTAAACTAAACTAAACTTTATTGTCATTCAGTCATGTCTGACTTCCATTTGAAGTTTTCTTGGCAAATACATTGGAATAGTTTGCCATTTCCATCTCTAGCTCATTTTATGGATGAAGAAACAGAGGCAGAGTTAAGTGACTTGCTCAGGGTCACACAGCTAGTAAGTATAATGAGGTCACATTTGAACTCAGGAAAATGAGTCTTCCTGATTCCACACCCAGCATTCTATCCACTGTGCTGTCCATAAAGCAAACTAAACTGGAGATACTCTCACCAACCATCCACTCTCATTGCTCCTAATTCTGACATGACCCCCAACATCTTTTGTTCTCACTGGATAGATATTCATTTATGATGACTGATATTAGACTTAGACTTTAAGACATAAACCCTTTTCCATTGTCTAAATGGAAACCTCACTTTCCAAGATGGGTTGAAACCCATGAATAGTAATAGTCCTGACTCTCAAGAAGAAGGGATGGGGTAGATTGTGAAACCTAGAAAAAAATTCTTGAGAAGTAGATAAGAAGCATAGTGTTGGTTATTAGTATTTTAAACTATTAAGGCAGAAAAAGACAGACAATTGAAGGCTGAGATAAAAAGTGAAGGTTGGTCATTACAAAAGTTTCTCAGGCTTTTCCCTAAAAGTGATGGGTGTAAGTGAATGAATTATCTGCCTCAATCATACTGCCAGGGTCAATTTAGGAACTGGAAAAAAGTCACAAAATAGAAGGAACTCAAAGGAATGGAACTGGTGCAGAATTAGGTCTAATGCAATGGCTAATCAGTTTTCCTGAAGCAAAGTCCAAATGAGTCACAAACCCTTTAATATCTATAGATGGTTTTTAACCCTGGTGATTTGAGAAAAAAAGAATAGGCAGAAAGAGGTGGGTGAGGACCAGAGCAATGATGAGCATATGGAAAGGGAAAGGACTCTTTTGTAAGAAACACATGTACAGCAAAAAAAAAACCACCCTATGAATAATAGCAGAATGACTGACTAGAATAAAGAAAAGCAGAAAGAGAAAATATCTGATTCAGGAGAAATGAATCAACAATCAATGAAAAGAAACATCTCAGTGAACACATATGTCACAATAAAAAAATGAGCCAAGATCTTATGAGGACAATGAAGAAATCACAATGAATCCTGGAAGGTCCCTAAAAGTATAATTGAGAAAATTTGCTTAATTCAATTAATTTAAGATCCTCTAGAATGGTTCAGAAAAGTAATCAAATAATTAAATGACATATACAAATGCAAAACATTAGAATTCTATAGGACGAAATCATAAGTCTAACAAGAGTAGAAAATTTAAGCACCAAAGGTAGTGACTTCAAAGATTTTGTGGGAAAAAAAGGAATGACAGAATTGGAATGCAAATATTTGGTGTCAAAAGATAAAGTATGTGTATCAGAATAAGACAGGGACAACACATGGAAGCTTTACAAAACAAGAATGACAAACCTTGAGCATAGGAAGTGCAGAGAAAATCTAAGAATATGCCTTCCAGAAAAAGTCATGAAAAAAAATCTAAATATGAAATTGCCCACAAATATTAAAAGTAGATGATAATGACCAGGTAAAGAGAATTCCTAAATATCAGGAAAAATAAACCTTAATTTTAGCTTCCAAAACTAACATTGTAAGAAAACTTAAGGATTGTAATGTCAAACTACAACTTCTGCAGGCAGCAAGAAAAACAAAACATCGTATACCAAGAACAATTGATCACAATGATATCTTTACTGATAAAAAATGAAAGAGATATACTATATTATTGTGAAAAACAAAGAGGTTAGTCTTCCCCAAATAGTGTTCTCCAAAACAAATCCTAAGCATCTGTGGAAATAATTGAAAATTCAGCAAAAGGAAAATATTTAAGTCATTACTTAAAGAAAAGCTAGCATCATTTGCAATGGAGAAACACTAAAAGGTTCCCAATATATATACGGGTAACTCAAGGATACTTCATGCCCTCAAATATTATTGGATGTACATCTAGAAATGATTTCAATAGTAATTATAGGAGAAATAAATTAAAAGCACAAATATTGGTGAAAAGGAGGTAATGTTAACCTTCTTTGTAGATTATATGATAGTGTACTTCTAAAATGAGAGAGAATCAGCAAAAAATGAACAAAATTAATATTATTAAAGTACCACAATAATTACTATATAAAATCAATCCTCATTGCTATACAGCAATTTTGAACTCCAGGCAGACATGTTAGAAAGTGATATTTCATTTAAAACATCTACCAAATACTTAACATATTCAAAAATCAAACAATTAATTAAATTGGAAATCAATAAATCATCAGGAAACATGTTAGAATTATATAAATAAAATTACAAAGCAATATTTACTTATAGGAAGAGAAAAATTGAGGGCATATTAGTATCATGGATGTAGAATTGTAAAGGAATTCAAACTATATTTTAAAGAAGTTATCTTGAAATATAGGTATTGTTGTTAAGGATTAGAATAGTAGATCAATGGAACAGACAAAATGTGCAAAAATAAATAAAAATTAAGCTCAGTAGAATATTGAAGTAATCTCTTATTACTCTTCCATTAAATAAGTGAAACCAAAAAAAAATGTCTTTTAGGTTCATAAAACCTTAAAATTTTTCACAATATTACAAATAATCAGTGGATATGGTATTTGAATGTAGGTTTTTTCCCTCTAAATGCAGTGCTTTTCCCACTCTACCATTCTCTTTTCTATCAGATTTTCTATCAAGTTAAATTAAATCAATTAAAAAAAAAACCTTTCCAATAAATGCATTGGTATTTTAATAGGTACTTTCTACCTATGCAGATCTCAATGCCTCAAATCATTCTCATCCTGAACATCTTTTCATATCTTTCCATAATACTGTTATATGATTTAACCATCATGCCAGAGAACTTCTTCTTCTGCTTTACTATCTTTGGGATACCAGTACTCTACTAGTTGCATCCATCTATAAAACCACATTCCTGACATATTCCCACCAAGGCAGCTGGGCAACACAGTGCATAGATTTCTGGATGGAAGTCAGTAAGATCTGAATTAAAATTTCCTCACTTGTAAGTAATTAGTGTGGAGGACTAAAAATTTACTTTGAATTTTTCATCGTGGCTCCATTGCCAATAGTACCCATGGTGGGGATGGGATCCTCACCAGTAATAGTAACTACTACTAGAATTTGTATCATATTTTAAAATTTTCAAAATACTTTTAAAATATACCACTTGATTCTCAAAACAACGCCATGAGGTAGGTGTTATTATTGGCATTTTAAAGATGAGGAAACTAAGAAAAAAGTTTACTTGCCCAAGGTAACATAGCTGGTAATGTCTGAGGCTGGATTTGAACTCAGTTCGTTTTCATTCCAAGTCTATTGTTCTGTTGACTTCACCTGTGAGGAGCTCTCTTGACAGGCTTACTAGTTTCTTTGAGGGCTAGTTGGTGAGCTGGGTTTAGGTAGATACATAGACCTGATACCTCATTTCAAAGGACTTTGTGGTGGTCTGAAGAACTTAGCTTCCTATTTGTGTGGAACTTTTGTTGACTCTAGGTATTAAGTCATGTTGGACAGTTTTAAAACTTCAGGTAAAAAAAATTGATATTGGGAATTGAATAAAGTAAAGACTTGTGGTTGAGAACCATGGCTTGTGTAAAATGGAACATTTAGGCTGAATGTGTGGACTATGTTCTTGTAAAAGTATTCTGCTATGGTCAATAAGGTGATAGGAGGGGTAGCACCTAACCATACACTTCGTATGGTCTTTCTATCCCTTGGATGAGAATGATAATAGAAAAGAGAATCTTGACTTACAGTGTTGGAAATGCAGTTCGCAAAATATAAACTAGCATCCTGAGTGTAAGAAGCATAGAATTACAGAATTTGCAAGCTGAAACAGATTGCAGAGGCAATATAGTCTAATTCGTACCTGAAAAGAATCTCCACTATAACATATCTGACAAAGGATTGACCAGCTTTTGTTTGAAGACCTCTAAGGAAGGGGGAGAGAGCTCACCACCTATACCATTGCTTTTGGAAAACTTTAATTATTAGGATTTTTTTTACTTTTGCATCATTTAAATTTCCTTCTTTGTGTCTTCCAACCACCACAAAAAGTTCTGCTCTCTGGGTCTAAAAAGATACATATCTGGGTCTAATACATGTGCCACATGGTTGTCACTCAATCCTTGAATAGAACTACCATGTACCTGATGAATCTTCTCTTCTCCAAGCTAAATTTGCTGATCTCTTTCAACATTCTCTCATATAAACTGTATTCAAAGCTTTTCACCATCCTAATTACCTTATGAGCTCCCTACATTTTTTCAGTGTTCTTCATAACTTAGTGCATGACATAAGTTCTTTCAAGGTCAAAGAATGGTGATACTATTACCCCCTTATTCCTGGAAGGTCCTTCTTAATGCAGCCCAAGAGCTTGTTATAGTTTTTGGCCATAACATCACATTCATATGGAGATTTCATTCCACTAAATCCCCAGATATTTCTGATGTGAGAAGAAACAATATGGTACTGCAATATTCATTTGAGAAATAGGTAGCATTTTTAGGTGGCTTCAGTTTCAGTGCAAAGTATAACATGAGGGAATAATGTACTATCAGTGTGTGTGTGTGTGTGTGTGTGTGTGTGTGTGTGTGTGTGTGTGTATAATCCAGTTCAAGTATAGATTCAGTAATCCAGTAGAATATCTTTCCCAAGATATAGAGACAGAGATAGAAATAGAGATGGATAGAGAGATGATATAAATATAATCTTAAAAGGACAATGAAGAGTTGATTAATAGAAGATTGTTTATTTTTGTAATAGAAAACTATCTATATTTAAAGACAGTTATCACAGTAGCAAGCAAAACAATTCACATACCCTTCTGGAAGGGAGATGTCCAGTTTAGGCAAAATATTGTTCCTGTCTTCCTAGAGATCCATATATTGTTTTTCTCTAACTCTATTGTCCCCACTTTCCCACTTTTGTATGTGTCAGGGAGGCTTCCTAGAGTTTCAAAAAATATATCTCCTTTTCCAACACTCTCCCTTTTTTGTAGGTGTCATGGACCTGATTCTGTTTTTACTGAAATGAATGAAACCCTAGTCTAATAATATTTTCAGATGTGAAAAATAAAAGATAAAGGTTTGTAATAGTCAAACATTTATGTTGAAAGAGAAATATTAAAGTAACAAGCAAAACAAATCAAATAGCCCTCTGATAGGGAACTGTCCAGTTTAGACAAAATACACATTGTGCCCATGTAGAACCCCAAATAGTCTCTCTATCTCTGACTTTTCCAACTCTCCATTTTTCATATGTATCAGGGACAATTTCTAAAGCTTCAAAGAATGTCCTCCCTGGAACCCACTCTCCCATACTATAAGGTGCCATAGACCCAATTTTCTGCCTAAAATAACCAATGAAATCCTAGTCGAATGATACTTTCAAATCGAGAAAAATAAAAGACACAGGTTTGTAATAGTAAATTATTTAGATAGAGAGAGAGTTATCACTGGAGCAAGCAAAACAACTCACTCCTCTGACAGGGAGATGTCCAGTATAGGCAAAATGTGCTTCCTGCCTTCATAGAGACCCAAACAGTCACTTTTTCTAAGTCTGTCTTCCCCTCCTGTGTCAGGGAGAGTTCTTAGAGATACATAAAATGTATCCTAAAAAAGATCCCAAAAAGAAAACTCCTGGGAATATTGTCGCCAAATTCCAGAGCTCCCAGGTCAAGAAGAAAATACTGCAAGCAGACAGCAAGAAAAAAATTCAATATTGTGGCAACACAATCAAGATAACACAAGATCTAGCGACTTCTCCCTTAAGAGATGGAAGGGCTTGGAATATGATATTGTGGAGGTCAATGGAGTTAGGATTAAAACCAAGAATCACCTACACAGCAAAACTGAGTATAATGCTTCAAGAAAAATATGGATTTTCAATAAAATATAGGACTTTCAAGCTTTCTTAGTGAAAAGACCAGAGCTGAATAGAAAATTTGATTTTCAAACATAAGAATCAAGCGAAGCATGAAAAGGTTTATTGGCAATCAAAATGGTCTCTTAGCACTTATTCGACCAAGTTCCCTTGAAGAGTTTGGTCTTTATTTCCTTGATTAAATAAGGAGTCCTTGATGACCCCCCCTGCCTCAAGGGAAAGCCTAGTTCACATGGGTTTGAGTGACATGTTTGTGACATCAGAGGCTTTTAGAACGCATGGGTTTAAGTCACATTGTTTGATGCTTTTAGGTCACATGGTTGAGCCGCATTCCAAAATCAATAGATATCCAGTTGTTTTCTAAGTTTTTCCTACCCTAAAAGAGTGGCAATATATGATATGTTTTTCATGTATGTGTGTATGTGCATATCTATGCTCATATACCTCAATGTGTATGTAGAGATGTATATGTATGCAGGGAGATATCTATACACGTGTGTGCATATAATGTGTGTGTATGTATGTATGTATACACACACATATATAATATATATATGTACACATACGTGTGTGTGTGTGTGTGTGAATGTGTCTTGCCTTTCTAAAAGATTTGTAGCTTAATCCTTTGAGCTTAAGCTAAAGGATAGTTGAAAAACCTACTCTTCCTCTTATTGGAAATAGGAGCATATAAACAGACTGTGTATATACATATGTGCACAAAATACAAGATATACATATATATACACATATATACATGTATATACATGTCATATATAAGTAAACATAAAGTATATATGCATGTGTGTAAATTTGTATGTTTTTGTTTTTATGAATATATATGGCTTATAAATATGTAGGTTTATGTGTAATGTTTGTTTGCCTATATGTATATATAGTATATATAAAGGTATCTGTACATATGCATATGTGTGTAATGTCTGTATACATATATGTATCTGCATATATTGTGTGTGAATATATATGGATATGTATGCATATACACAAATATACATATATATTTAAAGGTAGATTGTGTGAGCATATACACGTGTAGAATCTTCCAGTCTTTAACTTCCTTGTGGTACACACTTCGTAGTGACATCACTTAGTCAAAACCTCTAAATAGCTTAATGGCTTTTTCCATGTAAAACTGATTGCTGTTTTCAAATGTGCATGTACTAACTATAAAGCCAATGCTCTTCTCATAGAACATGGTTTCTTTTCAACATCATACATGCAGCAATAAAAATATAGCAAAAATTCGGTGCAATAAATGTTAAGTGCCAAATTGCTTTCAAGGAGAATAACTGCAAACAAAAGTGGAGTTCTGGTGTAGTAATAGAATAGACAAATCTTGCAGGCCTACCTAAGGTTGACATTTTAATTGTTGCTATCAGAAGTTTGTATGTTGATGCAGAAACCTTCCAAGGGTTAAAATGGCATGACAAAATAAAATTGGTGGGTTTGGAATCCCAGGAAGAAATGACAGGTGTAACACATGTAGCAGTGCTTATGATAGGTTCCTGGGTTCTAGGAAGTGAATTTTTCAGTAGACAGAGAAGAAAGGGAAGAATGTTTGAACAGTGCTATGAAGAAGATGCCTGCATTTGATAACTGCTTATGGAGGCAGCTTTGAAAAATATGTATATCATTGTTATTTTTCACAATGATAGAAATGATAGCTTTCAACATCTACTATATGGAAGAATAGTATTGGAACTACAATCAAGGGATGACTGAAGTGACTTCTGTTTTCCTAAAATTGAAAGAACATTAATAATTTTTCAAAGTCAAGTATGTTACTATCAGTCATCATTAATTTTAATAATATATTTCTTCCTGTATGGCATGTCTCAATCCATATTATTAATTGCTCACTTAAGTTGGGCTACTTGCAGCATAAGCTCTTAAGCACATTAACTCATATATCTGTCCAATAAAACATTTCCCTATTTGTCTTCTCCCCTAAATCCCTGAAATAGTTATGAACATTTTCTGCATATGTGAGCACATCTTTAGGGAAGTGACAAGAGGCCAGCCAGAATGTGGCAGAGATTCGGCAACTGTTTAACTTAAATCTTTCACCTGTATGTACCTAGGGATTTCATACAACAATCTTATTGTCAATTTCTTCATCTTCACCCTCCAATGAACTTCATTCATCCTGTTGTCTACTGGGATGAAAAATAAGTGCACATTGACAATGAAGAAAGTTATGCTATATCTATATGTAAGAGTTGGACAGAGAGGGAAGGTAAGATTTATGTTGGAAGTCAGCTGCAGAGACAGGAGAATAAACAAATGGTTAAGGAGGCAAACCAGGATGAAGGATAAAATGCAGATATTACAGAAGTGTATTTGGCATTAAGCTGACCAAGTCAATTGAAGATGGACAACAAGGCAGATAACTGGGGGACAAAAACTATTAAAGAGGATCAGGAAATTAGAGAGGGAATGTTATCTATTTCATATCAATTATTAGTTGTAAGCAGCATGAGTTCATTTTACCAACTACCTAAAGAATGAAAAAAAATGCTCTTGATGGGCTCTTTTTTTAGTTTTAGTTGTTTTTTGGTTTTTTTTTTGTCTGTGCTCTTCCAGTCTAAGAATGCTGGCAAAAACCAATCTATGAACTGTGTGTGCATACTTATGTATATGCATACATATAACATGTATAAATATATATGTATGCATTTATGTATAACAGAAAACAATTTTGATGGTTGCTGTGGGTAAGTAGACATAAGAATCATCACATAGACATAATCATTGGGAGCTGAACACATCAACAAGTAAAATAGCAGGGAGAGAGAAGAGAAGAGCGCCTGAGGGACACCCACCTTTGGTCAGCATGTTTTGGGAAAAGATCCACCAAGACTGATTGAGGAGTGGTAAGGTTGGTAAGGGGAGAACCAAGATAGTGTTATGAAAATGTAGAGAGAAGAGAGTATCAAGGAGAAGCCTTAAAGCCTGCAGAGATCAAGAAGGATGAGGATTAAGAAAATCCCATTGGATTTGTCAATTAGGAGCTTATTGATAACTTTTTTTGTGGCTCTGATTTTTTTTCTTTTTTGGAGGAGGGAAGGCAATTGGGGCTAAGTGACTTGCCCAAGGTCACACAGCTAATAACTGTCAATTGTCTGAGGCTGGATTTGAACTCAGGTCCTCCTGACTCCAGGGCCAGTGCTCTAGTCACTGCACCACCTAGTTGCCCCTTATTGATAACTTTTGAAAGAGCGTTTTTGGTTGAAATGGTAAGGCTATAAGCCAGAGCATAGAGTTAGTGGGAAAGAAACAGGAAAGTTGAGGGACCTGTTGAAGACTATAGCACAAAAGGGGAAATATGTGATGAAAGCAGCAGTAGTAGTTTCAAGGGGGAAAAGCAAAAGTAGTTTCAAGGGGAAAAGTGAAAATCAATATGCTCTGAAGTTTTGAGCTCTTTCTCTACAGCTGGCTCTCTTCTCTGCTGCCAAAGATAACATCCCTCAGACCTATTTTTTGTTTTGTTTTTGTTTTTTAAGTCATCAGTGAGTTTATCTGGCCCTTTGACTGGTCAATGCTTAGATTTTCACTCAGTGGAGGAAGGCTTCACACACTTTAAAGAAATAACTAAATATTTAGCACTTACCAATGCACTTAATAACTTTTTTATTTGTCAATTTATTTATTTTCAATTTTCAACATTCACTTCCATAAGTTTTAAATTTTCTCCCACTCCCTCTTCTTCAATCCCCAGGACAGCATGCAATCTGATATAGAGTCTACACATACATTCCTATTAAACACATTTTCACAATAGTCATGTTGCCAAGAATTATAACAAATGGGAGAAATCATGGGAAACAAAACAAAAGAGAAGATAGTCTGCTTTGCTCTTCATTCTGAATCAATAGTTCTTTCTCTGGATGTAGATGGCATCTTCCATCATAAGTCCCTTAGAAAAGCTGTATGTCCTTGCATTCCTAAGAAGGGCTAAGTCTATCAGAATAAGTCCTCATGCACTGTGGCTGTTACTGTGTACAATGTTCTCCTGGTTCTGCTCACTTCACTCAGAATCAGTTCATATAAGCCTTTTTCGGAAGTCTGCCTGTTCATCATTTCTTACAGCACAATAGTATTCCATTACATGCATATGCCACAACTTGTTCAGCCCTTCCTCAATTGATAAGCATCCCATCGATTTCCAGGTTTTGGCCACCACAAAAAGAGCTGCTATAAATATTTTTGTGCATGTGGTTCCTTGGTATACAGCTCTATAAATGTTATTGCTGGGACAAAAGGGTATGCACATTTTTATAGCCATTTGGGCATATCAACAAGAATTTCTTTTCTTTTTTAAAATTTAATTTATTTAGTTTTCAGCATTGATTTTCACAAGAGTCTGAATTACAAATTTTCTCCCCATTTCTACCCTCCCTCCCACTCCAAGATGGCATATATTCTGGTTGCCTGTTCCCCAATCAGCCCTCCCTTTTGTCATCCCACTCCCCTCCCATCCCCCCTTCCCTTCCTCTCTTGTAGGACAAGATAAATTTCTATGTCCCATTGTCTGTGTATCTTATTTCCTAGTTTCAGGCAAAAACTATTTTTTTGTTTTTGAATGTCTCTTTTTAAAACTTTGAGTTACAAATTCTCTCCCCTCTTCCCTTCGTGCCCACCCTCCCTAAGAAGGCAAGCAATTCAACATTGGCCACATGTGCATTATTATGTAAAACCCTTCCACAATACTCATGTTATGAAAGATTAACTATGTTTTGCTCCTCCCTAATACATTCCCCTTTATTGAAATTTCTCCTTTGGCCCTGTCCCTTTTCGAAAGTGTTTGCTTTTGACTACCTCTTCCTCCATCTGCCCTCCCTTCTATCTTTCCCCCTTTTTTTATCTTCTTCCTCCTTCTTTCCTGTTGGGTAGGATACCCAATTGAATGTGTATAGTATTCCCTCCTTGGGTCACATCTGATGAGAACAAGATTTACTCATTCCTCCTCATCTGCCCCCTCTTGCCTCCCTACAGAACCTCTTTTTCTTGCCACTTTTATGTGAGATAATTTACCCCATTCTATCTCTCCCTTTCTCCCTCTCTCAATATATTCCTCTCTCATCCCTTAATTTTATTTTTTTTAGATATCATCCCTTCATATTCAACTCACCCTGTATGCTCTCTCTGTACATATATATGTATAAAAATATAAATATATATTTTTACCTACATAGACACACACATATGTACACACACACACACACACACACACACACACACACACATATATATATATATATATATATATATATATATATATATGCATATTCCTTTCAGCTACTATGATACTGAGGTCTCATGTATCATACACATCATCTTTCCATGTAGTAATGTAAACAAAACAGTTCAATTTTAGTAAGTCCCTTAAGATTTCTCTTTCTTGTTTGCCTTTTCATTCTTCTCTTGGTTCTTGTGTTTGAAAGTCAAATATTCTATTCGGTTCTGGTCTTTTCACCGAGAAAGCTTGAAAGTCCTCTATTTTTTTTGAAAATCCGTATTTTCCCTTGGAGCATGATACTAAGCTTTACTGAGTAGGTGATTCTTGGTTTTGATCCTAGATCCATTGACCTCTAGAATATTGTATTCCAAGCCCTTTGGTCCCTTAATGTGGAAGCTGCTAGATCCTATATTATCCTGATTGTTTTTCCACAATACTCAAATTGTTTCTTTCTTGCTGCTTGCAGTATTTTCTCCTTGACCTGGGAGATCTGGAATTTGGCAACAATATTCCTAGGAGTTTCCTTTTGGGATCTTTTGGAGGAGGCGATTTGTGGATTCTTTCAATTTCTATTTTACCCTCTGGCTCTAGAATATCAGGGCAGTTCTCCTCGATAATTTCTTGAAAGATGATATCTTGGCTCTTTTTTTGATCATGACTTTCAGGTACTCCAATAATTTTTAAATTATCTCTCCTGGATCTATTCTCCTGGGCAGTGGTTTTTCCAATGAGATATTTCACATTGTCTTCCACTTTTCCATTCCTTTGGTTCCATTTTATAATATGTTGATTTCTCATAAAGTCACTAGCTTCCACTTGCTAATTTTTAAGGTTGTATTTTCTTCAGTGGTCTTTTGGACCTCCTTTTCCATTTGGCTAATTCTGCCTTTTAAGGCATTCTTCTCCTCATTGGCTTTTTGGAGCTCTTTTGTCATTTGAGTTAGTCTATTTTTTAAGGTGTTGTTTTCTTCAATATTTTTTCAGTATTTTTTGGGTCTCCTTTAGCAAGTCATTGACTTGTTTTTCATGGTTTTCTCACATCACTGTCATTTCTCTTCCCAATTTTTCCTCTACTTCTCTAACTTGCTTTTCCAAATCCTTTTTGAGCTCTTCCATGGCCTGACACCAGTTCTTGTTTTTCTTGGAGGCTTTTGTTGTAGGCTCTTTGACTTTGTTGACTTCTTCTGGCTGGATGTTTTGGTCTTCTTTGTCACCAAAGAAGGATTCCAAAGTCTGAGACTGAATCTGAGACCGTTTTCACTGCCTGGCCATATTCCCAACCAACTTACTTGACCCTTGAGTTTTTCAGCGAGACATGACTGTTTGTAGAGTAAAAAGTACTTTGTCCCAAGCTTGAGGGGCTGCACTCTTGTTTTCATAGGTATTTCTGCACTGCAAGCTTTGCCACACCAGTGCTCCTTCTCCCCCAATAACTGCCAACAGAGACCAGACTCAGATCTAAGCAGGCTCTGCACTCCTGCTCTGACCTGCCACTTAATTCCTCCTGCCAGATGGGCCTGAGGCCAGAAGCAACCACAGCTGAAGCTCTGGAAGCAGCCCCGGGGCTGCACCACTTCTTCCACCCCTGGGCTGGGGCCCACCTTACGTTACTTTCACTGTGTCCCAGCTGTTTTTCCACTCACCTTCTCTGTTGTCTTTGGTGTTTGTGGGTTTGTGGGTCTGGTAACTGCCACAGCTCAATGATTCAAGGCCCTACGGCCTGTTCCACCCAGCTCCTGGTCTGGATGGTCCTGACATGGCCCATGCTTGGCTGTGCTCAGCTCCACTCCCAGCTCCCTGTGATAGACCCTTCCCAGTGACCAACTAGGCTGTCCTGGGCTGGAGCCCTGTTTCCCTCTGCTATTTTGTGGGTTCTGCAGCTGTACAATTTGTTCAGAGCCATTTTTCACATGTGTTTGGAGGGACCTGGGGGAGAGCTTAAGCAAGTCCCTGCTTTCCAACTGCCGTGTTGGCTCTATCCTCCAAATGTGATGTTTAATGTGTTTTTTCTCCTCTATTACTCTTAGTGATTTTTTTTTGTGCAGAAGATATTATATTTCTTGTTCACTATATATCTCCTTGAGGCCTGAGCATATAGCTAAGCATCTTCTGCATGTTTAATATACATTTGGTGACTATTCAGCTCTATATTTCTTCAGTACTATGAGGAACTTTGATTTCATTGCTGTCAGCATCCCTTGCATTTATATACATGGTAACTTTTCTATAATTTAGTGAATGATCTTCAAGATTTGTTGTGGTCCCCAATTACATCAGTCTCTGAGCAACCTAATAACCTCCCTCTCTGAACTTAGTTATATCAGTCCTCAGTCAACAGGTATACAAACTATAATGAGACACACAATCAAAGCTTTTATAACTTGGTCATATGTCCCAGAATTTATTTTGCTGGTGAGAGGCTTTTAAGAACAAAGTGTCACCTTCACATTGTGATAAGGAATTGAAGTAGAACTTTAGTTGAGGAATTTCTTTTCCACAGTTGTCAAAAAGGATAAAAATCCTTATTTCCTAATGTACTGTATCTACTTTAACTTCAATTAAGAGAGGACTACATGACACCAAGTCCAGTAACAGCAATAATTTGATATGGAATAGAATAACCTTGCTAGTTGAGGGGAAAAGAAAATATGTTCACAGATAACCAAAGGTTGGATATAATAGTTTTTTTAATAACTTTTAGATGGTAAGTAATTCTAGTCCACCAGTAAAAATATTATTTGCCTTGTGATTACTTATAATGAGCTGTCTCTCTAGATTTACTGTGGCATAAATGACATGTCATCTCAGCTTTCCTCAAGACTCCAAGATGCCCATGGTTTTTCTTAGCTTCATTTTCACATGGTGTGCTGAGCAAAATATCCCTCAATTATTTTGGATAACAGGAAAAAAATTAAATTTTGTACACGAAGCTGTCTCGTTCCAGTTTCCTTTCTATTCATTATGTTAAATGAAGATCAAAAGCAGCATCTGTAGTAGCCTTCTTTCATTCTTTATGGGAAAGGTAATTACGATTGAACTTCAGCTATCATTCCTTCATGTTCTCTTCAATCCAGGTATGATCTCTTTATTAGAGATTTCATTGTCTCTCAGGATTCCAAATATAATTTCTCTATAGATGATGCTCAAATTTATATACCGAACCTGCATCTCTTTCCGAA